>NC_069499.1:526684121-527056621 GCF_027579735.1 Bombina bombina | reverse complement strand
TGCCACTTGTAATTTGGCCCTATGTGATTAAGATTAGAGCAAATACATATCTCTTTGCATGGTGATTAAAACATATTAATTAAAGGGCCATTTACCTCCCCTTATATCCTGTGACAACCAATCACAAAAATGAATATATGTATATCCTGTGCACTTTTCTCAGTAGAAGCTGGTGCCTCAAAAATTATGAATATAAAAAGAATGTGCAAATTATGATAATTAAAGTTAAATTAGAATGTTTTGTTATTTTTTTTCAAATTGTATGCTCCGTTTGAATCAAGACAGTTTCATTTTTACTTTAGAATCAAATTGGAGACATTAATTTCTAACACACCACATTCCCTTGCCACAACTCTCAGAAACATGTCCAGGGTGCCTGTGTGTGTGTGCATGTGAATGTCTATGGATGCCTGTGTGTGTGTAATGTTTATGTTGAGAATCTGTAGTACTTTGCATAAAAACTCTACAACAGAAGACTATATTTGTGCATGTAAATGTCTATGGGTGTTGTCTATGGGTGTTTGTTATGTGTGTGCATGTGGAATTGTTGATGTCTATGAGTGCCTGCGTGTATGTGCTTGCATGCACATGTGGGTGTCCATAGGTCCCTGTATCTGTTAATGTGGATGTCTATGGTGACTCATTTAAAATGAAATGACAGTGATACATGAAAGGTCAATGAGGGGGAAGTTTGAACTTTATTTTTGTTTTATTTATTTATTTTTAGAGCGGGGAGGGGCACATTTTGGAATTTTGCCCTGGAAGCCAGATTCTTTAGAAAGTGCCCCATAAGACTCATTGTATTCTACTTAGTATTTGAAGGGGGAAAATCAAAGCATTATTATTTTCTCTTTGTTTTTTTTTTTATAGATAATTTCAAACCAAAATGATCCTTTGCTCAACAAAGTGTTAAAACAAGTTGACTTTTATGTTATACCAGTACTAAACGTTGATGGCTACATTTACTCCTGGACTACGGTAAGATGAAAAAATAAATTCTAGAGTTCATTTATAATTTTAAAAAGCAGTATGTATCCAAAATAACCTACAATTGTTAAAAGAGATGTATTTAAATAAGACGATATACAAAAGAGTATATTTTCTTTTTCAAATACATAAAAATGCATGTTTATATTCATGTTTATGTTATAAATGTTCCCTACAATTTTTTAAGAACTGTCGTTCTGATCAAGTAATGTTTTGTTATTTTGCAAGCCTTCCACTGAAAAACCTTGCATATAAAAAAATTCTAAAGATATGCTTCTATTGTATTATTTTGGCCTTATTAGACAAATACTTACCAAGTGAGATATCCCTCCCAAGAGAGGATATGGACAGAAAACCTCTATACCCCTTTAACCAATAATTGATAATGTGACTACCTATCCCCATTCCTAGTTCTGTCCACAATATGATGAACAGGACTAGATTTATATATTTGGTGGAGGCCTTTTTAGGCTTTTGCCTCCCACCAGGTTATGCTGACATTGCTCACCTTAGTTGCTAAAAGCTCCAGTATCCAAAAGGCAGATCTGTTACTTCAGTATCCCAGGCAAGCAAGTGGTAGCATCCAGTTATGCTATGCGTCATTCCTATGGACTGCCATGTTTTACCCGACAATCTGGTTTAGGTCCACTGTTAAGGGTCAGGGGCACATACAGACATGCTTTTTCAGTAGCATGCAGTTTCACAAGCATTTGTGCTGCAGTTTGTTATGGAGCCTGGATTGCTGTAATTCCTGACAAGTGTCAGTCGATATTGTTCATTCACTGTGGAAGAAGGCTGTTTCCTGCATACAGGATGGCAGATGGGGACCCCTTTGCTTTATAACAACTTTATTAATTTTATTATCTTGGAAGCTTGTTTGTGTCTTCGGGGGTGCCCAGCATCAGATAAGCAAATATAATTATTGTTTTATTATCTTGTGCTGGCCAATAATGGGCTTTTCAGCTTGTTTTGTAGCATATACAAGCTATGTCCTTGCAGGTTATAATGTTATATACACATAAACAAGCTATGTCCTTGGAGGTTATAATGTTATATAATTTATAGACAAGAAATAGTGTGCGCTTGGAGATAAATATCATACACCTCCTTAAGAGACAATATCCCTAAGTGTTGTCTAAAAAACAATATTAAGCAAAAAAACTCATGTATAGAGAGGGCGCCTATAGGGCAAAGATATCACCACTTTCGATTATAACAAATATTTTTTTTTTAATATATATATATTTATACACATTAATAGGAAATTGAGGGACGTCTCCCTATAAAACACAGTTGACTCAATAATCAAGCTTAATAAAAAAAACCTGCGTGGCATCCATAACCCGTATGGCAAGCTAGTATCCAGAGAACATTCAGCAATGTTCGTAACAACAGATGATTTAATATGTATCAAAAAAACAAAAAATATATATGCAGTCTTTAAATGTATACCACAGATGTTACTTGTTGCAAAGGGTTGTAACATATACACATATACAAGCTATGCCCTTGCAGGTTATAATGTTACATACACATATACAAGCTATGCCCTTGCAGGTTATAATGTTACATACACATAAATAAGCTTATGTCCTTGCAGGTTATAATGTTACATACACATATACAAGCTATGTCCTTGCAGGTTATAATGTTACATACACATAAACAAGCTATGTCCTTGCAGGTTATAATGTTACATACACATATACAAGCTATGTTCTTGCAGGTTATAATGTTGCATACACATATACAAGCTATGTCCTTGCAGGTTATAATGTTACATACACATATACAAGCTATGTCCTTGCAGGTTATAATGTTACATACACATATACAAGCTATGCCCTTGCAGGTTATAATGTTACATACACATAAACAAGCTATGCCCTTGCAGGTTATAATGTTACATACACATAAACAAGCTATGTCCTTGCAGGTTATAATGTTACATACACATAAACAAGCTATGTCCTTGCAGGTTATAATGTTACATACACATATACAAGCTATGCCCTTGCAGGTTATAATGTTACATACACATAAACAAGCTATGTCCTTGCAGGTTATAATGTTACATACACATATACAAGCTATGTCCTTGCAGGTTATATTTATTGAAGAAAGCATACATACATTGGATAATAACAGACACCGAATTTATCCAGTTCAATAAAGTACATAGAACATTTGGCATCATAGATAACATACTCGTGTTACTTTCCTGTCTTTTGTGAAGCATTTCTTTTTCAACTTAAACTTATACAAACAAAAGGATAAATAAAAAATATATATATATATATAAATAAAAAAATTGAAAACTTTGTTCGCACTAATAGCTGCGAATTGAGGCAAAGTCCCAACTGAATAAGTCCACTCCCCTTCCTAGGTTATAAAATTACATGCCATGTTCTATTATCTATATACTAGATCTCCTCTACAATATAAGCCGTTGTTGATGTAGAACCACTTTCTGAGTGGGTGAATGTAGGAGAAAATCAGTCAAAACATTTCTAATCAGCCATAATGCTCGGTATTATAAGAGGGAGGGGGAGAATCGAGGAAAGGGAAAAGAAGAGAGGAAGAAGAAGGGAAAAAAGAGGAAAGAAAGAAAGAAAGAAAGTGGGGGAAGAGAAAAGATACATGTGGAGGGAGGAGACGAATCCAGATAGGTCATGAGGTTCATACATATGTCCTTGCAGGTTATAATGTTACATACACATAAACAAGCTATGTCCTTGCAGGTTATAATGTTACATACACATATACAAGCTATGTCCTTGCAGGTTATAATGTTACATACACATAAACAAGCTATGTCCTTGCAGGTTATAATGTTACATACACATATACAAGCTATGTCCTTGCAGGTTATAATGTTACATACACATATACAAGCTATGTCCTTGCAGGTTATAATGTTACATACACATATACAAGCTATGCCCTTGCAGGTTATAATGTTGCATACACATATACAAGCTATGTCCTTGCAGGTTATAATGTTATATACACATAAACAAGCTATGTCCTTGCAAGTTATAATGTTACATACACATAAACAAGCTATGTCCTTGCAAGTTATAATGTTACATACACATATATACAAGCTATGCCCTTGCAGGTTATAATGTTACATACACATATACAAGCTATGCCCTTGCAGGTTATAATGTTATATACACATATACAAGCTTTGTCCTTGCAGATTATAATGTTACATACACATATACAAGCTATGCCCTTGCAAGTTATAATGTTACATATACAAGCTATGTCCTTGCAGGTTATAATGTTACATACACATATACAAGCTATGTCCTTGCAGGTTATAATGTTACATACACATATACAAGCTATGTCCTTGCAGGTTATAATGTTACATACACATATACAAGCTATGCCCTTGCAGGTTATAATGTTGCATACACATATACAAGCTATGTCCTTGCAGGTTATAATGTTACATACACATATACAAGCTATGTCCTTGCAGGTTATAATGTTACATACACATAAACAAGCTATGTCCTTGCAGGTTATAATGTTACATACACATAAACAAGATATATCCTTGCAGGTTATAATGTTACATACACATAAACAAGCTATGTCCTTGCAAGTTATAATGTTACATACACATAAACAAGCTATGTCCTTGCAAGTTATAATGTTACATACACATATATACAAGCTATGCCCTTGCAGGTTATAATGTTACATACACATGTACAAGCTATGCCCTTGCAGGTTATAATGTTATATACACATATACAAGCTTTGTCCTTGCAGGTTATAATGTTACATACACATAAACAAGCTATGGCCTTGCAGGTTATAATGTTACATACACATATACAAGCTGTGTCCTTGCAGGTTATAATGTTACATACACATATACAAGCTATGCCCTTGCAAGTTATAATGTTACATACACATATGCAAGCTATATCCTTGCAGGGTATAATGTTACATACACATAAACAAGCTATGTCCTTGCAGGTTATAATGTTACATACACATATACAAGCTATACAAGCTATGTCCTTGCAGGTTATAATGGTAGATACACATATGCAAGCTATATCCTTGCAGGTTATAATGTTACATACACATTTTCTTTAGAAAAAAGGCGCTTGAGAGGTGACATGATTACTTTATATAAATATATTCAAGGCCCATATACAGAGATGGCAGAAGCTCTGTTTATTCCAAGAAAATTGTTTCTGACAAGAGGTCATAATTTAAGGTTGGAGGAAAGGAGATTTAATCTCCTGCAACGGAAACGTTTTTTCACTGTGAGAGCAATAAAATTGTGGAACTCATTACCAAAGGAGGTAGTGAATGCCAATACCATAGATACATTTAAAAATAGCCTGGATAAGTTTCTGTATACTAACAAAATTCATGGATATGATTGCTAGTATTAAATGGGTCACATTTTAATGGGGTTATTTAAGCTTAACTGGAGCTTTTTGTAAGTATTTTAGATTTGTATAGGTTGAACTCGATGGACTTCAGTCTTTTTTTCAACCTTATCTACTACTATGTTACTACTATGTATGTCCTTGCAGGTTATAATGTTACATACACATATACAAGCTATGTCCTTGCAGGTTATAATGTTACATACACATAAACAAGCTATGTCCTTGCAGGTTATAATGTTACATACACATAAACAAGCTATGTCCTTGCAGGTTATAATGTTACATACACATATACAAGCTATATCCTTGCAGGTTATAATGTTACATACACATATACAAGCTATGCCCTTGCAGGTTATAATGTTACATACACATATACAAGCTAGGCCCTTGCAAGTTATAATGTTACATACACATATACAAGCTATGTCCTTGCAGGTTATAATGTTACATACACATATACAAGCTATGCCCTTGCAGGTTATAATGTTACATACACATATACAAGCTAGGCCCTTGCAGGTTATAATGTTATATACACATAAACAAGCTATGTCCTTGCAGGTTATAATGTTACATACACATATACAAGCTAGGCCCTTGCAGGTTATAATGTTATATACACATAAACAAGCTATGTCCTTGCAGGTTATAATGTTACATACACATATACAAGCTAGGCCCTTGCAAGTTATAATGTTACACACACATAAACAAGCTATGTCCTTGCAGGTTATAATGTTACATACACATATGCAAGCTATATCCTTGCAGGGTATAATGTTACATACACATAAACAAGCTATGTCCTTGCAGGTTATAATGTTACATACACATATACAAGCTATGTCCTTGCAGGTTATAATATGTTACATACACATATACAAGCTATGTCATTGCAGGTTATAATGTTACATACACATAAACAAGCTATAACCTTGCAGGGTATAATGTTACATACACATAAACAAGCTATGTCCTTGCAGGTTATAATGTTACATACACATATTCAAGCTATGTCCTTGCAGGTTATAATGTTATATACACATATACAAGCTATGTCCTTTCAGGTTATAATGTTACATACACATATACAAGCTATGTCCTTGCAGGTTATAATGTTACATACACATATACAAGCTATGTCCTTGCAGGTTATAATGTTACATACAAATATACAAGCTATGCCCTTGCAGGTTATAATGTTACATACACATATGCAAGCTATGTCCTTGCAGGTTATAATTTTACATACACATATACAAGTTATGTCCTTGCAGGTTATAATGTTACATACACATATACAAGCTATGCCTTTGCAGGTTATAATGTTATATACACATATACAAGCTATGTCCTTGCAGGTTATAATGTTACATACACATATACAAGCTATGCCCTTGCAGGTTATAATGTTACATACACATATACCTGTACAAGCTATGTCCTTGCAGGTTATAATGTTACATACACATACAGAATACAAGCTATGTCCTTGCAGATTATAATGTTAAATACACATATGCAAGCTATGTCCTTGCAAGTTATTATGCTACTTTAGCATATATAAACTCTGGCCTTGCAAGTTATCATGCTACATAAGCATATACAAACTGTGACCTTGCAAGTTATCATGCTACATAAGCATATACAAACTGTGTCCTTGCAGTTAGCCTTCTACAAAAGCATATACAAACTGTGTCCTTGCTAGTGATGTTGCGAACCTAAAATTTTGCGTTCGCGCACAGCGAACGCGAACTTCCGCAAAAGTTTGTGAACGGGCGAACTGGGCGAACCGCCATTTACTTCAATAGGCAGGCGAATTTTAAAACCCACAGGGACTCTTTCTGGCCACAGAAGTGATGGATAAGTTGTTTCAAGGGGACTAACACCTGGAGTGTGGCATGCCGGAGGGGGATCCATGGCAAAACTCCCATGGAAAATTACATAGTTGATGCAGGGTCTGTTTTTAATCCATAAAGGGCATAAATCACCTAAAATTCCTAAATTGTTTGGAATAACGTGCTTTAAAACATCAGGTATGATGTTGTATCATTCAGGTAGTATAAGGGTTACGCCCGCTTCACAGTGACAGACCAAACTCCTCGTTTAACGCACCGCAAACAACTGCAAACAGTCCATTTGCACAACCGCAAACTCCCCATTTGCACAAGGTTGGATACCAAGCTAGCCATGTCCTGTTCCTTGTCCTCACTGATGTCACTGCACGTGCAATCGCTTCCTGGGGTAACAGAAAATGCTCCACCCAAAAGATGCTCCTATTATATTACTGCACTGAGGATGCTGCCTGTATCTGTGTGTCCTGCTCCCTGGCCGGAGAGCACAGGGGACACCAGGTCGAGCTACGGAATGAGGCTTCTGAGAAGAAGAAAAAGAAACTGAGAAATGTTCTGCAGAAACTGACCACAAAGAGAGAGGAGACTGAGAAAAGAGTCCAGAGTCTGCACAGGAGAGGGGTGCAAGAGAAAGTAGCTGGTGTAACAGAGAGACTCACTGCCCTGATTAGGGACATCAGGAAACAGCTGGAAGACCTAGAGAAGCGAGTCCTGAGTGAGATCACCCAGCAGCAGGAGCAGGTTTTACTCACAATCTCTGATCTGATCCAGCAGCTGGGAAAAAGAGAACGACGAGCTAACCAGGAAGATTTGTCACATTGAGGAGCAACATGACTGACCCATTAACTGTCCTACAAGAACAGGAATCACACAGAGATGAGATGCTTGGTCGGTCCTCCTACTTCCAAGTTCCAATTTGGGGCACTGCGCGTGCAATCTAATGTGCCACCAGATAGGAGTGGTGTGTTAACTAGTACTATTCTTATCAGTTTAATCCCTGTTACGTGCCCTATCAGGGGACGTGTATATGGCATTGATTTTAGGAACCCGGAGATGATTTTAGGAACCGGGAGATGGAAAAAGATTAAGATAAGGTAAATAGAAAAGCGCCACAGGCAGTAACCCTTGTGCTTTATACGTGAGGCCTCCTAGCTGGCCTCAAATGGAATGTCAAATGGTTAAGAGTGTGTATAAAGCGCCTAGCGGCTGGGTTAGGATGGGCCTAATATACTAACAAAACCACAGAGTAAAGAAGTCCTAAATATACGTTGTAATAAAAAATCACATAAAATCACCCAATATAGGGAATGAAATGTAAATTTTTTTAGTTTATTACAGATAATAATAACATAAGGAATATAAAACCAAACAAATAAAAAGATCCGGATCTGGTGAGTCTCCTAAAAAATCCTAAAATCACCAAAGAGGTTGTCCAATGGGTAAAATCCTGAATATACTGTCACACAGTCACAAAGTCTTGACCTCCAAATATTTAAATAGCAAAGTTGAGGTAATGCAGGTGATGAAAAAGCCAAAATTGATATGAAAAGGTGAAAAATGTAAAAAACGTGAAAAAATGTGTGAACGTGGATAAATATGAAAAACAAAAATTGAAAATCAAAAATCAAGTGGCCATCTAAAAACGAAAAAATGTATAAATGAAAAAATGTGTATACGTGAATCAAAAAGGTGTGTTATCCAAAGATGAGGGAAGCATGAGACAAAAATAACAAAACAAATCCTCCAAAATTGATCCTGATAGTGGTAGTGTCTTTGAGTCCTGTTTAATGTAGTGTCCCAGTATTAATCCTATTGTTGTGGTGTCCTAAAAACAATAAAATAACATAGTGTATTCCATATAAATAAAATAACAATAATTAGAATTTTGCTTACCCAGTATCGACGCGTTTCGGCCCCTATGAGGCCTTTTCCAAGACATGGAAAAAGATGCTTGGTCGGTCCGGCCACGAGATAGATAGATAGATAGATAGATACATAGATTAGATAGATAGATCAATAGATGCAATAGATACATTTGATGATAGATACGATAGATAGATAGATAGATAGATAGATAGATTTGATAGATAAATAGATAGATTTGATAGATAGATAATTTCCCAGACAGAGAATTACAAGACGTGCGGTCTGGGACCCATGGTAAGGTTACTTCCTTTTGCACAATCGAGTACAGGTTGGGGATTGCCTTTTGTGCAAAGAAATTTCGGCCGTGTACCTTCCACTGCGGTGTCCCCTATCAGGGATGTGTATATGGCATGGATTTTAGGAACCGGGAGATGAAAAAAGATGCTTGGTCGGCCCTCCTACTTCAAATTTGGGGCACTGCGTGTGCAATCTACTGTACCACCAGATATTAGTGGTGTGTTAAGTAGTACTATTCTTAGCAGTTTAATCCCTGTTATGTGCCTTTTTTTTGGTTTGGGTTTTGAAGCCACAGTGCAGCACCAGAGGCCAGAAAAATTAGGCATGTATACATGCCTGAAAAATTAGGTATTGTTGCAGCCGCTGCTGTAGCAGCGGCCAGAAAAATTGATGTTTGTTTGACAGTTAGAAAGTGCCCTAAAACATTGCGGCTTGAACCCTAGTTGTTGGCGGATAAGTCACGCAAGTCATCCGACATTCGAAGATAAAATACAGCAGCGTGTGGACCATTTTTAGCCCAAGGCAGCTCATCTCATCAGGCCATTTTTACTCGAATGTATCGCCCAATGTCAGTCCCTTTGGGATCCATCCCTCATTCATTTTAATAAAGGTGAGGTAATCAAGACTTTTTTGACCTAGGCAACTTCTCTTCTCAGTGAAAAAACCTCCTGCTGCACTGAAGGTCCTTTTGGACAGGACACTTGAAGCGGGGCAGGCCAGAAGTTCAATTGCAAATTGGGATAGCTCAGGCCACAGGTCAAGCCTGCACACCCAGTACTCAAGGGGTTCATCGCTCCTCAGAGTGTCGAGATCTGCAGTTAAGGCGAGGTAGTCTGCTACCTGTCGGTTGAGTCATTCTCTGAGGCTGGATCCCGAAGGGCTGTGGCAATGCATAGGAGTTAAAAAGGTCCGCATGTCCTCCATCAACAACACGTCTGTAAAGCATCCTGTCCTTCCCAGCGTGGTCGTGGGAGGAGGAGTATTACTTTCACCTCTTCCCCTGTTAGATTCCCGTTGTGCTGTGACATCACCCTTATACGCTGTGTAAAGCATACTTTTTAATTTATTTTTGAACTGCTCCATCCTTTCCGACTTGTGGGAATTCGGTAAAATTTTAGTCACTTTATGCTTATACCGGGGGTCTAGTACCCTGGAAACCCAGTACAGTTTGTTCTCCTTCAGCTTTTTTATACGAGTGTCCCTCAACAGGCACGACAGCATGAAAGACCCTATTTGCACAAGGTTTGATGCCGAGCTACTCATGTCCCATTCCTCGTCCTCACTGATCTCACTGAAGGTATCTTCTTCCCCCCAGCCACGTACAACACCACGGGTACTGGTAGGTGACAATGAGCACCCTGGGATGACTGTTGTGGTTGGTCTTCCTCCTCCTCCTCCTCCTCCTCAAAGCCACATTCCTCCTCTGACTCCTCTTCCTCACAATCCTCTTCCTGCGTTGCCGCTGGTCCAGCAAACAATGCTGATAAGGCTGTTTCTGGTGGTGATGGTGACAACAACTTTTCCTTTTCCTCTTCACACTCATCTACGGCCTGATCCAGCACTCTTCGCAGGGCACGCTCCAGGAAGAAAACAAATGGTATGATGTCGCTGATGGTGCCTTCGGTGCGACTGACTAGGTTTGTGACCTCCTCAAAAGGACGCATGAGCATACAGGCATTGCGCATGAGCATCCAGTAACGTTTGCAAAAAAATTCCCAGCTCCCCAGAGGCTGTCCTAGCACCCCGGTCAAATACTCGTTAATGGCTTTTTCTTGTTGGAGCAGGCGGTCGAACATTAGGAGTGTTGAATTCCAACGTGTCGGGCTGTCGCAAATCAAGCGCCTCACTGGCAGGTTGTTTTGCCGATGGAAATCTGACAAGTGCGCCATGGCCGTGTAGGAACGCCTGAAATGGCCACACACCTTCCTGGCCTGCTTCAGGACATCCTGTAAGCCTGGGTACTTATGCACAAAGCATTGTACAATCAGATTACACACATGTGCCATGCACGGCACATGTGTCAACTTGCCCAATTTTAATGCCGCAACCAAATTACTTCCGTTGTCAGAAACCACTTTGCCGATCTCCAGTTGGTGTGGAGTCAGCCACTGATCCACCTGTGCATTCAGGGCGGACAGGAGTGCTGCTGCGGTGTGACTCTCTGCTTTCAGGCAAGTCAACCCCAAGACGGCGTGACACTGCCGTATCCGGGATGTGGAATAGTACCTGGGGAGCTGGAGGGGTGCCGTTGATGTGGAGCAAGATGCAGCAGTAGAAGAGTACTCAGCTAAGGAGGTTATGGAAGAGGATGGAGTAGGAGGAGTAGAGGAGGTGACAGCAGGCCTGCCTGCAAGTCATGGCGGTGTCACCAACTCCTCTGCAGAGCCAGGCATTCGATGCTTGGCAGCCGTCAGCAGGTTTACCCAATGCGCAGTGTAGGTGATATACCTGCCCTGACCATGCTTTGCAGACCAGCTATCAGTGGTCAGATGAACCCTTGCCCCAACACTGTGTGCCAGACATGCCATTACTTCCTTTCGCACAATCGAGTACAGGTTGGGGATTGCCTTTTGTGCAAAGAAATTTCGGCCGGGTACCTTCCACTGCGGTGTCCCAATAGCTACAAACACCTCAGACTCCACCAACTTGTATGGTAAAAGCTGGCGGGCTAAGAGTTCAGACAAGCCAGCTGCCAGATGTTGGGCAAGGGGGTGACTTGGTGACATTGGCTTCTTACACTCAAACATGTCCTTGACAGACACCTGACTGTGGGCAGATGAGCAGGAACTGCTCCAGAAGAGAGACGGATTGGCGGATGGTTGAGAGGGGGCAAGGAGCACAGCAGTGGTTGACGTGGCTGAAGATGCTGGACCAGGAGGAGGATGGCGGCTTTGAGTTTGTGTGCTGCTTGTCCTCATGTGTTCATCCAATAGGCGTTTGTGATGTGAGATCATGTGTCTTCGCAAAGCAGTTGTACCTAGGTGGGTGTTGGACTTCCCTCGACTCAGTTTCTTTTGGCACAGGTTGCAAATGGCATTGCTGTTGTCAGAGGCAGACACATAAAAAAAATGCCACACTGCTGAGCTCTGCGATGACGGCATTCTGGTGGTGGCAACAGCATGCGTTGATTGGCGTGCTGTCTGGCTGACCCCGGGTGCCGATGCATGCTGTCTGACTGTGCCACTAGCTCCTTGCGACGACCTCCCCCTGCTTCCAACTCGTCTCCTCCTCCTGCTCCTCTCTGTCTCCCCATCTGAACTTTCCCCCTGTTCTTCTTCTCTTCTACCGGACGCCCATGTGACATCCATGGACGCATCGTCATCATCAACCCCTTCACTTGTATCTGACAACTCAACAACGGAAGCAACGGCGGGTACAACATCATCATCATCATCACACCGTGCGTCGTCCATGTCTGTAATGCTGCCTGACTGAGACATATCACAGTTATCTACATCCTCTGTCAATGATGGTTGCGCATCACTCATTTCTTCACACTGAGGTGTACATAACTCCTCTGACAGATCAAGTGAGGCGGCTGTGGTGCTAGTGTCGGTGGTGGCTGCAGGTGGGCGAGTGGTAAGTTGAAAGGTGCCCGAAGCTAAGCTGGAGGAGGAAGGTGCGTCAAGGTTACGAGCGAAAGCTGTAGAAGATTGGGTGTCCTGTGTTATAAAGTCAACAATTTCATCAGAACTTTTTATGTTCATGGTACGTGGCCTAACACTGGGCATTATTCTATGGCCAAAGGGAATCACAGCACCACGACCACGACGGCCCCTGCAGGTTGGCCTGCCTCTGACTGTCATTTTTTTTTTAATTAGTGCTACTATGCGTGCAAGCTACTGTGAGTGGGCACAGTATATGCGGTGAGCCTAACACAAAAAAAACAGACTGTTGTTTCACAGTCAAAATTTTTTTTATATTTTTTTAAATGTACACTGACACTACTATTAAACAAGATAATATGAGGGGTGGCACTGGTCAAGTGGGCACAGTATACGCTGTGAGCCTGACACAAAAAAGCAGACTGATGTTTCACAGTCAAAATAGTTTTTTTATTTTTAAAATGTACACTTACACTACTATTAAACAAGATAATATGAGTGGTGGCACTGGACAAGTGGGCACAGTATAAGTTGTGAGCCTGACACAAAAAAAGCAGACTTATGTTTCACAGTCAAAATATTTTTTTTATTTTCAAAATGTACACTTACACTACTATTAAACAAGATAATGTGTCTGGTGGCACTGGACAAGTGGGCACAGTATACGCTGTGAGCCTGACACAAAAAAGCAGACTTATGTTTCACAGTCAAAATAGTTTTTTTATTTTTAAAATGTACACTTACACTACTATTAAACAAGATAATGTGAGTGGTGGCACTGGACAAGTGGGCACATTATACGCTGTGAGCCTGACACAAAAAAGCACACTGATGTTTCACATTCAAAATAGTTTTTTTATTTTTAAAATGTACACTTACACTACTATTAAACAAGATAATATGAGTGGTGGCACAGTATACGCTGTGAGCCTTACACAAAAAAGCAGACTGATGTTTCACAGTCAAAATAGTTTTTTTATTTTTAAAATGTACACTTACACTACTATTATACAAGATAATATGAGTGGTGGCACTGGACAAGTGCGCACAGTATACGCTGTGAGCCTGACACAAAAAAGCAGACTGATGTTTCACAGTCAAAATAGTTTTTTTATTTTTAAAATGTACACTTACACTACTATTACACAAGAAAATATGAGTGGTGGCACTGGGCAAGAGGGCACAGTATACGCTGTGAGTCTGACACAAAAAAGCAGACTGAAGTTTCACTGTTAAAATAGTTTTTTTATTTTTAAAATGTACACTTACACTACTATTAAACAAGATAATATGAGTGGTGGCACTGGACAAGTGGGCACAGTATACGCTGTGAGCCTGACACAAAGAAGCAGACTGATGTTTCACAGTCAAAATAGTTTTTTTATTTTTAAATGTACACTTACATTACTATTAAACAAGATATGAGTGGTGGCACTGGGCACGTGGGCACAGTATACTCTGTGAGCCTGACACAAAAAAGCAGACTGATGTTTCACAGTCAAAATACTTTTTTTAATTTTAAAATGTACACTTACACTACTATTAAACAAGATAATATGAGTGGTGGCACTAGACAAGTGGGCAGAGTATACGCTGTGAGCCTGACACAAAAAAACAGACTGTTGTTTCACAGTAAAAAATTTGTTGTTTTTTTTAAAATGTACAATGACACTACTATTAAACAAGATAATATGAGTGGTGGCACTGGTCAAGTGGGCACAGTATTAGCTGTGAGCCTGACACAAAAAAGCAGACTTATGTTTCACAGTCAAAATAGTTTTTTAAATTTTTAAAATGTACACTTACACTACTATTAAACAAGATAATGTGAGTGGTGGCACTGGACAAGTGGGCACAGTATACGCTGTGAGCCTGACACAAAAAAGCAGACTGATGTTTCACAGTCAAAATAGTTTTTTTATTTTTAAAAAGGTACATTTACACTACTATTAAACAAGATAATGTGAGTGGTGGCACTGGACAAGTGGGCACAGTATACGCTGTGAGCCTGACACAAAAAAGCAGACTGATGTTTCACAGTCAAAATAGTTTTTTTTATTTTTAAAATGTACACTTACACTACTATTAAACAAGATAATATGACTGCTGGCACTGGACAAGTGGGCACAGTATACGCTGTGAGCCTTACACAAAAAAGCAGACTGATGTTTCACAGTCAAAATAGTTTTTTTATTTTTAAAATGTACACTTACACTACTATTATACAAGATAATATGAGTGGTGGCACTGGACAAGTGCACACAGTATACGCTGTGAGCCTGACACAAAAAAGCAGACTGATGTTTCACAGTCAAAATTGTTTTTTTATTTTTAAAATGTACACTTACACTACTATTACACAAGAAAATATGAGTGGTGGCACTGGGCAAGAGGGCACAGTATACGCTGTGAGCCTGACACAAAAAAGCAGACTGATGTTTCACTGTTAAAATATTTTTTTTATTTTTAAAATGTACACTTACACTACTATTAAACAAGATAATATGAGTGGTGGCACTGGGCAAGTGGGCACAGTATACGCTGTGAGCCTGACACAAAGAAGCAGACTGATGTTTCACAGTCAAAATAGTTTTTTTATTTTTAAATGTACACTTACACTACTATTAAACAAGATATGAGTGGTGGCACTGGGCACGTGGGCACAGTATACTCTGTGAGCCTGACACAAAAAAGCAGACTGATGTTTCACAGTCAAAATAGTTTTTTTATTTTTAAAATGTACACTTACACTACTATTAAACAAGATAATATGAGTGGTGGCACTAGACAAGTGGGCAGAGTATACGCTGTGAGCCTGACACAAAAAAACAGACTGTTGTTTCATAGTAAAAAATGTGTTGTTTTTTTTTAAATGTACAATGACACTACTATTAAACAAGATAATATGAGTGGTGGCACTGGTCAAGTGGGCACAGTATACGCTGTGAGCCTGACACAAAAAAGCAGACTGATGTTTCACAGTCAAAATAGTTTTTTTATAGTTAAAATGCACACTTACACTACTATTAAACAAGATAATATGAGTGGTGGCACTGGACAAGTGGGCACAGTATAAGCTGTGAGCCTGACACAAAAAAAGCAGACTTATGTTTCACAGTCAAAATATTTTTTTTATTTTCAAAATATACACTTACACTACTATTAAACAAGATAATGTGAGTGGGGGCACTGGACAAGTGGGCACAGTATACGCTGTGAGCCTGACACAAAAAAGCAGACTGATGTTTCACAGTCAAAATAGTTTTTTTATTTTCAAAATATACACTTACACTACTATTAAACAAGATAATGTGAGTGGGGGCACTGGACAAGTGGGCACAGTATACGCTGTGAGCCTGACACAAAAAAGCACACTGATGTTTCACAGTCAAAATAGTTTTTTTATTTTTAAAATGTACACTTACACTACTATTAAACAAGATAATATGAGTGGTGGCACAGTATACGCTGTGAGCCTTACACAAAAAAGCAGACTGATGTTTCACAGTCAAAATAGTTTTTTTATTTTTAAAATGTACACTTACACTACTATTATACAAGATAATATGAGTGGTGGCACTGGACAAGTGCGCACAGTATACGCTGTGAGCCTGACACAAAAAAGCAGACTGATGTTTCACAGTCAAAATAGTTTTTTTATTTTTAAAATGTACACTTACACTACTATTACACAAGAAAATATGAGTGGTGGCACTGGGCAAGAGGGCACAGTATACGCTGTGAGTCTGACACAAAAAAGCAGACTGAAGTTTCACTGTTAAAATAGTTTTTTTATTTTTAAAATGTACACTTACACTACTATTAAACAAGATAATATGAGTGGTGGCACTGGACAAGTGGGCACAGTATACGCTGTGAGCCTGACACAAAGAAGCAGACTGATGTTTCACAGTCAAAATAGTTTTTTTATTTTTAAATGTACACTTACATTACTATTAAACAAGATATGAGTGGTGGCACTGGGCACGTGGGCACAGTATACTCTGTGAGCCTGACACAAAAAAGCAGACTGATGTTTCACAGTCAAAATACTTTTTTTAATTTTAAAATGTACACTTACACTACTATTAAACAAGATAATATGAGTGGTGGCACTAGACAAGTGGGCAGAGTATACGCTGTGAGCCTGACACAAAAAAACAGACTGTTGTTTCACAGTAAAAAAATTGTTGTTTTTTTTAAAATGTACAATGACACTACTATTAAACAAGATAATATGAGTGGTGGCACTGGTCAAGTGGGCACAGTATTAGCTGTGAGCCTGACACAAAAAAACAGACTGTTGTTTCACAGTAAAAAATGTGTTGTTGTTTTTTTTAAATGTACAATGACACTACTATTAAACAAGATAATATGAGTGGTGGCACTGGACAAGTGGGCACAGTATACGCTGTGAGCCTGACACAAAAAAGCAGACTGATGTTTCACAGTCAAAATAGTTTTTTTATTTTTAAAATGTACACTTACACTACTATTAAACAAGATAATATGAGTGGTGGCACTGGACAAGTGGGCACAGTATAAGCTGTGAGCCTGACACAAAAAAGCAGACTTATGTTTCACAGTCAAAATAGTTTTTTAAATTTTTAAAATGTACACTTACACTACTATTAAACAAGATAATGTGAGTGGTGGCACTGGACAAGTGGGCACAGTATACGCTGTGAGCCTGACACAAAAAAGCAGACTGATGTTTCACAGTCAAAATAGTTTTTTTATTTTTAAAAAGGTACATTTACACTACTATTAAACAAGATAATGTGAGTGGTGGCACTGGACAAGTGGGCACAGTATACGCTGTGAGCCTGACACAAAAAAGCAGACTGATGTTTCACAGTCAAAATAGTTTTTTTTATTTTTAAAATGTACACTTACACTACTATTAAACAAGATAATATGACTGCTGGCACTGGACAAGTGGGCACAGTATACGCTGTGAGCCTTACACAAAAAAGCAGACTGATGTTTCACAGTCAAAATAGTTTTTTTATTTTTAAAATGTACACTTACACTACTATTATACAAGATAATATGAGTGGTGGCACTGGACAAGTGCACACAGTATACGCTGTGAGCCTGACACAAAAAAGCAGACTGATGTTTCACAGTCAAAATTGTTTTTTTATTTTTAAAATGTACACTTACACTACTATTACACAAGAAAATATGAGTGGTGGCACTGGGCAAGAGGGCACAGTATACGCTGTGAGCCTGACACAAAAAAGCAGACTGATGTTTCACTGTTAAAATATTTTTTTTATTTTTAAAATGTACACTTACACTACTATTAAACAAGATAATATGAGTGGTGGCACTGGGCAAGTGGGCACAGTATACGCTGTGAGCCTGACACAAAGAAGCAGACTGATGTTTCACAGTCAAAATAGTTTTTTTATTTTTAAATGTACACTTACACTACTATTAAACAAGATATGAGTGGTGGCACTGGGCACGTGGGCACAGTATACTCTGTGAGCCTGACACAAAAAAGCAGACTGATGTTTCACAGTCAAAATAGTTTTTTTATTTTTAAAATGTACACTTACACTACTATTAAACAAGATAATATGAGTGGTGGCACTAGACAAGTGGGCAGAGTATACGCTGTGAGCCTGACACAAAAAAACAGACTGTTGTTTCATAGTAAAAAATTTGTTGTTTTTTTTTAAATGTACAATGACACTACTATTAAACAAGATAATATGAGTGGTGGCACTGGTCAAGTGGGCACAGTATACGCTGTGAGCCTGACACAAAAAAGCAGACTGATGTTTCACAGTCAAAATAGTTTTTTTATAGTTAAAATGCACACTTACACTAAAATTAAACAAGATAATATGAGTGGTGGCACTGGACAAGTGGGCACAGTATAAGCTGTGAGCCTGACACAAAAAAAGCAGACTTATGTTTCACAGTCAAAATATTTTTTTTATTTTCAAAATATACACTTACACTACTATTAAACAAGATAATGTGAGTGGGGGCACTGGACAAGTGGGCACAGTATACGCTGTGAGCCTGACACAAAAAAGCAGACTGATGTTTCACAGTCAAAATAGTTTTTTTATTTTCAAAATATACACTTACACTACTATTAAACAAGATAATGTGAGTGGGGGCACTGGACAAGTGGGCACAGTATACGCTGTGAGCCTGACACAAAAAAGCAGACTGATGTTTCACAGTCAAAATAGTTTTTTTATTTTTAAAATGTACACTTACACTACTATTAAACAAGATAATGTGAGTGGTGGCACTGGACAAGTGGGCACAGTATACGCTGTGAGCCTGACACAAAAAAGCAGACTGATGTTTCACAGTCAAAATAGTTTTTTTATTTTTAAAATGTACACTTACACTACTATTAAACAAGAAAATATGAGTGGTGGCACTGGACAAGTGGGCACAGTATACGCTGTGAGCCTTACACAAAAAAGCAGACTGATGTTTCACAGTCAAAATAGTTTTTTTATTTTTAAAATGTACACTTACACTACTATTATACAAGATTATATGAGTGGTGGCACTGGACAAGTGCACACAGTATACGCTGTGAGCCTGACACAAAAAAGCAGACTGATGTTTCACAGTCAAAATAGTTTTTTTATTTTTAAAATATACACTTACACTACTATTACACAAGAAAATATGAGTGGTGGCACTGGGCAAGAAGGCACAGTATAAGCTGTGAGCCTGACACAAAAAAGCAGACTTATGTTTCACAGTCAAAATATTTTTTTTATTTTCAAAATATACACTTACACTACTATTAAACAAGATAATGTGAGTGGTGGCACTGGACAAGTGGGCACAGTATACGCTGTGAGCCTGACACAAAAAAGCAGACTTATGTTTCACAGTCAAAATAGTTTTTTAAATTTTTAAAATGTACACTTACACTGCTATTAAACAAGATAATGTGAGTGGTGGCACTGGACAAGTGGGCACAGCATACGCTGTGAGCCTGACACAAAAAAGCAGACTGATGTTTCACAGTCAAAATAGTTTTTTTATTTTTAAAATGTACACTTACACTACTATTAAACAAGATAATATGAGTGGTGGTACTGGACAAGTGGGCACAGTATACGCTGTGAGCCTGACACAAAGAAGCAGACTGATGTTTCACAGTCAAAATAGTTTTTTTATTTTTAAAATATACACTTACACTACTATTACACAAGAAAATATGAGTGGTGGCACTGGGCAAGAGGGCACAGTATACACTGTGAGCCTGACACAAAAAAGCAGACTGATGTTTCACTGTTAAAATAGTTTTTTTATTTTTAAAATGTACACTTACACTACTATTAAACAAGATAATATGAGTGGTGGCACTGGACAAGTGGGCACAGTATACGCTGTGAGCCTGACACAAAGAAGCAGACTGATGTTTCATAGTCAAAATAGTTTTTTTATTTTTAAATGTACACTTACACTACTATTAAACAAGATATGAGTGGTGGCACTGGGCACGTGGGCACAGTATACTCTGTGAGCCTGACACAAAAAAGCAGACTGATGTTTCACAGTCAAAATAGTTTTTTAATTTTTAAAATGTACACTTACACTACTATTAAACAAGATAATATGAGTGGTGGCACTAGACAAGTGGGCAGAGTATACGCTGTGAGCCTGACACAAAAAAACAGACTGTTGTTTCACAGTAAAAAATGTGTTGTTTTTTTTTTTAAATGTACAATGACACTACTATTAAACAAGATAATATGAGTGGTGGCACTGGTCAAGTGGGCACAGTATACGCTGTGAGCCTGACACAAAAAAGCAGACTGATGTTTCACAGTCAAAATAGTTTTTTTATTTTTAAAATGTACACTTACACTACTATTAAACAAGATAATATGAGTGGTGGCACTGGACAAGTGGGCACAGTATAAGCTGTGAGCCTGACACAAAAAAGCAGACTTATGTTTCACAGTCAAAATAGTTTTTTAAATTTTTAAAATGTACACTTACACTACTATTAAACAAGATAATGTGAGTGGTGGCACTGGACAAGTGGGCACAGTATACGCTGTGAGCCTGACACAAAAAAAGCAGACTGATGTTTCACAGTCAAAATAGTTTTTTTATTTTTAAAATGTACACTTACACTATTATTAAACAAGATAATATGAGTGGTGGCACTGGACAAGTGGGCACAGTATACGCTGTGAGCCTGTCACAAAAAAGCAGACTGATGTTTCACAGTCAAAATAGTTTTTTTTATTTTTAAAATGTACATTTACACTACTATTAAACAAGATAATATGAGTGGTGGCACTGGACAAGTGCGCACAGTATACGCTGTGAGCCTGACACAAAAAAGCAGACTGATGTTTCACAGTCAAAATAGTTTTTTTATTTTTAAAATGTACACTTACACTACTATTACACAAGACAATATGAGTGGTGGCACTGGGCAAGAGGGCACAGTATACGCTGTGCGCCTGACACAAAAAAGCAGACTGATGTTTCACAGTCAAAATAGTTTTTTTATTTTTAAAATGTACACTTACACTACTATTAAACAAGATAATATGAGTGGTGGCACTGGACAAGTGGGCACAGTATACGCTGTGAGCCTGACACAAAGAAGCAGACTGATGTTTCACAGTCAAAATAGTTTTTTTATTTTTAAATGTACACTTACACTACTATTAAACAAGATATGAGTGGTGGCACTGGGCACGTGGGCACAGTATACTCTGTGAGCCTGACACAAAAAAGCAGACTGATGTTTCACAGTCAAAATAGTTTTTTAATTTTTAAAATGTACACTTACACTACTATTAAACAAGATAATATGAGTGGTGGCACTAGACAAGTGGGCAGAGTATACGCTGTGAGCCTGACACAAAAAAACAGACTGTTGTTTCACAGTAAAAAATGTGTTGTTTTTTTTTTTTAAATGTACAATGACACTACTATTAAACAAGATAATATGAGTGGTGGCACTGGTCAAGTGGGCACAGTATACGCTGTGAGCCTGACACAAAAAAGCAGACTGATGTTTCACAGTCAAAATAGTTTTTTTATTTTTAAAATGTACACTTACACTACTATTAAACAAGATAATATGAGTGGTGGCACTGGACAAGTGGGCACAGTATAAGCTGTGAGCCTGACACAAAAAAGCAGACTTATGTTTCACAGTCAAAATAGTTTTTTAAATTTTTAAAATGTACACTTACACTACTATTAAACAAGATAATGTGAGTGGTGGCACTGGACAAGTGGGCACAGTATACGCTGTGAGCCTGACACAAAAAAAGCAGACTGATGTTTCACAGTCAAAATAGTTTTTTTATTTTTAAAATGTACACTTACACTATTATTAAACAAGATAATATGAGTGGTGGCACTGGACAAGTGGGCACAGTATACGCTGTGAGCCTGTCACAAAAAAGCAGACTGATGTTTCACAGTCAAAATAGTTTTTTTTATTTTTAAAATGTACATTTACACTACTATTAAACAAGATAATATGAGTGGTGGCACTGGACAAGTGCGCACAGTATACGCTGTGAGCCTGACACAAAAAAGCAGACTGATGTTTCACAGTCAAAATAGTTTTTTTATTTTTAAAATGTACACTTACACTACTATTACACAAGACAATATGAGTGGTGGCACTGGGCAAGAGGGCACAGTATACGCTGTGCGCCTGACACAAAAAAGCAGACTGATGTTTCACAGTCAAAATAGTTTTTTTATTTTTAAAATGTACACTTACACTACTATTAAACAAGATAATATGAGTGGTGGCACTGGACAAGTGGGCACAGTATACGCTGTGAGCCTGACACAAAGAAGCAGACTGATGTTTCACAGTCAAAATAGTTTTTTTATTTTTAAATGTACACTTACACTACTATTAAACAAGATATGAGTGGTGGCAATGGGCAAGTGGGCACAGTATACGCTGTGAGCCTGACACAAAAAAGCAGACTGATGTTTCACAGTCAAAATAGTTTTTTATTTTTAAAATGTACACTTACACTACTATTAAACAAGATAATATGAGTGGTGGCACTAGACAAGTGGGCACAGTATACTCTGTGAGCCTGACACAAAAAACAGACTGTTGTTTCACAGTCAAAAATTTGTTGTTGTTTTTTTTAAAGATACACTGACACTACTATTAAACAAGATAATATGAGTGGTGGCACTGGTCAAGTGGGCACAGTATACGCTGTGAGCCTGACACAAAAAAGCAGACTGATGTTTCACAGTCAAAATAGTTTTTTTATTTTTAAAATGTACACTTACACTACTATTAAACAAGATAATATGAGTGGTGGCACTGGACAAGTGGGCACAGTATAAGCTGTGAGCCTGACACAAAAAAGCAGACTTATGTTTCACAGTCAAAATATTTTTTTTATTTTCAAAATGTACACTTACACTACTATTAAACAAGATAATGTGAGTGGTGGCACTGGACAAGTGGGCACAGTATACGCTGTGAGCCTGACACAAAAAAGCAGACTGATGTTTCACAGTCAAAATAGTTTTTTTATTTTTAAAATGTACACTTACACTACTATTAAACAAGAAAATATGAGTGGTGGCACTGGACAAGTGGGCACAGTATACGCTGTGAGCCTTACACAAAAAAGCAGACTGATGTTTCACAGTCAAAATAGTTTTTTTATTTTTAAAATGTACACTTACACTACTATTATACAAGATAATATGAGTGGTGGCACTGGACAAGTGCACACAGTATACGCTGTGAGCCTGACACAAAAAAGCAGACTTATGTTTCACAGTCAAAATATTTTTTTTATTTTCAAAATATAAACTTACACTACTATTAAACAAGATAATGTGAGTGGTGGCACTGGACAAGTGGGCACAGTATACGCTGTGAGCCTGACACAAAAAAGCAGACTTATGTTTCACAGTCAAAATAGTTTTTTAAATTTTTAAAATGCACACTTACACTACTATTAAACAAGATAATGTGAGTGGTGGCACTGGACAAGTGGGCACAGTATACGCTGTGAGCCTCACAAAAAAGCAGACTGATGTTTCACTGTCAAAATACTTTTTTTATTTTTAAAATGTACACTTACACTACTATTACACAAGAAAATATGAGTGGTGGCACTGGGCAAGAGGGCACAGTATACGCTGTGAGCCTGACACAAAAAAGCAGACTGATGTTTCACTGTTAAAATAGTTTTTTTTATTTTTAAAATGTACACTTACACTACTATTAAACAAGATATGAGTGGTGGCACTGGGCACGTGGGCACAGTATACTCTGTGAGCCTGACACAAAAAAGCAGACTGATGTTTCACAGTCAAAATATTTTTTTTATTTTCAAAATGTACACTTACACTACTATTAAACAAGATAATATGAGTGGTGGCACTAGACAAGTGGGCACAGTATACGCTGTGAGCCTGACACAAAAAAACAGACTGTTTTTCACAGTAAAAAATGTGTTGTTTTTTTTTTAAATGTACAATGACACTACTATTAAACAAGATAATATGAGTGGTGGCACTGGTCAAGTGGGCACAGTATACGCTGTGAGCCTGACACAAAAAAGCAGACTGATGTTTCGCAGTCAAAATAGTTTTTTTATTTTTAAAATGTACACTTACACTACTATTAAACAAGATAATATGAGTGGTGGCACTGGACAAGTGGGCACAGTATAAGCTGTGAGCCTGACACAAAAAAGCAGACTTATGTTTCACAGTCAAAATAGTTTTTTAAATTTTTAAAATGTACACTTACACTACTATTAAACAAGATAATGTGAGTGGTGGCACTGGACAAGTGGGCACAGTATACGCTGTGAGCCTGACACAAAAAAGCAGACTGATGTTTCACAGTCAAAATAGTTTTTTTATTTTTAAAATGTACACTTACACTACTATTAAACAAGATAATATGAGTGGTGGCACTGGACAAGTTGGCACAGTATACGCTGTGAGCCTGACACAAAAAAGCAGACTGATGTTTCACAGTCAAAATAGTTTTTTTATTTTTAAAATGTACACTTACACTACTATTAAACAAGATAATATGAGTGGGGGCACTGGACAAGTTGGCACAGTATACGCTGTGAGCCTGACACAAAAGAGCAGACTGATGTTTCACAATCAAAATAGTTTTTTTATTTTTAAAATGTACACTTACACTACTATTAAACAAGATAATATGAGTGGTGGCACTGGACAAGTGGGCACAGTATACGCTGTGAGCCTGACACAAAGAAGCAGACTGATGTTTCACAGTCAAAATAGTTTTTTTATTTTTAAATGTACACTTACACTACTATTAAACAAGATATGAGTGGTGGCACTGGTCAAGTGGGCACAGTATACGCTGTGAGCCTGACACAAAAAAGCAGACTGATGTTTCACAGTCAAAATAGTTTTTTTATTTTTAAAATGTACACTTACACTACTATTAAACAAGATAATATGAGTGGTGGCACTAGACAAGTGGGCACAGTATACGCTGTGAGCCTGACACAAAAAACAGACTGTTGTTTCACAGTCAAAAATTTGTTGTTGTTTTTTTTAAAGGTACACTGACACTACTATTAAACAAGATAATATGAGTGGTGGCACTGGTCAAGTGGGCACAGTATACGCTGTGAGCCTGACACAAAAAGCAGACTGATGTTTCACAGTCAAAATAGTTTTTTATTTTTAAAATGTACACTTACACTACTATTAAACAAGATAATATGAGTGGTGGCACTGGACAAGTGGGCACAGTATAAGCTGTGAGCCTGACACAAAAAAGCAGACTTATGTTTCACAGTCAAAATATTTTTTTTATTTTCAAAATGTACACTTACACTACTATTAAACAAGATAATGTGAGTGGTGGCACTGGACAAGTGGGCACAGTATACGATGTGAGCCTGACACAAAAAAAGAAGACTTATTTTTCACAGTCAAAATAGTTTTTTTATTTTTAAAATGTACACTTACACTACTATTAAACAAGATAATGTGAGTAGTGGCACTGGACAAGTGGGCACAGTATATGCTGTGAGCCTGACAAAAAAAAGCAGACTGATGTTTCACAGTCAAAATAGTTTTTTTATTTTTAAAATGTACACTTACACTACTATTAAACAAGGTAATATGAGTGGTGGCACTGGACAAGTGGGCACAGTATACGCTGTGAGACTGACACAAAAAAGCAGACTGATGTTTCACAGTCAAAATAGTTTTTTTATTTTTAAAATGTACACTTACACTACTATTATACAAGATAATATGAGTGGTGGCACTGGACAAGTGCACACAGTGGGGCCTAGTTATCAAGCCGTCAACCTCAAATACGCTGGAATTCCGCAGCGTATTTGTGGTGAGGCTGATTCGCCTTAGTTATCAAAGGCTCGAGACCGGCAAAAGTAGAATTTTGTGACGTAAGCATCGATCCGCCGGACTCAGTCCGACACAGATCGATTCTTACGTCACTCCAGATGTTCCGCACACAAGTGCGGCACATTCTCACTACTTTTGCTAGCTATCAAAAAACTAGCAGGTACGCTCGGCACTTTTACGGCCCAGCGTACCTGGTTTTCAATCCGCCACCCCTGGAGGCGGCGGATCCCATAGGAATCAATGGGAGTCTGACCATAGCGAAAGTACAAGTTCGCTGCTGACAGACATCCCATTGATTTCTATGGGAGATGTCTGCACCTAACACCCTAACATGTACCCCGAGTCTAAACACCACTAATCTGTCCCCCCCTACACCGCCGCAACTAAATAAAGTTATTACCCCCTAAACCGCCGCTCCCGGAGCCCACCGCAACTATAATAAATGTATTAACCCCTAAACCGCCGCTCCCTGAACCCGCCGCAACCTATATTAAATGTATTAACCCCTATCCTGCCCCCCCTACACCGTCGCCACCTATAATAAATTTATTAAACCCTAATCTGCCCCCCCTACACCGTCGCCACCTATAATAAATTTATTAACCCCTATCCTGCCCCCCACTACGCCGCCGCCACTGTCATAAAATTATTAACCCCTAAACCTAAGTCTAACCCTAACCCTAACGCCCCCCTAACTTAAATATTAATTAAATAAATCTAAATAAATTAACTCTTATTAAGTAAATGAATCATATTTAAAACTAAATACTTACCTTTAAAATAAACCCTAATATAGCTACAATATAAATAATAATTATATTCTAGCTATCTTAGGATTTATATTTATTTTACAGGTACCTTTCAATTTATTTTAACCATGTACAATAACTATTAAATAGTTATTAACTATTTAATAGCTTACCTAGCTAAAATAAAGAGAAATGTACCTGTGAAATAAATCCTAACCTAAGTTACAATTACACCTAACATTGCACTATACTTTAATAAATTATTCCTATTTAAAAATAAATACCTACCTGTAAAATAAACCCTAAGATAGCTACAATGTAATTAATAATTATATTATAGCTATCTTAGGATTTATATTTATTTTACAGGTAACTTTGTATTTTTTTTAGCTAGTTAGAATAGTTATTAAATAGTTATTAACTATTTAATAACTACATAGCTAAAAGAAATACAAAATTACCTGTAAAATAAATCCTAACTTAAGTTACAATTAAACCTAATACTACACTATCATTAAATTAATTAAATAAATTACCTACAAATAACTACAATTAAATACAATTACATAAACTAACTAAAGTACAAAAAATAAAAAAAGCTAAGTTACAAAAAATAAAAAAATAAGTTACAAACATGTTACAAATATTACAACAATTTTAAGCTACTTACACCTAATCTAAGCCCCCTAATAAAATAACAAACCCCCCCAAAATAAAAAAATGCCCTACCCTATTCTAAATTAAATAAATTTTAAAGCTCTTTTACCTTACCAGCCCTTAAAAGGGCCATTTGTGGGGGCATGCCCCAAAGAAAACAGCTCTTTTGCCTGTAAAAGAAAAATACAACCCCCCCCAACATTAAAACCCACCACCCACATACCCCTAATCTAACCCAAACCCCCCTTACAAAAACCTAACACTAATCCCCTGAAGATCATCCTACCTTGAGTCGTCTTCACTCAGCCGAGCCACCGATGGAACTGAAGAGGACATCCGGAGCGGAAGAAGTTAATCCTCCAAGCGGCGCTGAAGAAATCTTCCATCCGATGAAGTCATCATCCAGGCGGCGCTGAAGAAAAGTCTTCGATCCGTCCGATGTCATCTTCAAAGAGGCGCTGAAGAGGTCTTCTATCCGGGCGAAGTCATCTTCCAAGCCGGGTCTTGAATCTTCCTTCCGCCGACGCGGAACCACCTTCTTCACCGACGGACTACGATGAATGACGGCTCCTTTAAGGGACGTCATCCAAGATGGGGTCCCCTCAATTCCAATTGGCTGATAGGATTCTATCAGCCAATCGGAATTAAGGTAGGAAAAATCTGATTGGCTGATGGAATCAGCCAATCAGATTGAGCTTGCATTCTATTGGCTGTTAAGATCAGCCAATAGAATGCGAGCTCAATCTGATTGGCTGATTGGATCAGCCAATCGGATTGAACTTGAATCTGATTGGCTGATTCCATCAGCCAATCAGATTTTCCTACCTTAATTCCGATTGGCTGATAGAATCCTATCAGCCAATCGGAATTGAGGGGACGCCATCTTGGATGACGTCCCTTAATGGAGCCGTCATTTGTCGTAGTCCGTCGGTGAAGAAGGTGGTTCCGCGTCGGCGGAAGGAAGATTCAAGACCCGGCTTGGAAGATGACTTCGCCCGGATAGAAGACCTCTTCAGCGCCTCTTTGAAGATGACATCGGCCGGATCGAAGACTTTTCTTCAGCGCCGCCTGGATGATGACTTCATCGGATGGAAGATTTCTTCAGCGCCGCTTGGAGGATTAACTTCTTCCGCTCCGGATGTCCTCTTCAGTTCCATCGGTGGCTCGGCTGAGTGAAGACAACTAAAGGTAGGATGATCTTCAGGGGATTAGTGTTTTTGTAAGGGGGGTTTGGGTTAGATTAGGGGTATGTGGGTGGTGGGTTTTAATGTTGGGGGGGTTGTATTTTTCTTTTACAGGCAAAAGAGCTGTTTTCTTTGGGGCATGCCCCCACAAATGTCCCTTTTAAGGGCTGGTAAGGTAAAAGAGCTTTGAAATTTATTTAATTTAGAATAGGGTAGGGCATTTTTTTATTTTGGGGGGTTTGTTATTTTATTAGGGGGCTTAGATTAGGTGTAAGTAGCTTAAAATTGTTGTAATATTTTTAACATGTTTGTAACTTATTTTTTTATTTTTTGTAACTTAGCTTTTTTATTTTTTGTACTTTAGTTAGTTTATGTAATTGTATTTAATTGTAGTTATTTGTAGGTAGTTTATTTAATTAATTTAATGATAGTGTAGTATTAGGTTTAATTGTAACTTAAGTTAGGATTTATTTTACAGGTAATTTTGTATTTCTTTTAGCTAGGTAGTTATTAAATAGTTAATAACTATTTAATAACTATTCTAACTAGCTAAAATAAATACAAAGTTACCTGTAAAATAAATATAAATCCTAAAATAGCTATAATCCGGCGGATCGATGCTTACGTCACAAAATTCTACTTTTGCCGGTCTCAAGCCTTTGATAACTAAGGCGTATCAGCCTCGCCACAAATACGCTGCGGAATTCCAGCGTATTTGAGGTTGACGGCTTGATAACTAGGCCCCTAGGTCATCAATACTTTGGTAACCTGCTTTCTTGCTCGGCTGCATATTGTCCCTGGAATTTTTTTTTAATGTTGGTATTGGCAACTATGGATGTACATTTATATAAAATATCTTGTTTGCTGTTTTTTTTCTTGCAAGCTAAAAAGTGGTGAGCTTTGACCAAAATACTCAAAGCACTAATTACTCTGAAAGGAAAACCTAGGCATACTAAAATAAAAACGCTTTTAAGGCACAGTGCAATGGAAACAGTGTAATTTTATTTGTATTAGGTGTATTATTCAACTTTAAAATTACCCCAGGTTCTCCCTGTTTTCTTCATTCTCCATTGTGAACTTTTACATGGCAGAGAGCTCTTATTTCTATGAGAGACATCTTGCCACTTGCAGGGATAGCCTCTTTTTTTATAGAACACCATGAGGGCTTCCCCTGCGAGTGCGGGTGTTGAAAAAACACATCTGGGCAGTAAAATTCTTTAGACTCGCCCCCTTAAAGTGAAAGTAAATCCTAGCATTTGTGAAATGCTAGGATTGACCATTAAAACAAATAAAAGGGACTTTCATTCATGATGTATAAAATACTTCATGCAGAAAGCTCCTTTATTTGTCTCAAGTGTTCCCGTTCTGAGCTTTTCAGGCCGCCCATGGTAGAATGCTGTTTTGCTAAGAGGTGGCATTTTCACCTCTTAGCAAATAGTGTGCGGGAAATTCGGCGCCACATGTGCGCCAAGCCAGATTTCCCACACGGCTACTGGTTAAAGAGGTGAAAACTTCACCTCTCAAGCAAAAGAGCGTTCTGCCTTGGGCTGCCTTAGCAGCTCAAAACGTTGAACGCTTAAAACAAATAAAGGAGCTTTCAGCATTAAGTATTTTATACTTTATAAATGAAAGTTCTCTTTATTTGTTTCAATGGTCAATCCTAGCGTTTCACAAACGCTAGGATTTACTTTCACTTTAAGGAGGATGTGGATAGTCTGCTGTATTTCACTCAATGATTGTCTGACTGCATTTCTGACTCCATTTCTAGTAGGAGGCTGCTCTTTTCACTCATTAGATATTTGGGCCCCTATTTATGAAAGTTTGGCGGACCTGATCCGACCTGAATACAGCGGTCCGCCAGACCTCGCTGAATACGGCGAGCAATACGCTCGCCGTATTCAGCATTGCACCAGCAGCTCACAAGAGCTGCTGGTGCAATGCCTCCCCCTGCAGACTCACGGCCAATGGGCCGCCAGCAGGGGGGTGTCAATCAACCCAATCGTATTCAATCGGGTTGATTTCCGGCGATGTCTGTCCGCCTGCTCAGAGCAGGCGGACAGGTTATGGAGCAGCGGTCTTTGTGACCGCTGCTTTATAACTGCTGTTTCTGGCGAGCCTGCAGGCTCGCCAGAAACACGAGGCATCAAGCTCCATACGGAGCTTGATAAATATGCCCCTTGGTTACAAAGTTACTCAGCTTCTTAATAGCCTCATTTCATAACCTTTTTTTTTGACAGCAGATCCAAGCAGGAGGCTTGTGATAAGTCAGTTTATGATCAGATTACTGCTTGCCTGCACTCACAGCTCTATTCATCGTTCCGGGGATGTCAATCTATTCAGGCTGGGAACTCTAAATATGTTCTTATGGCATCCAGTTTAGATCATCAGCTAACATTATTCTTCAGCTGCTTTCCAGCACCCCTTTTCTTTGGGGGTTGAATATTTCTTTTTCTACAGACTTGTGATTCTTCCATTTCTTCTTAGTCCTAGATGCTTTTTCTGACAGTTAATCTTTTAAAAAACCTAAATTTATTTTGCAAAAAGGGTTGTCATTTGAGCCATCAGAGATTTTTCCTGTCATTTTAGATATGTGACTTTTCTGGGTAAAAGACAGATAGGACTTTAAAGTGAAGGTCAATTTTCAAGTGAAAGTGCCCGGTTTTTAAAAAAAACTATTAAAAACAGGGGCACATTCATTCATGAAAATTGACATTGCACCGTATTTTAAAAATACTTACCTTTTTCTTCTGAAATACCGGATCGCCGTTCTGAAACAATGTCCCACCTGCTTCTTCCTGGTTTACTTACCCAGCAATGACGAAACCAGCTTCCTCCAATCAGCCGTGATTGGAGGATGCCGGAATCGTCATTGCTGACGTGTCAAGAGGCTTGCGACGGGCTGGTTAAGCACTGGAGCGGCTTCAAGAAGAAAAGGTAAGTATATTTTAAGAAAATGGGTGAAATGTCAATTTTCATGAATGAAAGTGCCCCTGTTTTTAATTATTTTTTTAAAAACCGAGCACTTTCACATGAAAATTGACCTTCACTTTAAAACAACATCTAGTGCAGTTTTTTTCATCCAGTTATTTCAAGCTCTTTAGTACTGGGACTTTTTCATATGCAAGGACAGCATTTCTAAAGATTGGAGTTTCATTCATTTCTAGTCTCGCTCACAGGCACGGGCTCATATACTTTTTGATGTTGGTTCCTATGGGTATATTTTTAGCATAAGAGTGTATTTAAGCTTAAGCTCTAGCTGCAGAAGAGCCTTTCCAATTTCTTCTCAAAGTTGTTTCAGAATTCCATCCTTTAGAAGATATGTAATCTTTTCTAGTGCCCCTTTTGGAGGATGTTTCACTTTTAGATATGTCAGGCTGTGGTATGAAGCTCTCCACATTTCTTTATATTCTTCTTCATTTGGTTTCAAACAAGTTTAGCAGGAAGTTTTATATTTCTGTTGTTTAAAAATACATTTATTTTACTTGCTTTGTCTCTTGGATTTTTCTTGTGTTCCAACCTTATGTTTTTGTACTGCTTACCTTTCATCTCACTTGGTATTTGTCTAAAAAGGACAAGAGAAGGCCAAGATAATTGGGACTTTAAATCATTTAAAATAGTAATTTCTATATCTCTGCCTATATCCTAGTCCCGTCCATATTTTTTCCATCCTATGGTGAATAGTCTAGAAATGGGGATATGTTTCATGTGATTTATGGGTAAGAGTAAGAGAAAGTGTTCTGCCCAAGCCTCCTCTAGGCTATAGGCCAACTTATAGAAATTACTGTTTTATATGATTACAATTTCTAATATTTGGGGGGAATTTCCGGGCAACGGCCATGATTAGTCGCATAGCTGCATGCTGCTAAAGCTTTTCTCTGAAAAATACAGAAATTCACATTTCAGCAAATTGCACTTTCTTGTACTTTGGACTCTACATCTATTGTGCTTAGTTTTGCAAGAATTGCTGCTGGCATCAGCGCCTGGAGCCGTTACAAGAACTCGGCCTACATTATACCCCCCGGCAGGGCGCCTTTGGCCCTGTCGTTACGCAGCACTCGAAATGCTACAACTTACAGCATATAATCTACCACCCTCACCGATTAAGACATAGGATGGAGTTTCATACGTGGGAGAACGTGATGAGGCACCTACTACAGTCTCACTTTTACAAGCTGGAGTGTGCTTTGTTTGGGGGCGAGAGACCCCCTACACTGCCAACAGAAGCCAAGGAAGGACTACTACCTGATGGACACCACACAGCATCACAAAGTGGTAAAGCGATACAAATAGGGGAGATATGCAAACTGTTCCTGGAACCTGTGGTTACTATGCCGCAAAACCCTATCATGCAGCTGATATCCCTAGCCACAATGGCTACTTACACAAGAGCATCCACTACAGAGACATACCTGAGAGTAAAAACTGAGATTGACGCGCCCACATGGAGGGAAGAACTTCAAGCAAAGATTAGATCAATGAACTCTCTTCCTCACCTGACAGCTTTGCATATATCACAGTTGAACGCAGTAAATTGGATATCAGGCAGTCCGTTGCAGGCCACGGATTGCACATTTAACAGCAAGTATAATCCCGCGACTATGCCTCATGACATTACTTCTGAAAGTGCCTTGGTGAGAACGACCTTAAATAAAATAGGAGTTGGTTAACTATCCTTAGCAAGTGGGAATGCTAAGGAGAACTTGGACAAGATGGCACTTAAGCAGATGGAGGTTTTTCTTGAACTCTCTGGTTGTCTCTATCTATATATCACACTCGTATGTGAACTAAATGCTTATACTGGTTCCATCTCTAGTATTTTGAGTTCTCTACATATATGTATGCCTTTCAATGCTACAAGTTATATATTTTCGCTTCAGTGCACACTATGGACTATTACTGGCACCTTCTACTTTATCACTGTCAGTATGTTAACATATGTTTTCTGTGATTCTATACTTATTATTTGCTGCCTCTGTATCCAGTGGTTCCACATACCATACTTGTTTCTCTCAATATGGGCTCGCTATTTTGCTGAATTCTGCTGATACAGATGCACCTATTATTATTTTAGTTAGTGTTTACTTACTGTATGATTGTATGCCAGGCCTCCACACCTCTGCTAACACTTGAAGATGGGTTAGAATAAAGTTTGAGCAACACACTGATATCATAAGACTTAATGACCGTCATTGACCTGATATCATTACCTAGCAGTGTGGTATTCTTCCTCTCTCTACCCACAGTTACATAAAAGGCTCCAATTTACAGATTATAGAGATGATTGCAAGCTTCAACACACTTTTTTCAATATAATCTCACGCCTTAGTATACTTAGTACATCTCCTCCTATATATACAGGGAGTGCAGAATTATTAGGCAAATGAGTATTTTGACCACATCATCCTCTTTATGCATGTTGTCTTACTCCAAGCTGTATAGGCTCGAAAGCCTACTACCAATTAAGCATATTAGGTGATGTACATCTCTGTAATGAGAAGGGGTGTGGTCTAATGACATCAACACCCTATATCAGGTGTGCATAATTATTAGGCAACTTCCTTTCCTTTGGCAAAATGGGTCAAAAGAAGGACTTGACAGGCTCAGAAAAGTCAAAAATAGTGAGATATCTTGCAGAGGGAAGCAGCACTCTTAAAATTGCAAAGCTTCTGAAGCGTGATCATCGAACAATCAAGCGTTTCATTCAAAATAGTCAACAGGGTCGCAAGAAGCGTGTGGAAAAACCAAGGCGCAAAATAACTGCCCATTAACTGAGAAAAGTCAAGCGTGCAGCTGCCAAGATGCCACTTGCCACAAGTTTGGCCATATTTCAGAGCTGCAACATCACTGGAGTGCCCAAAAGCACAAGGTGTGCAATACTCAGAGACATGGCCAAGGTAAGAAAGGCTGAAAGACGACCACCACTGAACAAGACACACAAGCTGAAACGTCAAGACTGGGCCAAGAAATATCTCAAGACTGATTTTTCTAAGGTTTTATGGACTGATGAAATGAGAGTGAGTCTTGATGGGCCAGATGGATGGGCCCGTGGCTGGATTGGTAAAGGGCAGAGAGCTCCAGTCCGACTCAGACGCCAGCAAGGTGAAGGTGGAGTACTGGTTTGGGCTGGTATCATCAAAGATGAGCTTGTGGGGCCTTTTTGGGTTGAGGATGGAGTCAAGCAGTGGTACAAGAAGAAGTCTGCATCCTTCAAGAAAAACATGATTTTCATGCAGGACAATGCTCCATCACACGCGTCCAAGTACTCCACAGCGTGGCTGGCAAGAAAGGGTATAAAAGAAGAAAATCTAATGACATGGCCTCCTTGTTCAACTGATCTGACCCCCTTTGAGAACCTGTGGTCCATCATCAAATGTGAGATTTACAAGGAGGGAAAACAGTACACCTCTCTGAACAGTGTCTGGGAGGCTGTGGTTGCTGCTGCACGCAATGTTGATGGTGAACAGATCAAAACACTGACAGAATCCATGGATGGCAGGCTTTTGAGTGTCCTTGCAAAGAAAGGTGGTTATATTGGTCACTGATTTGTTTTTGTTTTGTTTTTGAATGTCAGAAATGTATATTTGTGAATGTTGAGATGTTATATTGGTTTCACTGGTAAAAATAAATAATTAAAATGGGTATATATTTGTTTTTTGTTAAGTTGCCTAATAATTATGCACAGTAATAGTCACCTGCACACACAGATATCCCCCTAAAATAGCTATAACTAAAAACAAACTAAAAACTACTTCCAAAACTATTCAGCTTTGATATTAATGAGTCGCCCCCTTAAATCCTAGCATTTGTGAAATGCTAGGATTGACCATTAAAACAAATAAAAGGGACTTTCATTCATGATGTATAAAATACTTCATGCAGAAAGCTCCTTTATTTGTCTCAAGTGTTCCCGTTCTGAGCTTTTCAGGCCGCCCATGGTAGAATGCTGTTTTGCTAAGAGGTGGCATTTTCACCTCTTATTATTATTATTATTATTATCGGTTATTTGTAGAGCGCCAACAGATTCCGCAGCGCTAGTTAGCAAATAGTGTGCGGGAAATTCGGCGCCACATGTGCGCCAAGCCAGATTTCCCACACGGCTACTGGTTAAAGAGGTGAAAACTTCACCTCTCAAGCAAAAGAGCGTTCTGCCTTGGGCTGCCTTAGCAGCTCAAAACGTTGAACGCTTAAAACAAATAAAGGAGCTTTCAGCATTAAGTATTTTATACTTTATAAATGAAAGTTCTCTTTATTTGTTTCAATGGTCAATCCTAGCGTTTCACAAACGCTAGGATTTACTTTCACTTTAAGGAGGATGTGGATAGTCTGCTGTATTTCACTCAATGATTGTCTGACTGCATTTCTGACTCCATTTCTAGTAGGAGGCTGCTCTTTTCACTCATTAGATATTTGGGCCCCTATTTATGAAAGTTTGGCGGACCTGATCCGACCTGAATACAGCGGTCCGCCAGACCTCGCTGAATACGGCGAGCAATACGCTCGCCGTATTCAGCATTGCACCAGCAGCTCACAAGAGCTGCTGGTGCAATGCCTCCCCCTGCAGACTCACGGCCAATGGGCCGCCAGCAGGGGGGTGTCAATCAACCCAATCGTATTCAATCGGGTTGATTTCCGGCGATGTCTGTCCGCCTGCTCAGAGCAGGCGGACAGGTTATGGAGCAGCGGTCTTTGTGACCGCTGCTTTATAACTGCTGTTTCTGGCGAGCCTGCAGGCTCGCCAGAAACACGAGGCATCAAGCTCCATACGGAGCTTGATAAATATGCCCCTTGGTTACAAAGTTACTCAGCTTCTTAATAGCCTCATTTCATAACCTTTTTTTTTGACAGCAGATCCAAGCAGGAGGCTTGTGATAAGTCAGTTTATGATCAGATTACTGCTTGCCTGCACTCACAGCTCTATTCATCGTTCCGGGGATGTCAATCTATTCATGAAATAGTATTCAGGCTGGGAACTCTAAATATGTTCTTATGGCATCCAGTTTAGATCATCAGCTAACATTATTCTTCAGCTGCTTTCCAGCACCCCTTTTCTTTGGGGGTTGAATATTTCTTTTTCTACAGACTTGTGATTCTTCCATTTCTTCTTAGTCCTAGATGCTTTTTCTGACAGTTAATCTTTTAAAAAACCTAAATTTATTTTGCAAAAAGGGTTGTCATTTGAGCCATCAGAGATTTTTCCTGTCATTTTAGATATGTGACTTTTCTGGGTAAAAGACAGATAGGACTTTAAAGTGAAGGTCAATTTTCAAGTGAAAGTGCCCGGTTTTTAAAAAAAACTATTAAAAACAGGGGCACATTCATTCATGAAAATTGACATTGCACCGTATTTTAAAAATACTTACCTTTTTCTTCTGAAATGCCGGATCGCCGTTCTGAAACAATGTCCCACCTGCTTCTTCCTGGTTTACTTACCCAGCAATGACGAAACCAGCTTCCTCCAATCAGCCGTGATTGGAGGATGCCGGAATCGTCATTGCTGACGTGTCAAGAGGCTTGCGACGGGCTGGTTAAGCACTGGAGCGGCTTCAAGAAGAAAAGGTAAGTATATTTTAAGAAAATGGGTGAAATGTCAATTTTCATGAATGAAAGTGCCCCTGTTTTTAATTATTTTTTTAGAAACCGAGCACTTTCACATGAAAATTGACCTTCACTTTAAAACAACATCTAGTGCAGTTTTTTTCATCCAGTTATTTCAAGCTCTTTAGTACTGGGACTTTTTCATATGCAAGGACAGCATTTCTAAAGATTGGAGTTTCATTCATTTCTAGTCTCGCTCACAGGCACGGGCTCATATACTTTTTGATGTTGGTTCCTATGGGTATATTTTTAGCATAAGAGTGTATTTAAGCTTAAGCTCTAGCTGCAGAAGAGCCTTTCCAATTTCTTCTCAAAGTTGTTTCAGAATTCCATCCTTTAGAAGATATGTAATCTTTTCTAGTGCCCCTTTTGGAGGATGTTTCACTTTTAGATATGTCAGGCTGTGGTATGAAGCTCTCCACATTTCTTTATATTCTTCTTCATTTGGTTTCAAACAAGTTTAGCAGGAAGTTTTATATTTCTGTTGTTTAAAAATACATTTATTTTACTTGCTTTGTCTCTTGGATTTTTCTTGTGTTCCAACCTTATGTTTTTGTACTGCTTACCTTTCATCTCACTTGGTATTTGTCTAAAAAGGACAAGAGAAGGCCAAGATAATTGGGACTTTAAATCATTTAAAATAGTAATTTCTATATCTCGGCCTATATCCTAGTCCCGTCCATATTTTTTCCATCCTATGGTGAATAGTCTAGAAATGGGGATATGTTTCATGTGATTTATGGGTAAGAGTAAGAGAAAGTGTTCTGCCCAAGCCTCCTCTAGGCTATAGGTCAACTTATAGAAATTACTGTTTTATATGATTACAATTTCTAATATTTGGGGGGAATTTCCGGGCAACGGCCATGATTAGTCGCATAGCTGCATGCTGCTAAAGCTTTTCTCTGAAAAATACAGAAATTTACATTTCAGCAAATTGCACTTTCTTGTACTTTGGACTCTACATCTATTGTGCTTAGTTTTGCAAGAATTGCTGCTGGCATCAGCGCCTGGAGCCGTTACAAGAACTCGGCCTACATTATACCCCCCGGCAGGGCGCCTTTGGCCCTGTCGTTACGCAGCACTCGAAATGCTACAACTTACAGCATATAATCTACCACCCTCACCGATTAAGACATAGGATGGAGTTTCATACGTGGGAGAACGTGATGAGGCACCTACTACAGTCTCACTTTTACAAGCTGGAGTGTGCTTTGTTTGGGGGCGAGAGATCCCCTACACTGCCAACAGAAGCCAAGGAAGGACTACTACCTGATGGACACCACACAGCATCACAAAGTGGTGATACAAATAGGGGAGATATGCAAACTGTTCCTGGAACCTGTGGTTACTATGCCGCAAAACCCTATCATGCAGCTGATATCCCTAGCCACAATGGCTACTTACACAAGAGCATCCACTACAGAGACATACCTGAGAGTAAAAACTGAGATTGACGCGCCCACATGGAGGGAAGAACTTCAAGCAAAGATTAGATCAATGAACTCTCTTCCTCACCTGACAGCTTTGCATATATCACAGTTGAACGCAGTAAATTGGATATCAGGCAGTCCGTTGCAGGCCACGGATTGCACATTTAACAGCAAGTATAATCCCGCGACTATGCCTCATGACATTACTTCTGAAAGTGCCTTGGTGAGAACGACCTTAAATAAAATAGGAGTTGGTTAACTATCCTTAGCAAGTGGGAATGCTAAGGAGAACTTGGACAAGATGGCACTTAAGCAGATGGAGGTTTTTCTTGAACTCTCTGGCTGTCTCTATCTATATATCACACTCGTATGTGAACTAAATGCTTATACTGGTTCCATCTCTAGTATTTTGAGTTCTCTACATATATGTATGCCTTTCAATGCTACAAGTTATATATTTTCGCTTCAGTGCACACTATGGACTATTACTGGCACCTTCTACTTTATCACTGTCAGTATGTTAACATATGTTTTCTGTGATTCTATACTTATTATTTGCTGCCTCTGTATCCAGTGGTTCCACATACCATACTTGTTTCTCTCAATATGGGCTCGCTATTTTGCTGAATTCTGCTGATACAGATGCACCTATTATTATTTTAGTTAGTGTTTACTTACTGTATGATTGTACGCCAGGCCTCCACACCTCTGCTAACACTTGAAGATGGGTTAGAATAAAGTTTGAGCAACACACTGATATCATAAGACTTAATGACCGTCATTGACCTGATATCATTACCTAGCAGTTTGGTATTCTTCCTCTCTCTACCCACAGTTACATAAAAGGCTCCAATTTACAGATTATAGAGATGATTGCAAGCTTCAACACACTTTTTTCAATATAATCTCACGCCTTAGTATACTTAGTACATCTCCTCCTATATATACAGGGAGTGCAGAATTATTAGGCAAATGAGTATTTTGACCACATCATCCTCTTTATGCATGTTGTCTTACTCCAAGCTGTATAGGCTCGAAAGCCTACTACCAATTAAGCATATTAGGTGATGTACATCTCTGTAATGAGAAGGGGTGTGGTCTAATGACATCAACACCCTATATCAGGTGTGCATAATTATTAGGCAACTTCCTTTCCTTTGGCAAAATGGGTCAAAAGAAGGACTTGACAGGCTCAGAAAAGTCAAAAATAGTGAGATATCTTGCAGAGGGAAGCAGCACTCTTAAAATTGCAAAGCTTCTGAAGCGTGATCATCGAACAATCAAGCGTTTCATTCAAAATAGTCAACAGGGTCGCAAGAAGCGTGTGGAAAAACCAAGGCGCAAAATAACTGCCCATTAACTGAGAAAAGTCAAGCGTGCAGCTGCCAAGATGCCACTTGCCACCAGTTTGGCCATATTTCAGAGCTGCAACATCACTGGAGTGCCCAAAAGCACAAGGTGTGCAATACTCAGAGACATGGCCAAGGTAAGAAAGGCTGAAAGACGACCACCACTGAACAAGACACACAAGCTGAAACGTCAAGACTGGGCCAAGAAATATCTCAAGACTGATTTTTCTAAGGTTTTATGGACTGATGAAATGAGAGTGAGTCTTGATGGGCCAGATGGATGGGCCCGTGGCTGGATTGGTAAAGGGCAGAGAGCTCCAGTCCGACTCAGACGCCAGCAAGGTGGAGGTGGAGTACTGGTTTGGGCTGGTATCATCAAAGATGAGCTTGTGGGGCCTTTTTGGGTTGAGGATGGAGTCAAGCAGTGGTACAAGAAGAAGTCTGCATCCTTCAAGAAAAACATGATTTTCATGCAGGACAATGCTCCATCACACGCGTCCAAGTACTCCACAGCGTGGCTGGCAAGAAAGGGTATAAAAGAAGAAAATCTAATGACATGGCCTCCTTGTTCAACTGATCTGACCCCCTTTGAGAACCTGTGGTCCATCATCAAATGTGAGATTTACAAGGAGGGAAAACAGTACACCTCTCTGAACAGTGTCTGGGAGGCTGTGGTTGCTGCTGCACGCAATGTTGATGGTGAACAGATCAAAACACTGACAGAATCCATGGATGGCAGGCTTTTGAGTGTCCTTGCAAAGAAAGGTGGTTATATTGGTCACTGATTTGTTTTTGTTTTGTTTTTGAATGTCAGAAATGTATATTTGTGAATGTTGAGATGTTATATTGGTTTCACTGGTAAAAATAAATAATTAAAATGGGTATATATTTGTTTTTTGTTAAGTTGCCTAATAATTATGCACAGTAATAGTCACCTGCACACACAGATATCCCCCTAAAATAGCTATAACTAAAAACAAACTAAAAACTACTTCCAAAACTATTCAGCTTTGATATTAATGAGTTTTTTGGGTTCATTGAGAACATGGTTGTTGTTCAATAATAAAATTAATCCTCAAAAATACAACTTGCCTAATAATTCTGCACTCCCTGTATTAATATAGGTCCATACGTTTGTGCCTATTCTTAAGACTCCTTACTTTTTATAACTAACTTAGTATATAGTCTACAAGCCCCCACAAGCTCTCAGGGTGAGTTATACGGCGCAGAGATATTTAAATTAGACACTCTATTGTGCAATACCACAATAGCCCATGACAAACACGTCTCATTAATTTCTGTCCCCGGCTCATTAATATTATGAAGCTAACCACCTTCAACCTGCTTGGACATAATCTAAAGAAGAAATTCACTTTCAACTAAACCATTGAGTAGGAATTTTCTCTGGTCTCCAGTTCTTGCCACTAGCGGCCGAAGTGGCGAGAACATGGGATTATATTAAACTAATAGCTTGCCCCAGTTTACACCGGATTAATTGTATGGATAGGTGAGTTTCCTCTTCTTGTGGCTACTAAGGCTGCATATAGATACTTGGGGACAAATAATCATTGCAAATTGTCTGTTGCTGGCTCCTAGAGATAGCACTACTGAGACAAGGAATAAACTGTTATATTGTCACTACAGTAATAATTTTCGAAGACGTGATAACTCTGGACATATGCTTACCTATGACATGATGGGACCTTATATGGGTTATCCTATTTATTACCTATCATCTATAAACAGTATTTGATGCCATGTTGGCTTCAAATTCTTAGGTGTATTTACATAGTATAAGATATATTGCAATTGATGTGGGGCACGATAGATATTCTTTTGTTGTGAAAAATCGGTGAGGACCAATTTTGTTATTATTTAAAGGGACACTCAATCAAAATTAAACTTTCGTTATTCAGATAGGGCATGCCATTTTAAATAACTTTCCAATTTACTTCCATTAACTAAATGTGCACAGTCTTTTTATATTTAAACTTTATGAGTCACCAGTTCCTACTGAGCATGTGCAAGAATAAGTGTGTATGCATTTGTGAATGGCTGATGTCTGTCACATGGTACGTGTATGCATTTGTGATTGAATGATGGCTGTCACATGGTACAGGGGGAGTGGAAAAAGACATAACTTTTAAAATTGTCAGAAAAAAAATCTACTACTCATTTGAAGTTCAGACTAAGTGCTATTGCATTGTCTTGTTATCTTGCAATTGTTGATTATGCAAATCTACTGTGCTTACTGGTCCTTTAAGAGTTTACTACCTATACTATATAGACAACTAAAAAAAAAAAAAAAGGTGGTTCATTCATTGAGACCTAAGAGTGGTCTCCTTCTATTCGGGACTACTTCCTGTAGATTGGTATCATTTACATCACTTGGAGGTCCAAAAGTGGCCTCAGCCATCATCTAGGAGGTATACGGTTTTTATAGGCTAATGATATATAATCCTATATTTCCATAACATGTCATCTAAATATGTGAACTACTATTCTTTGTGTTTTCTAATGGCTTATACCTGTATGTAAGCCTGAAATTGAACATTAATAAGAAAATAAAATTCTAATATTTGTGTCTCAAAAAAACTACTGTTTTACATAATTAAATTTTCAAATTTTTGTGTCTCAAACCTAGGAACGTCTTTGGAGGAAAAATCGCTCACCACAAAATAATGGTACATGCTATGGAGTGGATCTGAACAGGAACTTTAATTCAGCTTGGTGCTGTAAGTCTCATTATGCAAAGTGTTTTGAATTTTGTCAACTCGATAACAACAAGCAAAACATTACAAATAATTAAATAAAATTAATTAATTAATTAATCAATAGCTAATACATTTCTAGAATAGAAACAAAATTAATTAAGAGACTAGCTGCCTGGGTACTGTCATACGCATACAGACATGCAAAACAGCAAACTTTTACCACTCATTTTATGTAGTATGTTTCATGTCTAGAGATAAATGAATCAAAAGGTAAATAAAACAGCTTACTTACTCAATAAAGAGTCAGGTACATTATTATTATTATTTATTATCATTTATTTCTAAAACACTGCCAAATTCCGTAGATACATCACATAAGAAACTCTGCTTGCTGTCTATAAAGACTGGATCAATAGCATATAAACTTCTTTTTTTGACTATCATGCTTTTTGTAATCTGTAATATTGCTCAGTTTTCTTGAAGCCATTAAACTCAAAATCTACAACACATAAACATATCTTTCGGTCAGCCTCATTTAAAGAATAACACACAATCTGGAATTACAAATGGATGGTTAAAAAGCATCTTCACATGGCCAAGACTTTTTTTTAGCACACCCTATACAGTTAATGGAGAGCACTATTAGCTCCCTCATTATGTCTGTATTACAAGTGTTGCCAACCACACTGTAATGAGAACATTACTTTTGTAATAGGAAAAGACTGTGCCTCACTTTAAACAGACAGGTCAACAGCTGATTTCTTTTCCATTGGCAATCTGTCTTTCCAGCTAACATGGACAGTATTATAAAGTATATACAACTTTATCATTGGATACCTTAACCATGCTGAATATATTGCTGTTGTTTTTGTAACACATGCTGTTATATTGCAACTTTAATAACAATAAATAAAAAATAAATAAATAGATTAAAAAAAAGTCTATTATGTGAGGGAATTAACGTCCCAGAGATATCTGAAATGCAGACGTTCAGACTCACTAGACTTTTACTCGAACAATAAAAAAAACTATGGACTTGCAATATGAAGCCATATGGATTGCACTCAAGCAATTTTAACACATAATAGCAGCACCTTCTAGTCAACAAATTTGCATACATTTACAATATGTTAAAATACAGGCAGAGAGTGAAAGTTTTCTGAATAGATTAACACCTAGTTTGCAGCAACTGCTTTTCAATGTCCTAATTCCAGAGGCGTTACTAGAAACCACAGGGCCCAGGTGCAAGAATCTCTGCCTAATATCCTCACAACTTGCCTTATTTAGAAACAATAATTCTTACTAGAGTAGAATAAAGGCAGGACACTGTCATTTTTTTAGCAAAGATGCATTGTTTTGCAGTATTTTATCCATACCCCCCCCTGCTGAGAGCACCTAGGGACATATATGGGGCAAGATTAGGCAGTGTTCAATTTCAGTTTTTAAAATTAGAAAACTCACAGTTTTCAGAGTTAAATTACAGGAAAAGTAAACAAAATAAACACCAAGGGCCAGATTACGAGTTGAACGAAAACGTTTGCACGGGATCGATATGGGGTTTATCGCGGATGTTTGTGCTTGTTGGGTTTACCACTGGTATTACAAGTGGAAAGTAAATGCAATCGTGATTTGCGCTAGAATGATTACCACATCCTTAGAGCTCTGGTTAACTGTTTTGCGAAACAAAAAAGTGTTACATAACATATCAAAAATACATAACAAAGTACAGTTACACTCATAATAACACCAGCTAATAAAAAAAATGTCAAATAAAATATTGCACACAAGAGTTATAAAGGCTCGTAGATATGAGATCTCAGGTGTTAGAAAAAAGAGGCCGACAAAGAGTTTTAACATTGAGATACATGCATATACATTTCTAAAAATGTATATGTATGTGTGTGTGTATATATATATATATATATATATATATATATATATATATACACACTCCTCTCCTTCCACCTTATTAGGTACATTTGTTCAATTGCTTGGTAACACAAATTGCTAATCAGCCAATCACATGGCAGCAACTCAATGCATTTAGGCATTTAAACATGGTGAAGATGACTTGCTGAAGTTCAAACCTAGCATCAGAATGGGGAAGAAAGGGGATTTAAGTGACTTTGAACGTGGCATGGTTGATGGTGCTAGACGAGGTGGTCTGAGTATTTCAAAAACTGCTTATCTACTGGGATTTTCATGCACAACCATCTTTAGGGTTTACAGAGAATGGTCCAAAAAACAGAAAATATCCAGTGAGCAGCAGTTGTGTGGACAAGAATGCCTTGTTGATGTCAGAGGTCAGAGGAGAATGGCAGACTGGTTCAAGATGATAGAAAGGAAACAGTAACTCAAATGACCACTCGTTACAACCAAGATATGCAGGATACCATCTCTGAATGCACAACACATCAATCCTTGAAGCAGATGGGCTACAGCAGCAGAAGGACACACCGGGTGCCACTCCTGTCAGCTAAGAACAGTAAACTGAGGCTACAATTTGCACAGGTTCATGAAAATTGGAAAAACGTTGCCTGGTCTGATGAGTCTCAATTTCAGCTGTGACATTTAGATGGTAGGGTCAGAATTTGGCGTAAACAACATGAAAGCATGGATCCATCCTGCCTTGTATCAATGGTTCAGACTGGTGGTGGTGTAATGATGTGGGGATATTTTCTTGGCACATTTTGGGCCCCTTATTACCAATTGAGCATTGTTTAAACTCCATGGCCTACCTGAGTATTATTTCTGACCCTGTCCATCCCTTTATGACTACAGTGTACCCATCTTCTGATGGCTACTTCCAGCAGGATAATACACCATGTCACAGAGCTTAAATCATCTCAAACTGTTTTTTTTTTTTTAACATGACAATGAGTTCAATGTACTTCAATGACCTCCACAGTCACCAGATCTCAATCCAATATAGAGTCCCTTTGGAATGTGGTGGAACAGGAGATTTGCATCATGGATGTGCAGCCGACAAATCTGCAGCAACTGCGTGATGCTATCATGTCAATATGGACCAAAATGTCTGAGGAATGTTTCCAACACCTTGTTGAATATATGCCACAAAGAATTAAGGCAGTTCTTAAGACAAAAGGGGTTCCAACCCGGAACTAGCAAGGTGTACCTAATAAAGTGGAAGGTATATATATATATATATATATATATATATATATATATATATATATATATATATATATATGTATTTATAAACAGGTGTTCCTATATATATATATATATATATATATATATATATATATATAATCATCTAAAGTAAATATATACCATACCAAAAAACATCAGATAATATAGAAATATGTATTTATGAATACATAGAACATATTCTTCTATATGAAGAACATTGGAATGTGAAATATTAATATTTTCATGTTGGTTAGTGCACATGAGAATATTCAATCTGGTTTGCGCACGAATAGGGAGTTTTTTCCACTTTTTTGTTCCTTTGACTTCTATGGGGGAATATGTGGAATGTGCACGCAATATTCTAACTTCGGATTTTTGCACTCGTCAGGTTAGCGCACAAGCGAAAAGTCTCCTTTCAACTCATAATACGAGTGCAAACGTCTAGCGAAAAAGCCAAACTTCTAGCGCAGTTAACGCTCTAGCAGAAGCGTTAATTAGTGCTCCACTTGTAATCTGGCCCTACGTGTATTGCAAAGTGAAGTATTTTTACTGTGCATAGTTAAACATTTTATATTACAATCTTGAAGTGTTTCATACTAATATTATAGTGGTTATTTTGTGGTCCTCTGTCTGACACAAATCATCATAAAGGTTGGAAAATAGATGGTGCTTAATGGACAGGGAAAAAAAACAACACCATTTCGGATTTAGAAAACATCCAAATTTAACTAGAGAGGAACCTATACCTTGGTCATGTGTTGATGATAATTAAAATTGCCATTTGAAGTTTGCATGTACTTACGATAGAAAATTTTATGTAATTTTATTAAAAGTATGAATCACATTTAAAGGAATACTGGACCCAAATTTTTTCTTTCGTGATTCAGATAAAGGGGCCCATTTTTCAAGCTCCGAACGGCGCTTGTGAGCCCGTATTTCTGGCGAGTCTTCAGACTCGCCAGAAACACCAGTTATGAAGCAGCGGTCTAAAGACCGCTGCTCCATAACCCTGTCCGCCTGCTCTGATGAGGCGGACAGGAATCGCCGGAAATCAACCTGATCGAGTACGATCAGGATGATTGACACCTCCCTGCTGGCGGCCGATTGGCCGCGAGTCTGCAGGGGGCGGTGTTGCACCAGCAGCTCACAAGAGCTGCTGGTGCAATGCTGAATACGGAGAGCGTATTGCTCTCCGCATTCAGTGAGGTCTTGCGGACCTGATCCGCACTGTCTGATCAGGTCCGCAAGACCTTTGATAAATAGGTCCCATTGCATGCAATTTTAGGCAACTTTCTAATTTACTCCTATTATCAATTTTTCTTCGTTCACTTGCTATCTTTATTTGAAAAAGAAGGCATCTAAGCTTCTTTTTTTGGTTCAGAACTCTGGAGAGCACTTTTTGTATTGGTGGATGAATTTATCCACCAATCAGCAAGAATAACCCAGGTTATTCACCAAAAATGGGCCGGCATCTAAACTTACATTCTTGCATTTCAAATAAAGATACCAAGAGAATGAAGAAAATTTGATAATAGGAGTAAATTAGAAAGTTGCTTAAAACTGCATGCTCTATCTGAATCACGAAAGAAAAAATTTGGGTTCAGTGTCCCTTTATAGTGAATGCTAACTTTCAGGTATAATTTTACTAAAACTATTGTTTATGAGTCAGGTAAAAGGGTAGCTACTTTATATTGTTAAATATATGAAAACGTTTAAAGTGAAGGTAAAGTATGGACGTTTTTTCAGCCTAATTATATTACTTAGATCCTAAATAGTGTGATCGCTAACTTTTTTTCTAGCATTTCAATAAGTATTTGTTTATTACAAACTATTTAAATGTACTTACTGTGCCAGTATTTACTCCTCCCACCATCCATTTCCTGGTTTTTGGCATTCTTACGTATAGAGCGGTCCCACCCGCTCTATACATATCTCATAAGAGCGTTCTCGTGTGTACCTAACAAATTGCGCATGCGCACATTTTGCCGACAATTACCTATGCGCATGCGTTACTCTAATCGTTGGTAATGAAGAAGAAATAGCAGCGCTAAACGGGAGCGAGCTTCTATAATAAGGGAGGAATTAATGGCAACGCATGCGCAAATCGTCAAGTTAAGCAATGACGTCAAATGACGGCCGCGTAACGGCCAGGTTTTCAATTGGCTTTTTCAAGAACGTGACCAGCAAGGAAACAAAAAACAAAAAAACGGGTTGTTTTGAAAACGCTGAAAATTAAATGCTAAAACAGAGATAAGTGAGTTTATAGGCTAAATTAAAAAAAATGATGAATGAAACTAGCATTAATTTTGGTATTATTTTAACATGTACTCATACAATAGAGCTAACTTTACCTTCACTTTAACTCCCGCTGCAATTTCATACTAGTTCAAGACTAGAGGATGAGTAGAAGTTTTCAGCCCTGAGCTCAGAATATTTTCATATTTTAAAAAAATGCTCTTATTTCTGTGTTTTTAAGCCACCGGTGCCTCCAGGAATTGCTCCAGTTTTACATTCTGTGGTCTAAAGGCTGAATCTGAACTAGAAACCCAAGCCTTGGTCTCTCTTGTTCAGGGCATTAAATCTAATATCCTGTCATATCTGACCATACATTCCTATGGGCAATACATCCTCCTTCCGTATGGTTACACTACAAGCCCATCAACCAATCATAAGGAGTTGGTAAGTGTTCATTAATTTAAAACACAAATACTTGAGTACTAGTTTAACAATTTCCTTGTTAAAAATAAACACAAATAATTACAGTTTGCATGGATTTTTTTAAGCTTCCTCTGCAGCTTGATAACTTAAGGTGAAAGTTTTAAATTTGTTTATAAAAAACATTTCAAACAAACTAACTGTAAACATTTATTAAAGTGACATCAAATTCATATGTTTTATATATCTATAGTATATATTTACACAATTATGCTCCTCATTGCAAAAGAGCAGCATACAAAATAAATCTTTAATAAAACTTAAAAGAATGATTTTGTTTTGTTTTAGTTTGTTTTGCAATGCCGGTTAACCAGTTATGCACAGATATAAATGAGCATCTAGGCTAATCAAATCATCTATGGGCTCCATGTACTAAGCTGTCTGCGAAGTCTTCGTGACTATTTCCGTCTAAATTTCTGCGTGCGGATCAATAACCGTATGTACTATGCCACGAATCCATTGAAAACCTTACATTTACAAATGTTGAGCGAACTTGTCCGCAACTCTTGAATTCCAGTCTTTTTTGTAGCTATAAAATACTCGCTCGACATAAATCTCGCACAAAACAGTAATTACTAAACTATCTATTTATACGCTCGTGAATTTTCCGCACCTACCTCGTGAGAAATCCCTCACCAGCTTATAGGTGGCGAGCACCATAATAAACAATAGGGTCTATAACATATACGCCTACAACTGATTTAAAAGAGGGACAATACAATTGAATTGTTACTCACTTTTGATCCTGCTAGCCATGGAGACACTTCTTCAACTGTATATTATTCGTCTGATGCAAATCAGGGGTAGAAGGCAAATTCGTCAACCTGATGCCATACCAAATGTGGTTAGAAGAAGGAGATTATACGAGTACAGCGCGTATTCCTTCCTCGGGTTCCTTTAGATGCCCTTTCCGATAGAGAGGTTATTCAAAGGTTCCGTCTGGATCGACATTCAATATTGACTTTATATGCTCAAATAGCACATTTTCTAGAGCCTGTGACGGCTCGTTCAAGGGCCATTCCCGGAATACTCAAGTTTCTTGCTGCCTTGCACTTTTTTGCCACAGGATCATTTCAGGCAGTGTCCAGCGTCATCATTGGTTTCAGTCAGTCTGTCTTCTCGCGTCATCTATCCAAAGTTATCGATGCACTCATGCATATATTCCCCGAATATGTTTGTCTACCATTTACCACAGAAGAGTGGTAATCGATAAAGTCGAAATTCTACAGTGTGGCCGGAATGCCAAATGTCCTTGGGGCAATAGACTGTACACATATTGCAGTGACAAATCTGACGTTTCTGACACCTTACAGTCACGTGGGACAAACATGACTGACAAGTTGTAAGCAAATAATAGAACATTCGCAACTAGCGAGGCGTCATATGTATGAATCATTCGCCAGTGCTCGATGCGGATTAGACGCAAGATTTTTTTGTATGTTTTTTAGTACATATGGCGGGCGGGCGGGCAACATCTCGCTAGCTACGAGTTCAAGCGAGTCGAGCAGACACGTTGTCGGCGAGAAAATTGACGCTTTAATACATGGAGCCCTATGTGTAGAATATTATAGTTCTGAAATGTTCAGAGTTAAATTACTAAAAAAGCTGACAAAATTAATTAATGTACATTTACTGCACGAAAAAAATTGTTTGAGCACTAAACCAATAGTGCATGTAGTGGACTTTTTCGTGTAGGTCTGCGCTATAGTACTAATAATAATGGTTTAATTTAGGTCTTAAAAAGAGCTCCATTTTACAGTGATATTTGAATTGTGCACAAGTACAACACTTAATTCACATCTTGTAATTTGAGTAGAATGAGTGAGCTAATATAATTTTCCCCTTAGCTATCCATTTCAAGTATAGGGCATGCTACAAAAGTTTTGTCCACATTAAGATGCTTTGGTTAAAATATTGAACCAACCACTTGTCATACGAGGTTGTATGCACTCTGCATTATCTCCACTTTTAATCTTATCTAGCCCTTCATGTTGAATTAAATGTTAAGATCTATGAGAAAGTTGCCCAGAGAGTTAAATTACAATGCTTACATATATCCTTATAATAATATGAAATGGATATCAGATAATTCCAAATTGAATGTACTAAAGCCAATACAGTTCTTGCACTAACTGAATTAATGTTATTAAAGGGTCATGAAACCCAATTTTTTTCTTTCATGATTTAGAAAGAGCATGTAATTTTAAACAACTTTCTAATTCATTTTTATTATCTAATTTGCTTCATTCTCTTGATATCCTATGCTGAAAAGTATATCTAGATTGGCTCAGCAGCTGCTAATTGGTGGCTGCACACAGATGCCTTGTGTGATTGGCTCACCCATGTGCATTGATATTTCTTCAACAAAGGATATCTAAAGAATGAAGCAAAATAGATAATAGAAGTAAATGGGAATATTGCTTAAAATTGTATTCTCTACCCGAACCATGAAAAAAAAATGTTGGGTTTAGTGTCCCTTTAAGGTTTCTGACTAGATCAAATGATATCTGCAGGCTGGAAGCACAAGAAATCCATAGGCCCCAAAGAAGTACATCCTTCTGTTGTGCAACTAATGCTAGATTACAAGTGGTGCACTAGTGATAGCATGCACAGTAACCAATATCATAGGAGCGCGCAAAATTGATAGTACAAGTCTATGGTAACCGCGATAATCAGAGAAGGGTTAGCATGGCTATAGCAGGACATAAACAGAGGTTTAAATTTTAAACAGTCACAGGCTTTATTAAATGACAGAACTGGAACATAAACACAGTTTGTTATCAGCAAACAAAAACAATCCATAGTGCTGTACCTTTAAAACCTCTAGACAAGCCTTTTACTTGAATACTCTTGAAGTTGCAAGTGCAGAAAGTAAAATAAAGTCCTTTTTTCCAGGGCAGATTTTCATAAATCCACACAAAGGAAACCGCAGCATTTCAGCTAAAAACAAACATATATTTTTCTCTTCCTGTTAAACTGCCTAGCAGTTCATCTTTTTTTAATCCCCACCCCAGGTGTGTCTCCTATCTTAAATAACATAGAAAAAATGGGTCCTGAGTCCAAACAAATAATCCTATATCAGTATCAATTCAGGCCCAATTTGTCTTATTCATACAATGCAAATGAGACAAGTGGGGGGTGCCTGGTGCATATAAAGGGGCTGATTTATTAAGATGCTGGCAGATATGATACGCTGTAGTGGATCATGTCAACCCAACATCACTACATGCCGACAGAATGTCGGCATTTATCATTGCACAAGCATTCCTTGTGAAATGCTTGTGCAATTCCACCCCTGCAGATTCACGGCCAATTGGCCGCTAGCAGCGGGTGTCAATCATCCCAATCGTATGCGACTCCTGCTTCTTAACTCTTAACTCTTGCTTCCTGCAATTTGGAAACATTGGGGGTAGATTGCAGCATCCGCTGCTTAAAAAAATCTACCCGAAAGAGTTAATAATACCAAAAAGAAACATCTTTTAGGCACACATTTGGTAATGCTAAATAGCCGTTCAAATTGTACCCTTTAATTTACCCAGATTATAAAAATAGGTATATACATACTCTCATTAAAAAGTATATAGTACAAAAAACACATCAGGACTGCTGAGGTGTCTGAGAATATCAATGAATATTCTATACAAGGGGATCAAATTTCAAAATTCACTAACACACTAGTCCACTTTAACGGGGTAACCGGCCTACAACTGAGAAGCCCATTGTAGCATACTCTGCAAGTAAAAAAAGATCCCTGTAGTAATTACCACTTTAATTAAATGAGCCTCACAAATATGGGTAATTACTGGGCTTAACACATACAGTATATACTCTCATAGAATGAATTGCCACAATTATTGTCACAAAACGTTTTAAGGGTTACAGTCTTACTAACGTGATTAAAATATTCAAATTAAAGTGCAAACAAATTATTTAGAAATACCTCAGCAGACACATGCCTGTCTTGGTATCCTGAAGGTAGAGCGCATCAGGCTTTCGCTCTTGCGCTAAATGTTTACTTTCAACTTGTACTATGTATGCTAACCTGCCGGCAATACATTCGTTCTTTAAGTGCAGTTAGTGTGAAAAATGTATTTAGTGCGCCACTTGTAACCTGGCCCTAAATTGGGTGTAGTATAAGGAAAGCCAGGCTGGAGTAGCAGAATATGAGGGTGGGTGATGCAGATAATGCTTGACGCGGTTTTTAAAGTAAAAAAGGAAATAAAAGTAATTCTAAATGAGCATTATAGGCATTCACTGTTTTGCAATGTAATACATGAAAATTAATTTATAATTTGCATACTGTTGAATATTATGAAGGAAAATCAGCAATACTTTGTGTTTTTAACTAGATAATCAATTTGCTCTTCTTAGAACTACTAAATTGTATAGTGGCACATATAAGTTGGAGGAGAATATCAATTAGATTCTTTTTTTTAAGTTATGTTTAGAAAAGTTTATTATATTATATTTTCCAGACTGATGTTGCTGAAAAAGCTGCTGCTAAACTCAAGGAAAAACATCAAACTGTATATACAGTGGGTTCTTCATCTGTCATACTATGTAAGTGATTTAACTGTAATAGCTATGTAAACTTAAAAACATGTTTAAAGAATTAGTTCTGGTGTGGACCAGGTTTGTGCATGTGTTTCTGTTTTTATCTAAACACAGTCATAGTGTAATTGTTACTAGATATTTGAATTTCATAACTTTATTATCTCCTAAAGACAGGATTCCTCTCTTTCAGGTTAGAAGTATAATGGCCTTATATATAGCAGGTGATTTCTATAGACATTTTACAGTATCCTAGACTCAAAAAGAGAATAGTGCTCCTTCATCTTAGCAAGCCTCTAATTATTTTCTGGAGGCTTTATGAGACTTGAAGTTGAGAAGGGACTTTTTGGTGCAGGCCCAAAAGTGTTTTAAAGACAGAATTGCAATTGAAGGGGCCATGAGGTGCCAGTGAGCGGGGTTTGGCAGGCCATGGGCGGTGGTTTTCATTCTGGAAACTGAGACATTTACCTTAAGGGAGACGCTGCAGGAGGGACAGTGGGGAGAGCACCAAAGTGTACACCAGCTTTTAAGAGTCCTTTCTTTCAACCCATGTTTCATGATCGCATAATCCTTGCAACACATTAATTCTAGCACCTGTCACCTCCAATCATTTTAGTTCTAATATCGCGGTCGCACTGTACCAAACGTGTTATTAAAATGTTTGGTACATTACAACTGTGTTATTAGAACTAAACTTGTTATTTACAGTGAGAACTACAGTTTTGTGCAATTTTAGCACCTGAATAAATACAAATTTGAAAAAAGTGTCGTTTTTTCAAATGTGCAATGTTTGAAAAAACACTATTGTTAACCGAAAAACTTGCAGCCACTTTCTTCTGCTGGATATTAATTTCCCATACACTAAATCTTTTTCATAAAAACACACCAAAATGAAAACACATTTATTTTCATAACAATGTAAAAATACATAATATATTATATAACAGTGTAATGTGTATATATAACTCACTATATACATATGCAAATTTTTGTATTGTAACAAAGAGTTCAGTTTAAGTTCACATATCATATGTAAATTGTCATTCCACACTGTCTAAACCAGGGTTCTTCAAAAACTTTTTCTCCAAGACCCAGTACAATGATATACCATGTACATTCACGTCCCTATTTTTATGCTTGGTCTGAAATTTTCTAAAGTAATATACAACAAGATAGCTGCAATTTTTGGCAAACTGAGCAAAATGTGTGAATACTTTATTTCTAATTGTAGTAAAAATTGAAAGTGTTGTAAAAGGTTATAACACACACGTACCTTCATACAACACACAGACTCTCATACAACACACAAACTCATATAACACTCATACCACCCACACTCTTTTACAATACACATACACAGCACACGCAATGTCATCCAACACACATCTCACATTCTAATATGCTTTAAACATTCTGCCACTGGCAGAGAATGTTTGCATCCCACAGTGAAGTGTACTAAAAGGATGTTTTGTGAGACTAACTTCAAACAATGATTAGATCCCTTTAGAACATTTCACCTGTAATTTCAATTTTGATGCTGATACTTAGAACATACTACTATTATGACCATGTTTGGACATCGGGCATAAGAGTGAGTGTTCATAGGATGGGAGAGCACATGGGTGGTAAAATGGCTGAGGATGGGGTAAAGAAAATGGTGGGTATAGTTAATTTTTCATATAAGGGTGAGAAGACTGCCTGCAAGCATGTTCCTAATGTAAGGAAGGGATATGCCTAGGGGAATGTGTTGCAAAAGAGTGGGACCTGCATAAGAGTAGGAGGTCGCCCAAAGTGCACGTAAAGGTTAGAAAGATGCTTGTGTATGCAAAAGGGTGGGAGAATGCTGTTTGTTCTTAAGAATAGGAAAGCACTTGCATAAGAGTGGGAAGAACACATGTGCGTGTACATAAGAGTGTGACAGCCTCTGGAAATGAGCACTTAGGAGTGGCGATCAACCTCATTGGTTGGTTAGTTGAATCGTAACCCTTGAATACCCCATCAATGATGCTTCTCCAAAATAATTACCAATGCTAACCATTGCTCTAGCCTATTTGGCCAAGAAGCCCACTAAAGTGTGCATGTTACACTGACACACTTGACATTTTGGGTTATTTCAAAAGTAGGGTCCCATTTATATAAAGATTTTTATATCCCTATAGCTGTCATATGATTTTAATAGTAATAACCATCACCTGGGAACATTTTGATTTGTTGTTGATGTCAGGGCTAATAGATAATTATTTCACTGAGAAGTGAATGAGTGTGAAATGAAGTAATATATTTGGGAAGATATATGTAGCGTGAGTTAAAGCACAAATGTTTTAAATGTTTTGCTATATTATGAGAACTTGATGGGCATAATAACGTGCATCTATTGTCACTCACCACTCTAAAATATTAATACTACAGTATGTAGTTTTAAAGTACATCTGTTAGTGGGGTCTATTTCACTTGAGCCATTATTAAAATAAATAAGCTACTGATACCCCATGCCTTGTGGACAGCTAGCAATCTGGTTTACTTGATGTTGTTGATGGCTTTCTGGAGGGACACCCAGCTGTTACAGGCCTTGGTGCTTCTGCATCAGATGCACCTCTTATTGTTCTTATTGTTCTGGCCCTGAGTGCTCCATTTGTGTATTGCTTAAAATTCTGCATACTGGGCTCAATTATTTAATCCCACGTACCATTGGCATGAAAAAAAATAATAGCTCATACTAATAATAACTAAAAAAAAACATAGTTTCATCTGTGAACGGATACATCCACAAGGGGAAACATTTGTACTCATAATAAATAGCCATAATAGTATTGTAAACCAGTAAAACACTAGTGGAACTTAGGACTAAGCTAGAAAACATTCAGCTGTCAATGTATGAGGTGTTACTGACAAAAAAGCTTACATTATATTTAATAGTAGGAAGAGCTAGAAAGCACAGCCAGTGAATGAGTATGGTATGTAAGCTAGAGATGCAATCCGAAAGGAGTAATGGATTTTAAGAATAGGTTTAGGAAAGCTTAAGAGCTCATACCTTTCCCTTCTTTTCTTTTAGACAACAATTCTGGGTCATCTGCAGACTGGGCTGCTGATCAGAAAATAAGAATATCTTACACAATTGAACTCAGAGACAATGGTACATATGGATTTCAGCTGCCACCCGAACAAATCAAGCCTACTTGTGAAGAGACAATGAACGCTATGATGTCCATAATTGAATATCTCAGTGACAACTACCTTGAGAATAGTGCTGGTATTATTACGTCTCAATGGCTGAATGTGTTTCTTTCTTTTGCTTTTTTGCATTTATTACTCAATAACCCATTAATCTGATTTTATTTGATAAATGCCAAAATAAAAATATTTTATAACATTGAATATTTAGATGTTATATTCACTTCTTTCTTCATTAATTATTACACATGATAAACATATTTTCTATTACAGCTAGACTTGTGCACAAACAGTAAATTTGGTTTGTCAAATAAATTCAGCTTGGAATTTTCGACCAATTCTAGTTGTCAGAATTTCGTTCTCGGTCACGTTTGGTTCGGCCGAATATTCAGATAAGAATTTTGTTCAAAATTAAATTCATTCCATTGCATTAACACCGTTAGGAAGCCCAGAAAACATTCCTTTTAGCAAAAACATTACACTGCTAGCAAATGCCAACTATTGAAAGGTTCAGTGCTAACTGGGACAATAGAACATTCAGGAACTAAAACCATTTTTACAAAGATAATTCAAACAATAAAATGAAAAGGATTTGATAATTACAGTAATATAAATTATTAACTAGTACTACCTTTTCACACAACCCTATTGTCTCCCCTCTTTTAACCTTCCACTTCCCACCACTACAACCTATAAAAATTACTTTTTTTCAACTCTCTCATTCTTTTTGAAATCCCTCACTTTGGGCCTGATAATCAAAGGCTTGCCAGTATGGAAAGAAATCATGCAAAAAATCATTGGGATTGTTTTTAAAACCCTATATTGTAATGTAGGCATCTTGATAAAGGCCGGTACGGCTGAAACGCGTAGATCAGCTCACTTATAACTGTACGTTATCCACTTCCAAAGGAAATTGCTAGTAGGACAGGTGCATTGAGTCACTTTTTAATAAAAGAGTGTACTCTACATGCGTAATCCGTTCCTAGAATCTACTAATAACCCTTTCTAAACAGTTCCTGAACAGGTGCATAATACTCCACAGACCTTTGGAGTACACAGTATATGCATAATTCCTGCAAACAGAAACTAGCTAATTATACCAACACCGCACTGCCTTTATAATGGAATTATTATACAAAATTTTGACTAAAAGCCAAGCTCAACCCACGACCATATTACTACAACTTGCTGAAACCAACTGCCCATGTCAAACGGAGAGGAACTATACATATAAGGTACCGAACTTTTCCTTATACCGTATAAGAGACATCTCTCTAGTGATGTCGCGAACTGTTCAGCGGAGAACAGTTCCCGGCGATCTTAGCTTGTTCGCATTTGCCGCGGCGGGTAAACATATGCAATGTTCGATCCGCCCCCTATTCGTCATCATTGAGGAAAATTTTACCCTGTATCTCACAGCCTGCAGACACATTTGAGCCAATCAGCAGCAGACACTCCCTCACAGACCCTCCCAGCTCCTGGGCAGCAGCCATTTTAGATTCATTACGATCTTGCATTGTTAGTGAGAGGAGGTTTAGTGCTGCTGCTGCTGATATTATAGGGAAATAGATAGCTAGGCTAGTGTATTTAGTGTCCACTACAGTCCTGAAGGACTCATCGAATCTCTGCTGTAAGGATAGCACCCCAAAAGGCCCTTTTTAGGGCTAGAACTTCAGCCCAAAAAGCCCTTTTTAGGGCTAGGACTTCAGTCATTTTTTTTTTATTACTATTTGTAATTTTATTTGCATTTGCCTGGCTGTCAGCCTGTGTGTGAGGCTCACAGCATATACTGTGATTAGTGCCACCACTGATATCTGCTTAACATTAGTTTAAATTTAAACCAAAAAACTTTTAAATCCTTTTGCTAGTGTAATCTAATTTCATTTTCTATCAGGCCTGTGTCTCAGGCTCACACAGCATATACTGTGGTTAATTGCTGTGCCAGCCACCACTCATATCTGCTTAACATTATTGTAAATTAAAAAAAAAACAACTTTTAAATCATTTTGCTAGTGTAATCTAATTTAATTTTCTATCAGGCCTGTGTGTCAGGCTCACACAGCATATACTGTGGTTAATTGCTCTGTGCCACCTCTGATATCTGCTTAACAATCATTAGTGTAAATTTAAACAAAAAAACTTTTAAATCATTTTGCTAGTGTAATCTAATTTCATTTTCTATCAGGCATGTGTGTCAGGCTCACACAGCATATACTGTGGTTAATTGCTGTGCCAGCCACCACTCATATCTGCTTAACATTATTGTAAATTTTAAAAAAAAAACTTTTAAATCATTTTGCTAGTGTAATCTAAATTTCATTTTCTATCAGGCCTATGTGTCAGGCTCACACAGCATATACTGTGGTTAATTGCTCTGTGCCACCACTGATATCTGGTTAACATTATTTTAAATTAAAAAAAAAAAAAACTTTTACATCATTTTGCTAGTGTAATCTAATTTCATTTTCTATCAGGCCTGTGTGTCAGACCCACATCATATACTGTGATTAATTCTTCAGTGCCACCACTGATATCTGGTTAACATTATTTTAAATTAAAAAAAAAAAAAACTTTTACATCATTTTGCTAGTGTAATCTAATTTCATTTTCCATCAGGCCTGTGTGTCAGGCCCACATCATATACTGTGATTAATAGCTCTGTTTTCCACCACTTATATCTGGTGTAACATAAGTGTAAAATTAAAAAAACGTTTACATCATTTTGCTAGTGTAATCTAATTTCATTTTCTATCAGGCCTGTGTGTCAGGCCCACATCATATACTGTGATTAATTCTTCAGTGCCACCACTGATATCTGGTTAACATTATTTTAAATTTAAAAAAAAAAAATTTTTACATCATTTTGCTAGTGTAATCTAATTTCATTTTCCATCAGGCCTGTGTGTCAGGCCCACATCATATACTGTGATTAATAGCTCTGTTTTCCACCACTTATATCTGGTGTAACATTAGTGTAAATTTTAAAAAAAAATTACATCAGTCCTCTTCTAGTGTTATTTAATTTTAGTTGCCAGGCAAGCCTGGCTGCCACTAGTGCCAGCCTGTGTTTCAGGCTGCCAGCATATACTGAGCCTACTTCCATCCTCAGTGCCACCACTCATATCTGGTGTAACATTAGTTTAAATTTTGTAAAAAAAAACTTTTACATCAGTTTTCTAGTGTTATTTAATTTTAGTTGCCAGGCCAGCCTGCCACTAGTGCCAGCCTGTGTGTCAGGCTGCCAGCACATACTGTGCCTACTTCTATCCTGAGTGCCACCACTCCTATCTGTTGTAACATTAGTGTAACTTTTTTTAAAAAAACTTTTGCATCAGTCTGCTAGTGTTATTTAATTGCAGTTGCCTGTCTGCCATCGTGTGTGCCAGGCTCACTTTCCAACTAGTGCCACGAATCATATTTGTTATAACAGTAGTGTAAATATTTAAAATAAAAACTTTTTTTACTGTGAATCATCAGTCTGCTAGTGCAATTGTATTGCAGTTGCCTGCCTGCCAGCGTGTGTGCCAGGCCCACTTGCCAACTAGTTCCACCAATCATATTTGTTATAACAGTATTGTAAATATTTAAAATAAAAACTTTTTTGACTGTGAAACATCAGTCAGCTAGTGTAATCTAATTGCAGTTTCCTTCCTCCCAGCGTGTGTGCCAGGCCCACTTGCCAACTAGTGCCACCAATCATATTTGTTATAACAGTAGTGTAAATATTTAAAAAAAAAATTTTTTGACTGTGAAACATCAGTCTGCTAGTGTAATCTAATTGAAGTTGCCTGCCTGCCAGCATGTGTGCCAGGCCCACTTGCCAACTATTGCCACCAATCATATTTGTTATAACAGTTTTGAAAATATTTAAAATAAAAAAAATTTCAGACTGTGAATCATCAGTCTGCTAGTGCAGTGATTTTTAACCTTTTTTTTGCCGTGGCACACTTTTTTACATTAAAAAATCCTGTGGCACACCACCAAATTTAAAAAAAATCACACATTGTAGCCTAATACAGCATATATATACACATACACACAAACACACACATACTGTATGTATTGTGCTGTTATGCCATGTCTCCTACAAACTACCCCTGCACTGGAAGTAAAAAACAAGCAAAGTTTAAAAAATATGTCACACTGTTGTCAGTCTGCCATGGCACACCTGAGGATCTTTCACGGCACACTAGTGTGCCACGGCACACTGGTTGAAAAACACTGTGCTAGTGCAATTGAATTGCAGTTGCCTGCCTGCCAGCGTGTGTGCCAGGCCCACTTGCCAACTAGTGCCACCAATCATATTTGTTATAACAGTAGTGTAAATATTTAAAATAAAAACTTTTTTGACTGTGAATCATCAGTCTGCTAGTGCAATTGAATTGCAGTTTCCTGCCTGCCAGCGTGTGTGTCAGACCCACTAGCAAACTAGTGCCACCAATCATATTTCTTATAAAAGTATTGTAAATATTTAAAATAAAACTTTTTTGACTGTGAATCATCAGTCTGCTAGTGCAATTGAATTGCAGTTGCCTGCCTGCCAGCGTGTGTGCCAGGCCCACTTGCCAACTAGTGCCACCAATCATATTTGTTAAAACAGTATTGCAAATATTTAAAATAAAAACTTTTTTGACTGTGAAACATCAGTCAGCTAGTCTAATCTAATTGCAGTTGCCTTCCTCCAAGCATGTGTGCCAGGCCCACTTGCCAACTAGTGCCACCAATCATATTTGTTATAACAGTAGTGTAAATATTTTTTAAAAAAAAAAATTGACTGTGAAACATCAGTCTGCGAGTGTAATCTAATTGAAGTTGCCTGCCTGCCAGCGTGTGTGCCAGGCCCACTTGCCAACTATTGGCACCAATCATATTTGTTATAACAGTTTTGAAAATATTTAAAATATAAACTTTTTTGACTGTGAATCATCAGTCTGCTAGTGCAATTGAATTGCAGTTGCCTGCCTGTAGGCATGTGTGCCAGGCCCACTTGCCAACTAGTGCCACCAATCATATTTGTTATAACAGTAGTGTAAATATTTAAAATAAAAACTTTTTTGACTGTGAATCATCAGTCTGCTAGTGCAATTGAATAGCAGTTGCCTGCCTGCCAGCGTGTGTGCCATGCCCACTAGCCAACTAGTGCCACCAATCATATTTCTTATAACAGTATTGTAAATATTTAAAATAAAAACTTTTTTGACTGTGAATCATCAGTCTGCTAGTGCAATTGAATTGCAATTGCCTGCCTGCCAGCGTGTGTGCCAGGCCCACTTGCCAACTAGTGCCACCAATCATATTTGTTATAACAGTATTTTAAATATTTAAAATAAAAACTTTTTTGACTGTGAAACATTAGTCTGCTAGTGTAATCTAATTGAAGTTGCCTGCCTGCCAGCGTGTGTGCCAGGCCCACTTGCCAACTAGTGCCACCAATCATATTTGTTATAACAGTAGTGTAAATATTTAAAATAAAAACTTTTTTGACTGTGATTCATCAGTCTGCTAGTGCAATTGAATTGCAGTTGCCTGCCTGCCAGCATGTGTGCCAGGCCCACTTGCCAACTAGTTCCACCACTCATATTTGTTATAACAGTATTTTAATTATTTAATAAAAAAACTTTTTTGACTGTGAAACATAAGTCTACTATAGTAATCTAATTGAAGTTGCCTGCCTGCCAGCGTGTGTGCCAGGGCCACTTGCCAAGTTAGTGGCACCACTCATATTTGTTGTCACAGTACTTTTAATATTTAAACACAGTACTTTTAAAAAATAAACATTTTTGACTTTGAAACATCAGTCTGCTTTTTTGTGTCAGGCTCACAGCGTATACTGTGCCCGCTTGCCCAGTGCCACCACTCATAATTTGTTTAATAGTATTGTAAGTGTACATTTTAAAAAAAATGACAGGCAGTGGCAGGCCACCACGCAGGTGCCGTCGTGGTCGTGGTGCTGTGATTCCCTTAGACCCTACAACTATGCACAGTGTTCAGAGGCCAGGTGCCAGGGATGCGAAAAGTTCTGAGGAGGACCTAGTTGAATGGCTAACACAGGACACCCAATCTTCTACAGCTTCCGCTCCTAGTGCTAACCTTGACGCACCATCCACCTCCAGCTGTGCTTTGGGCACCTCTCAAGTGACCAGTGCCACTCGCCCGCCTGTCGCCACCACCAACACTAGCACCACAGCCACTTCACTTGATCTGTCAGAGGAGTTATTGACACATCAGTTGGAAGAAATGAGTGATGCGCAACCATCATTGACAGAGGATGTAGATAACAGTGATATGTCTCAGTCAGGCAGCATTACAGACATGGACGTACGGTCTGATGATGATGATGTTGTACCCGCTGCTGCTTCCTTTGTTGATGTGTCAGATACAAGTGAAGCGGTTGATGATGATGTGTCCATGGATGTCACGTGGGTGCCTGCTAAAAGAGAAGAAGAAGAGGGGGAAAGTTCAGATGGGGAGGCAGAGAGGAGGAGGAGGAGACGAGTTGGAAGCAGGGGGAGGTCATCGCAAGGAGCAAGTGGCACAGTCAGACAGCATGCATCGGCACCTGGGGTCAGCCAGACAGCACGCCAATCAACGCATGCTGTTGACACCACCAGAATGCCGTCATCGCAGAGCTCAGCAGTGTGGCATTTTTTGTGTGTGTCTGCCTCTGACAACAACGATGCCATTTGCAACATGTGCCAAAAGAAACTGAGTCGTGGGAAGTCCAACACCTACCTAGGTACAACTGCTTTGCGAAGGCACATGGTCTCACATCACAAACGCCGATGGGAAGAACACATGAGTAGAAACAGCACACAAACTCAAAGCCGCCCTCCTCCTCCTGGTCCAGCATCTTGATCCACGTCAACCACTGTTGTCCTCCTTGCCCCCTCTCAACCATCCTCCACTCAGTCTCTCTTACGTAGCAGTTCCTGGTCATCTGCCCACAGTCAGGTGTCTGTCAAGGACATGTTTGAGCGTAAGAAGCCAATTTCCCAAAGTCACCCCCTTGCCCGGCGTCTGACAGCTGGCTTGTCTGAACTCTTAGTCCGCCAGCTTTTACCATACAAGCTGGTGGAGTCTGAGGCTTTCAAAAAATTTGTATCTATTGGGACACCGCAGTGGAAGGTACCTGGCCAAAATTTCTTTTCACAAAAGGCAATCCCAAACCTGTACTCGATTGTGCGAAAGGAAGTAATGGCATGTCTGGCACACAGCGTTGGAGCAAGGGTCCATATGACCACTGATAGCTGGTCTGCAAAGCATGGTAAGGGCAGGTATATCACTTACACTGCGCACTGGGTAAACCTGCTGACGGCTGACAAGCATGGAATGCGTGTCTCTGCAGAGGAGTTGGTGACACTGCCACGACTTGCAGGCAGGCCTGCTGCTACCTCCTCTACTCCTCCTACTCTATCCTCTTCCATAACCTCTTCCTTGGCTGAGTCCTCTTCTGCTGGTGCGTCTTGCTCCACATCAACGGCACCCCCCCAGCTCCCCAGGTACTATTCAACATCCTGGATACGGCAGTGTCACGCCGTCTTGGGGTTGACTTGCCTGAAAGCCGAGAGTCACACCGCACCAGCACTCCTGTCAGCCCTGAACGCACAGGTGGATCAGTGGCTGACTCCGCACCAACTGGGGATTGGCAAGGTTGTTTCTGACAATGGAAGTAATTTGGTGGCGGCATTGAAATTGGGCAAGTAGTTGACACATGTGCCGTGCATGGCACATGTGTGTAATCTGATTGTACAATGCTTTGTGCATAAGTTCCCAGGCTTACAGGACGTTCTGAAGCAGGCCAGGAAGGTGTGTGGCCATTTAAGGTGTTCCTACACGGCCATGGCGCACTTGTCCGATATCCAGCATCGAAACAACCTGCCAGTGAGGCGCTTGATTTGCGACAGCCCGACACGTTGGAATTCAACACTCCTAATGTTCAACCGCCTGCTCCAACAAGAAAAAGCTGTTAACAAGTATTTGTATGACCGGGTTGCTAGGACAGCCTCTGGGGAGCTGGGGATTTTTTTTCATAATTACTGGACGCTCATGCGCAATGCCTGTAGGCTCATGCGTCCTTTTGAGGAGGTGACAAACTTTGTCAGTCGCACCGAAGGCACCATCAGCGACATTATACCATTTGTTTTCTTCCTGGAGCATGCCCTGCGAAGAGTGCTGGATCAGGCCGTAGATGAGCGTGAAGAGGAAGAGTTGTGGTGTCCATCACCATCAGAAACAGCCTTATCAGCATCGCTTGCTGGACCGGCGGCAATGCAGGAAGAGGATTGTGAGGAAGAGGAGTCAGAGGAGGAATGTGGCTTTGAGGAGGAGGAGGAAGACCAAGCACAACAGGCATCCCAGGGTGCTCGTTGTTGTCACCTATCTGGTACCCGTGGTGTTGTACGTGTCGTGGACCATCGTATAAAAAGGCTGAAGGAGAACGACCTGTACTGGGTGTCCAAGCACGTTTTTTGTTCAATTTCCCGGTTCCTAAAAATTATCTCCGGGTTCCTAAAATTGATGTAATACCTGTACTCTATTGTGCAAAAGGATGGCATATGTGGTGTTTCATGCTGTTGTGCCTGTTGAGGGTCGTGGACCATCGTATAAAAAGGCTGAAGGAGAACGACCTGTACTGGGTGTCCAAGCACGTTTTTTGTTCAATTTCTCGGTTCCTAAAAATTATCTCCGGGTTCCTAAAATCGATGTAATACCTGTACTCTATTGTGCAAAAGGATGGCATATGTGGTGTTTCATGCTGTTGTGCCTGTTGAGGGTCGTGGACCATCGTATAAAAAGGCTGAAGGAGAACGACCTGTACTGGGTGTCCAAGCACGTTTTTTGTTCAATTTCCCGGTTCCTAAAAATTATCTCCGGGTTCCTAAAATCTATGCCATACCTGTACTCTAGTGTGCAAAAGGATGGCATATGTGGTGTTTCATGCTGTTGTTTCTGTTGAGGGTCCTGGACCCTCGTATAAAAGGCTGAAGGAGAACGACCTGTACTGGGTGTCCAAGCATCTTTTTGCATCTCCCGGTTCCTAAAAATTATCTCCGGGTTCCTAAAATGGATGCCATACCTGTACTGTATTGTTCAAAAGGATGGCATATGTGGTGTTTCATGCTGTTGTTTCTGTTGAGGGTCCTGGACCCTTGTATAAAAAGGCTGAAGGAGAACGAAGTGTACTGGTTGTCCAAGCATCTTTTTCCATCTCCCGGTTCCTAAAAATTATCTCCGGGTTCCTAAAATCGATGCCATACCTGTACTGGATTATTCAAAAGGATGGCATAAGTGGTGTTTCATGCTGTTGTTTCTGTTGAGGGTCCAGGACCCTCGTATAAAAAGGCTGAAGGAGAAAGAAGTGTACTGGGTGTCCAAGCATGTTTTTTGTTCAATTTCCCGGTTCCTAAAAATTATCTCCGGGTTTCTAAAATGGATGCCATACCTCTACTCTATTGTTCAAAAGGATGGCATATGTGGTGTTTCATGCTGTTGTTTCTGTTGAGGGTCCTGGACCCTCGTATAAAAAGGCTGAAGAACGAGGTGTACTGGTTGTCCAAGCATCTTTTTCCATCTCCCGGTTCCTAAAAATTATCTCTGGGTTCCTAAAATCGATGCCATACCTGTACTGGATTATTCAAAAGGATGGCATAAGTGGTGTTTCATGCTGTTGTTTCTGTTGAGGGTCCAGGACCCTCGTATAAAAAGGCTGAAGGAGAACGAAGTGTACTGGGTGTCCAATCATGTTTTTTGTTCAATTTCCTGGTTCCTAAAAATTATCTCCGGGTTTCTAAAATGGATGTTGTTTCTGTTGAGGGTCCTGGACCATTGTATAAAAAGGCTGAAGGAGAACGAAGTGTACTGGTTGTCCAAGCATCTTTTTCCATCACCCGGTTCCTAAAAATTATCTCCGGGTTCCTAAAATCGATGCCATACCTGTACTGGATTATTCAAAAGGATGGCATAGGTGGTGTTTCATGCTGATGTTTCTGTTTAGGGTCCGGGACCCTCATATAAAAAGGCTGAAGGAGAACGACCTGTACTGGGTGTCCAAGCATCTTTTTCCATCTCCCGATTCCTAAAAATTATCTCCGGGTTCCTAAAATGGATGCCATACCTGTACTCTATTGTTCAAAAGGATGGCATATGTGGTGTTTCATGCTGTTGTTTCTGTTGAGGGTCCTGGGCACTCGTATAAAAAGACTGAAGGAGAACAAAGTGTACTGGTTGTCCAAGCATCTTTTTCCATCTCCCGGTTCCTAAAAATTATCTCCAGGTTCCTAAAATCGATGCCATACCTGTACTGGATTGTTCAAAAGGATGGCATATGCGGGGTTTCATGCTGTTGTTTCTGTTGAGGGTCTAGGACACTCGTATAAAAAGGCTGAAGGAGAATGACCTGTACTGGGTGTCCAACCATCTTTTTCCATCTCCCGGTTCCTAAAAATTATCTCCAGGTTCCTAAAATCGATGCCATACCTGTACTGGATTGTTCAAAAGGATGGCATATGCGGGGTTTCATGCTGTTGTTTCTGTTGAGGGTCTAGGACACTCGTATAAAAAGGCTGAAGGAGAATGACCTGTACTGGGTGTCCAACCATCTTTTTCCATCTCCTGGTTCCTAAAAATTATCTCCGGGTTCCTAAAATCAATGCCATACCTGTACTTGATTGTTCAAAAGGATGGAATATGTGGTGTTTCATGCTGTTGTTTCTGTTGAGGGTCCTGGACACTCGTATAAAAAGGCTGAAGGAGAACGACCTGTACTGGGTGTCCAAGCATCTTTTCCCATCTCCCGGTTCCTAAAAATTATCTCCGGGTTCCTAAAATCAATGCCATACCTGTACTTGATTGTTCAAAAGGATGGAATATGTGGTGTTTCATGCTGTTGTTTCTGTTGATGGTCCTGGACACTCGTATAAAAAGGCTGAAGGAGAACGACCTGTACTGGGTGTCCAAGCATCTTTTTCCATCTCCCGGTTCCTAAAAATTATCTCCAGGTTCCTAAAATCAATGCCATACCTGTACTTGATTGTTCAAAAGGATGGAATATGTGGTGTTTCATGCTGTTGTTTCTGTTGAGGGTCCTGGACACTCGTATAAAAAGGCTGAAGGAGAACGACCTGTACTGGATGTCCAAGCATCTTTTCCCATCTCCCGGTTCCTAAAAATTATCACCGGGTTTCTAAAATCAATGCCATACCTGTACTTGATTGTTCAAAAGGATGGAATATGTGGTGTTTCATGCTGTTGTTTCTGTTGAGGGTCTTGGACCCTCGTATAAAAAGGGTGAAGGAGAACGACCTGTACTGGGTGTCCAAGCATCTTTTTCCATCTCCCGGTTCCTAAAAATTATCTCCGGGTTCCTAAAATCGATGCCATACCTTTACTCTATTGTGCAAAATGAAGTAACCTTACCATGGGTCCCACATGTCTTGTTGCTATATTTTGTCAGGGTAATCAGGTAGGCCATATAGAGTAACACGTATTAAAGTGCTAAGAATAGTAATACTTAACACAACCTAGTTACCATGGCTCCCAGACCGCATGTCTTATAATTGTTATATTTTGTCAGGGTACTCAGGCAGGCCATATAGAACTCCCCGGATAGGTGGAGTAACACGTATTAAAGTTCTAAGAATAGTACTACTTAACACAACCTAGTTACCATGGGTCACAGACCGCATGTCTTGCTGTTATATTTTGTCAAGGTAATCAGGCAGGCCATATAGACCTCCCCCGATAGGGGGAGTAAAAGGAATTAAAGTGCTAAGAATAGTATTACTTAACACAGCCTAGTTACCATGGGTCCCTGGCCGCATTTCTTGTTGTTATATTTTGTCAGGGTAATCGGGCAGGCCATATAGACCTCCCCAGATAGGTGGAGTAACACGTATTAAAGTGTTAAGAATAGTACTACTTAACACAACCTAGTTACCATGGGTACCAGACCGCATGTCTTGTTGTTATATTTTGTCAGGGTAATCGGGCAGGCCATATAGACCTCCCCAGATAGGTGGAGTAACACGTATTAAACTGCTAAGAATAGTACTACTTAACACAACCTAGTTACCAGGGGTACCAGACCGCATGTCTTGTTGTTATATTTTGTCAGGGTAATCAGGCAGGCCGTATAGACCTCCCCCGATAGGGGGAGTTACAGGGATTAAAGTGCTAAGAATAGTACTACTTAACACAACCTAGTTACCATAGCTCCCAGACCGCATGTCTTATTGTTATATTTTGTCAGGGTAATCAGGCAGGCCATATAGACCTCCCCCTATAGGGGGAGTTACAGGGATTAAAGTGCTAAGAATAGTACTACTTAACACAACCTTACCATGGGTCTCAGACTGCATGTCTTATTGTTATATTTTGTCAGGGTAATCATGCAGGCCATATAGACCTCCCCAGATAGGGGGACTAACAGGTATTAAAGTTCTAAGAATAGTACTACTTAACACAACCTAGTTACCATGGGTACCAGACCGCATGTCTTATTGTTATATTTTGTCAGGGTAATCATGCAGGTCATATAGACCTCCCCCGATAGGGGGAGTAAAAGGGATTAAAGTGCTAAGAATAGTACTATTAAACACAACCTAATTATGATGTGTCCCAGACCGCATGTTTTATTATTATACTTTGTCAGGGTAATCATGCAGGCCATATAGACCTCTCACGATATGGGGAGTAACAGGTATTAAACTGCTAAGAACAGTACTACCTAACACAACCTAGTTACCATGGGTCCCAGACCGGATGTCTTGTTGTGATACTTTGTCAGGGTAATCAGGCAGGCCATATAGACCTCCCCCGATATGGGGAGTAACAGGTATTAAACTGCTAAGAACAGTACTACTTAACACAACCTAGTTACCATGGGTCCCAGACCACATGTCTTGTTGTGATACTTTGTCAGGGTAATCAGGCAGGCCATATAGACCTCCCCCGATATAGATATTGACGGCAGATAAGAGCCATAGGCCCAGCAAGTCTGCCCGACCTTACCTAACAGTATAAACTTATCTAGTTCGTAGGATAGCCCTATGCTTGTCCCATGCATTTTTAAAGTCCCCCACAGTGTTTGTTGCTACTACCTCTTGAGGAAGTTTATTCCATAAATCACTCTTTCTGTAAAGAAGTGCTTCCTCAAATTACTCCTGAATCTACTACCCTTTAGCTTGAGCTCATGACCCCTTGTTCTTGAATTTTCCATTTTATGTAAAATACCCACAGCCTCAGTTTTACTAAACCCTTTAATGTACTTGAAAGTTGCTATCATATCACCTCTTTCCCTTCTCTCCTCTAAGCTATACATATTTAGGTCATTGAGCCTATCCTGGTAAGTTTTATTTTTTAGACCATGTACCATTTTGGTAGCCCTCCTTTGCACAGATTCAAGTTTGTTAATATCCTTCTGAAGATATGGCCTCCAGAACTGCACACAATACTCAAGATGAGGCCTAACTAATGATCTATAAAGTTGCATAAGAACCTTACTATTTCTGCTGCAAATACCTCTACCAATACATCCAAGCATTCTGCTAGCCTTACTCGCTGCATTACTACATTGTTTACTAAGTTTTAAATCATCTGAAATAATAATTCCCAAGTCCTGTTCCTCGTCTGTAACAGTCAGTAAAGTGTCATTGAGTCTGTAATTAACATTTGGATTTTTCTTCCTTAAATGCATTATTTTACACTTTGCTGTGTTAAACTTTAGATCCCAGTCGTTTGTCCAATCCTCCAATTGTTGTATATCACTTCTCATTTTGTCTACCCCCCCTGGAACATCCACTCTGTTGCAAATTTTTGTATCATCTGCAAAGAGACATACTTTCCCCTGTAGCCCTTTGCTGATATCGCAGATAAATATGTTAAACAAAACAGGCCCCAGAACTGACCCCTAAGGAACACCACTAGTAACAGCCCCCTCTGCTGAATGAACTCCATTTACTAAGACACTTTGTTTTCTGTCCTTAAGCCAGCATTCCACCCAGTTCACAATTTTTGAATCTAGACCAAGGAGATATAGTTTGTGAATAAGTTTATTGTGTGGGACGGTGTCAAATGCTTTGCTGAAATCTAGATATGCTACATCAACTGCTCCTCCCTTGTCTATCACTTTTGTTACATAATCAAAGAAGTCAATTAGATTAGTCTGACATGATCTCCCTGAAGTAAAACCATGCTGATTTTGGTCCTCTAAATTGTTTGTCTTTATGTAAGTCATAATTCTTTCTTTTAAGAGGCTTTCCATTAATTTCCCTACTACTGAAGTTAAACTAACTGGCCTGCAGTTGCCAGATTCTTCTCTACTGCCCTTTTTATGAAGAGGTATTACATTTGCTATTTTCCAATCATCTGGGACAGCTCCTGTTAATAGTGACTGATTAAACAGATCAGTTAATGGGACAGTTAGCACTGATCAAAGTTCTTTTAAAACCCTTGGATGAATATTATCAGGACCCACTGCCTTTGTAACATTTATTTTTGATAATGCTAACAAAACCTCATCCTCTGTTAAAAGATTACTGTTAAGCTTGTTTCTATTTTGCGTAGCATCCCTTAATGTAGACATTGTATCTTCACAATCTTTAGTGAAAACAGAACAGAAGTAATCATTGAGACAGTCTGCAATCTGCTTATCTCCTTCTATTATTCTACCATCAACTGATTTCAATTTTACTATTCCTACCTTATTTTTTCTTCTTTCACTGATATATCTAAAGAATGTTTTGTCCCCATGTTTTACTGACTGTTCTATCTTCTCTTCTGCATGAGCTTTAACCTTCCTAATTAACTGCTTAGTCTTTTTTTGTTGGAGTCTCCATATTTTCATATCATCATCTGCTTGTGTGTGTCTGTAATTTTTATAAGCTATCTTTTTTGTCTTTACAGCATGTGCTACTTCTTTGGAAAACCAAATTGGTTTCCGCTTTCTTTTACTTTTACAGACATGTCTAATACAGTGTGCAGTTGCATCTAAAATGGCAGCTTTCACAAATTCCCACTGCTCTTGAACCACTGTAATAAGAGTTTTCCCCTTTAAATAGTTTTTTAGGTATTCTCCCATTAATGAAAAATCTGCCGTCCTAAAGTCTAAAACTTTTGTTTTAGTCTGGGTGGACAGTTCCTGAACATGAATACTAATCCAAACAGATTGATGATCACTGGATCCTAAGTTCTCACCTACAGACATGATATGGGGAGTAACAGGTATTAAACTGCTAAGAACAGTACTACTTAACACAACCTAGTTACCATGGGTCCCAGACCGCATGTCTTGTTGTGATACTTTGTCAGGGTAATCAGGCAGGCCATATAGACCTCCTCCGATATGGGGAGTAACAGGTATTAAACTGCTAAGAACAGTACTACTTAACACAACCTAGTTACCATGGGTACCAGACCGCATGTCTTGTTGTGATACTTTGTCAGGGTAATCAGGCAGGCCATATAGAACTCACCCGATAGGGGGAGTTACAGGGATTAAAGTGCTAAGAATAGTACTACTTTACACAACCTAGTTACCATGGCTCCCAGACCGCATGTCTTGTTGTTATGCTTTGTCAGGGTAATCATGCAGGCCATATAGACGTCCCCCGATAGGGGGAGTAAAAGGGATTAAAGTGCTAAGAATAGTACTACTAAACACAACCACACAACCTAATTATGATGGGTCCCAGACCGCATGTTTTATTATTATACTTTGTCAGGGTAATCATGCAGGCCATATAGACCTCCCCCGATATGGGGAGTAACAGGTGTTAAACTGCTAAGAACAGTACTACTTAACACAACCTAGTTACCATGGGTCCCAGACCACATGTCTTGTTGTTGTGATACTTTGTCAGGGTAATCAGGCAGGCCATATAGACCCCACCCGATAGGGGGAGTAAAAGGGATTAAAGTGCTAAGAATACTACTACTTAACACAACCTAGTTACCATGGCTCCCAGACCGCATGTCTTATTGTTATATTTTGTCAGGGTAATCAGGCAGGCCATATAGACCTCAACCGATAGGGGGAGTTACAGGGATTAAAGTGCTAAGAATAGTACTACTTAACACAACCTAGTTACCATGGCTCCCAGACCGCATGTTTTATTATTATACTTTGTCAGGGTAATCATGCAGGCCATATAGACCTCCCCCGATATTGGGACTAACAGGTATTAAAGTGCTAAGAACAGTGCTACTTAACACAACCTAGTTACCATGGGTCCCAGACCGCATGTCTTGTTGTTATGCTTTGTCAGGGTAATCTGACAGGCCATATAGACCTCCCCCAATAGGGGGAGTAAAAGGGATTAAAGTGCTAAGAATAGTACTACTAAACACAACCTAATTATGATGGGTCCCAGACCGCATGTTTTATTATTAGAATTTGACAGGGTAATCATGCAGGCCATATAGACCTCCCCCGATATGGGGAGTAACAGGTATTAAACTGCTAAGAACAGTACTACTTAACACAACCTAGTTATCATGGGTCCCAGACCACATGTCTTGTTGTGATACTTTGTCAGGGTAATCATGCAGGCCATATAGACCTCCCACGATAGGGGAAGTAAAAGGGATTAAAGTGCTAAGAATAGTACTACTAAACACAACCTAATTACCATGGGTCCCAGACCGCATATCTTGTTGTTATACTTTCTCAGGGTAATCATGCAGGCCATATAGACCTACACAGATAGGGGGAGTAACATGGAATAAAGTGCTAAGAATAGTACTAATATAAACACAACCTAGTTACCATTGGTTCCCAGACCGCATGTCTTGTTGTTATAATTTGTCAGGGTAATCATGCAGGCCATATAGACCTCCTACGATAGGGGGAGTTACAGGGATTAAAGTGCTAAGAATAGTACTACTTAACACAACCTAGTTACCATGGGTCCCAGACTGCATGTTTTATTATTATACTTTGTCAGGGTAATTGTATATCTATCAAATCGATCTATTTATCTTCTATCGATTCTATCTAACTATCAATCTATGTATATCTATCTATCAAATCTATCTCGAGGCCGGACTGATTTGAGACAGCCATTTGTGTTTCGGCCAAATTTGAAGTCGGAGGACAGACCAATCATCTTCTTCCATCTCCCTGTTCCAAAAATGCAGGCCATATAGACCTCCCCCGATAGGGGGAGTAACAGGTAGTAAACTGCTAAGAATAATACTACTTAACACACCACAGGTCCCAGACCGCATGTCTTATTGTTATACTCTGTCAGGGAAATCATATATCTATCAAATCTATCTATTTATCTATCAAATCGATCTAACTATCAATCAATCGTATCTATCAAATATAAATTGCATCTATTGATCTATGTAATTCGTATCTATCAAATGTATATTGCATCTTTTGATCTATGTAATTCGTATCTATCAAATGTATATTGCATCGATTGATCTATGTAATTCGTATCTATCATCAAATGTATATTGCATCTATTGATCTATGTAATTTGTATCTATCATATGTATATTGCATCTATTGATCTATGTAATGTATGTATCTAACTATCAAATCTATCTAACTCTTGGTTGTGCAAATGGACTGTTTGCAGTTGTTTGCGGTGCGTTACACGGGGAGTTTGGCCTGTCACTGTGAAGCGGGCGTAACCCTTACACTACCTGATCGATACAACATCATATGATACCTGATGTTTTAAAGCACGTTATTCAAAAAAATTTTAGGAGGGGGGCGGAGCGTGCGGGCGTACTGAATGGCCGCACCAACCTAGAGCTCCTGCTGCAGTGTAGACGGAGATCTCCCGCAGGCCACCTATGAGCCATCACAAGTGCCCGACACCAATGTCCTGAGAAGCTGGAAAGAGAGGGGACCTTTGAACCCTAACTTGCGAGCGGGTGAATAGATCACGGACTTTGCAAATTGATAGCGGCGAAGGCCGCAACTGAAGCCTGCTTTTGGTAGAACCCGGGCAGGAGACACGGCACCGCACACGGCGCAGATGTAATTGCCGATCTGGGGCAATCCTGGAGAGCTGAACTGAGGATGCTGTAGGACACAACCCGCCTGTCACTGATCCCCAAGCAGGCCCGGTAAGCAGCGCACACAGGGGTATACACGTGGCGGTCACCATCTTTAACATGTAAACATAACAGAAGCCTCATGCCATAATTTTAAAAGCTGGAGACAGCCTCAAGCACTATTAGCCATATCTGCTTTATCTCCTACAGGGGCTACACGCAACTCAGGCATTAAATGATATATATAAGACACTAACTATTATACTGCAGACTAAAGAGGCAATAAGAGCTGGATCAATCTATCTTGTTTCAGCCTGCTAAGCAAACAGAAGCACAATATTAAACAGTTTACTAGAAGGGGATAAATTGACATTTGTATAACTAAGAAAGTGTATCTCTCCAACTGCATTATCATGTCACAACGAAGAGCCGCAAAACCTGACAAGGCCCTAAAACCTGCTATGACATCAGGATCAGTAAACTCCTTTTTTAAAAAGACAGACAACTTAAACAAGAAAACTGAAATACCCCAAGCTTCTAGTGACGATGAGGAATTATCAGATGGTCCAAATACGCCAGAGCCCAAGGTGTCTCCACCAGGCCCATGCTCACACCCTGAAGATGCTCCAGTAACACTGAAAGCTATGGAAGCTTTGATTAACCAAGTAAAATCCGGCATTAAAACCGAGTGTGCTGATTTAAAGAAGGACATTAATGAGTTGGGTTTTAGGGTTGAGACACTAGAAGACGATAGGGAAGAGCTTATTAAGGACATGACAAACATGTCACAATCCATAGAAGCCCAACAATCACAGATTTCTGACTTGGAAAACAAGCTTGATGATGTCGAGAACAGGGCGCAACAAAATAATCTTCGAATACGTGGTGTCCCTGAGTCAGTAAAAGGCGAAGACATATCAGAACATTTGCAGAACCTGTTCCAGTCCCTAGCAATCGCTAATTAGATTAGATTAGATTAGATTCGTTTTATTGTCATTGTACAAAGTAGGAAAACAGAGACAACAAAATTATATTTGAAAATCTAACCAATCCTATACACAGATAGCACTATAATGGTAAAAACTAATAAATAGCAAAAAATTCAAGTGACTTGTGCAGAAAATTTCTATACCACAAAAGTAAGTACAATGTAAGTGTAATAAAGTGCAAGTGCAAAAGAAAATCAGTTCCATACAAAAAAGTATATATATGTGTAAAAAAAAATATAATAAAAAATTAGTCATCTTGCACACATATGTGTACATTTGCATTATATATGTGATGTGAATCATGAGTGTTTTATATGAATCATATGTGTATTTATATAATATATGTGTTATGTGAATATAAAGTGAGGTGAAAAAGAACCATTAACAGGATAATCAATAAATTAAATTAAAACCATTAATTTAACACTTTCTTCAATATAATAAAAAGATCTAATCATCAGAAGGATAAAAAATTAAAAAAGGCTATGAGCATAAGAGAGATTTTTAAAAGTTATTATTTAGCAGAGTAATGGCTCTTGGGAAAAAACTATTCCGTAATCTAGCAGTTTTTACTTTTAAGCTTCTATAACGTCTCCCAGATGGTAAAAGGGCAAATAGTCTGTTGCTAACATGGAAGGGATCATGAATAATTCGATAGGCCTTTAAAAGACTATGTCTGCTTTGAAGATCTTCAATGGTAGGTAACTGAGCACCTATGATATACTGGGCGGTTTTAACAACCCGTTGCAGAGCTTTGCGATCAGAATTAGTACAGTTTCCATACCATACTGTAATACAGTTGGTGAGAATACTCTCAATAGTACAGCGATAAAAATTAATTAAAATCTGAGTAGATAAATTAACTTTTTTCAGTGTTCTTAAAAAATAGAGACGTTGTTGTGCTTTTTTCACTAAAGTTGAGGTGTTCAAAGACCAAGTCAAATCCTCAGAGATGTGTGTGCCCAGAAACTTGAAACTTGGTACACGTTCAACCTCAGTTCCATTTATATGAATGGGCAATTGTAGACATCGATTTGATTTCCTAAAATCAATAATAATTTCTTTAGCTTTTTTAGTGTTTAGGTCCAGGTTGTTCTCAGCACACCAAATAGCCAGTTGCCTTATTTCTTCTCTATAAGCTGATTCATCGTTGTTACTGATCTGGCCTATCACAGTGGTGTCATCAGCAAACTTGATAATACTATTGGATACATACTTAGGCAAACAGTCATGGGTAAAAAGAGAATATAGCAGTGGACTCAATACACACCCTTGTGGAACACCAGTATTAAGGGTCAGAGTAGATGAGGTGTGATTACCAATTTTTACCAATTGCGGTCTGTTTGTCAAGAAGTCCAGAATCCAGTTGCATAATAAAGTATTTATGCCAAGATCATGGAGTTTGGCAACCAGCTTAATAGGAACAACTGTGTTAAATGCCGAACTAAAATCAATAAACAACATTCTAACATAGGTGTTATTGTGATTTAAGTGAGTGAGGGCAAAATGCAGAGCTGACGAGATAGCATCTTCTGTTGACCTATTTTGGCGATACGCATATTGGTTAGGATCCAATGCAGGTGGTAGGCAAGTTTTAAGATAGGCCATGACCAGCCTCTCGAAATATTTCATAAAGGCTGAAGTGAGTGCAATGGGGCGAAAGTCATTAAGACAGGCTGCTGTTGATTGTTTAGGCACAGGAATGATGGTGGTTTCCTTAAAGCATGTAGGAACAGTTGTTTGAGCCAGAGACAAATTAAAAATATCAGTAATTACTGTAGCCAATACTCCAGCACAGGATCTTAACACATGTCCAGGAATATCATCAGGACCGGCCGCTTTATATACATCCACCTTGGAGAGGATCCGATACACTTCAGCAACGGAAAAACTCAGGGGTAGTTCATCTGGTGGATGCATAAGTTTAGTAATTGATTCTTTGTTTTCACGGTCAAATCGGGCATAGAAATAGTTAAGTTCGTCTGGAAAGGAAGCATCATTAATTATGGGGACTGTGCTTGTGGTTTTATAGTCAGTAATGGACTGTATACCTTGCCACATTCTTCTGGAGTCAGAGTTGTTATTAAAGTGCTCTTCTATGCGTGTTTTCAAGTCAAATTTAGCTCTTTTTATTCCTTTCTTTAAATTGGATCGTGCTAAACTATAAGCCTCAGCATTACCAGTTCTAAATGCAATGTTACGGGCTTGCAATAAGAGGCGAACCTCTTTGTTCATCCCAGGTTTTTGGTTAGGAAAGGTTTTGATCCTCTTATAGGTGGTTTCCTTGCTGATACAATGACGAATATGATCTAGAACAGAGGATGCATACAAGTCTAGATCAACTTGAGAGTCACTCTTGTCTCTTACAGCAAATGTAGTCCAGTCAGTAGATTGAAACTGTGCTTGGAGTTTTTGAGTCGCATCCTCCGGCCAAACTTTAACTATTCTTACAGAAGATTTTTTCACTTTTAATTAGTGGAGAATACCTGGGGTATAAAAAAAGTGCAAGGTGATCAGATTTGCCCAAATGTGGAAGAGGTAGTGCTTTATAAGCATCAACAATGTTTGTGTAAACATGATCTAATATTTTATTCTCTCTTGTAGCACAGGTAACATTTTGATGAAATTTCGGTAACACAGTTTTTAAATTTGCATGATTAAAATCTCCTGCTATAATGTAGGCTCCATCTGGTTGAGCAATTTGTTGCTTATTTATCGCTTTTTGAAGTTCTTTTCATTGCAATTTTTGCATTAGCATCAGGTGGAATATATGCTGCCATAACAATAACAGAAGTGAATTCCCTAGGTAAATAAAAAGGCCTGCACTTTAGCATCAAATATTCTGAATTAACAGAACAGTAGCTTTCAGTGATTGTAGAATTAGTGCACCAGTGGTGATTTATACAAATACATAGCCCACCACCTTTGGACTTTCCAGATTCAATACTACTCCTGTCTGCTCTGAAGATATCGTAACCCTCAAGTTTAATCAGCCGAAGCCGAGCGATACTCAACCCCCTAGGGATATTATAGTATGGTAAAAGGAAAGACAGCGCCTCATAGTGCAAGTGGGTTCCAACAGTAATGGATCACAGTGAGAAAATAAACAAGTGGTAGTATACTCACAAGGATGTTGGCACCTTTGTTGAAAATGGTGCAAATGGGCAGACTGACATTTAAATCAGCAGTCAGTATGCTGGAGCCAAAATAGATTCAGATTTCCTGGGTGGGCCGCTGTGGACTCTCCTCTATGAATCAGAGCAAGATCCTGTGATCTCCCGCTGTATATACAAACTGCAAACGGTTAGTCTATGCGTATAGCATACACTGAGTACAGGACAAACTTCCCAGATAATCGGAAGATATGTGTTGTCTGATAGTGGCTGATATAACTTTGGCAGGCAGAATAAAAAGCAAATAATGCTGTGGTAAATAAAGTTAAAAACACTTTGTTTTGCGAGCTTAGGACGCGTTTCTCGGCCGCAAGCTCCTGGCCGTTTCATCAGGTAAAATGTATCATTTTACCTGATGAAACGGCCAGGAGCTTGCGGCCGAGAAACGCGTCCTAAGCTCGCAAAACAAAGTGTTCTTAACTTTATTTACCACAGCATTATTTGCTTTTTATTCTGCCTGCCAAAGTTATATCAGCGACTATCAGACAACACATATCTTCCGATTATCTGGGAAGTTTGTCCTGTACTCAGTGTATGCTATACGCATAGACTAACCGTTTGCAGTTTGTATATACAGCGGGAGATCACAGGATCTTGCTCTGATTCATAGAGGAGAGTCCACAGCGGCCCACCCAGGAAATCTGAATCTATTTTGGCTCCAGCGTACTGACTGCTGATTTAAATGTCAGTCTGCCCATTTGCACCATTTTCAACAAAGGTGCCAACATCCTTGTGAGTATACTACCACTTGTTTATTTTCTCACTGTGATCCATTACTGTTGGAACCCACTTGCACTATGAGGTGCTGTCTTTCCTTTTACCATTTCTAGAGACTGTGTTTTCGATCAGACATACCAAAGACCAGCTGCCTGCAATATTGGAAATCCTGTTTACTATATTGGAAATCCTCCTGACTACAAAACATCTTTATCACGATAAGTTTGAAAGAAACATTGTTTCAGAGACATTAACACTTGTTGGCATCACTTTTTGCACCTTATTTTATGGGACTTATATCACGATAAATCGTTTGATCACTAGTATATATATCTAATATATATTTTTCTTTCTGTTTTTGGTTCTCTCATATATATTTTTTATGAATTGATTTTTATTAACCAATACTGTATTGTGCATTTATTACATTGGTAGTATATACATATATACATTTTTTAGCTAATCTGCACCTATTTAATTGGTAACACTTTTCAGCGGATTTGATTCACATCACATTGAAAAAATTTCACAACTTACACAAGTATTTTATTTATATTTACACATTCCTTATATTATCATCATTTTATTATTTATTTTTAAACCACTACTATCACAAACACATTAGGCGCATGCTATTACCTATTTTGTCAATTGGTATTTTTTCATATTATAGTATGCTTCCTTAGCTATAAGGATAGAGAAAAAATTCTTCAAATGGCAAGAGCGCAGCCCCATTTCTCATATATGGGTGCAAAGATTCAAATCTACCAGGATTTATCTGCAAGAACATTACAACTCAGGAAAGGATTTGCCTTCTTTACATCCCATTTAAGATCTCTAAAGATCCCTTATAGGTGGGGATTCCCTGTATCACTGCAAATTATTAAAAATGGAAAACGCTTTGAATGCAGCTCTCCAGAAAATGTAGAGGATTTCTGTAAACTACTAGACATACCCATACCAGAAATCGCTGATCCTCAACCAGAGATACGTACAGTACCACAATCAAAACCTCATAGACGACTATGGTCCGAAGTAGTTGATAAGATGAACAGGAAAAAGGTTTGCACAGACCCCAACATCCCAATAAATACTACATGAACGTGTCTACTCTCGCCTTTCTCCTTGTACAGCCTACCGCCTGAAAGGCATTTTTGCCCCACTAGCCCAGAAAAGGACTATACACAAGACAGATGAAGAAAGGAGTTAAGTTGAGATATGAACTAAGCCCCTTCCTGTAAAATCTTTGGTTCGTGATTGTGCGCTTCAGCACAAATCATGGCTGTTTGGTTCGAGTTTTTCTTTTTCCCTATATATGTTTCATTACATTACACTGCATAAAGGGATTCCTCAAGTGAAAGTCCTTACCATATCATATTGGACACTATCTAACTTGATCCTGACCAGCCCAGACTGTCTAGGAATCGTGAGTATGTATGGCTGGATATGAACTTAAAGGGACATGCCACCCACATTTTTTCTTTTATGATTTAGAAAGAGAATGCAATGTTAAACATCTTTCTAATTTAATTATATTATCTAATTTGTTTTATTCTCTTGATATTCTTTGATGAAAAGCATATCTAGATATGCTCACTAGCTGCTGATTGGTTGCTGCACATAGAAGCATCATGTGATTGGCTCACCATGTGCATTGCTTTTTCTTCAAATAAGGATATTTAAAAAATGAAGCAAAATAAATAAAAGAAGTAAATTGTAATGGTGTTTAAATTTCTATTCTCTATCTGAATCATAAAAGAAAGATTTTGGGTTTAGTGGCCCTTTAAGGACACTGTTTGATTATTACAGCTTGTGTTTCCTGCATTTCAGTTTAATTAACCTGAACAAGGACACTTAATTGTTTAATTATACCTATTATTTCTTATATGTTATATGCTAAGATGCATGGAATATTATCCTCCCCAGCGCCAGAATCGAGCACATGTTTTTAGCTTTACTGTCTTTAAGCTTTTGGCCTGACGGGGGGAGCTCCGTCTTGCTGCACTTACCCCCCTCTTAGTTCTTTCTTCTCTTTTTTTGCTACTTTTACCCTCTCCTACTACCCACTGTCCTGCCCCATCTTTTCCTCCCTTTCCTCCCCTCCTCCCTCTTCTTTAGCCCCTCTCTTCTTGCATCTCAAGGAATATTGTTACGATTGTCTTTTTGTTAAACAGTTTATATTGTTAAAGTGTACTAGATAGTAAATTTATCCGTGTACAGGTGGCAGCGAGAGTGTTTGGACCTCGCACAGGTTATTGTGATACATGACTACATATATTGTGATAGTTGCACTCAAGGCCACATGCCTGAGCACAGACAACCTAGTCAGTTTAGACTAGCCACACAGAATGTGAAGGGCTTCCTCTCCCCTCAGAAGCGCTCCATAGCCTTTCATGATTTTTATAAAAAGAGAATTGACATTATCATGACACAGGAGACCCACATTAAAAAATCTAATGAACCCAAACTTTCACAGTTATACTAAGATCAACATTTTTTAGGATCAGGGCCGACAAAGCATAATGGTGTTTGCATCTCTTTCAGGAAGGGCACCTCATTTGTTTTACTCAATAAATACTCTGATCTAGACGGCCGAATCTTAGTTTTAACTGGACTTTATTTTGGGAGACCCATTACATTGGCAAATATATATGCACCTATTCGCCCCAAACCCTCATTTTTTCGTAAAGTAATTAACCAAATTCTAGATGTTTCGAAAGGCATGGTGTTCCTAGGTGGGGACTTTAACTTCCCACTTAGCCCCGCTCTAGACACTTCAACTGGTCGCTCCTATATTCAAAATTCTCAAATAAAGGCTAATTGGCAATCAATACGAACTATGCCCTTATTCGATTCCTCGAGGGTGACACATCCAACTACTAAAGATTTCACATTTTTCTCCAACCCACAATGATCGTACACCCGCCTAGACTACATCTTATGTGAACAGCAGACACTTCCCTCACTATGCGACTCTAGACTTTATCACACAGCCTGGTCAGACCATAGCATGGTGTGTACTAGCTTCCTGTGGTCAACTAAGCCGCAATATCAACAACACTGGAGACTCAATGACCAAATTTTCCTAGACCCAATGATCACAACTGACCTAGTAGAAAAGACGACTGAGTTCTTCTCCTTTAACACCCCCTCAGACACTACAGTAACTAACAATTGGGAAGCATATAAGTGCTATATCAGGGGGGTAATAATGGGGCATACACATAGACAATGTAAACAAAGAGAGGGCCAATTCAAAGTACTGACCTCCAACTTTGATAAATGTGAAAATGACTTGAAACGTAACCCGCAGTCCCAGCTACTTCTTCAGAAGTCCCAACACGCTAGGGAAGAGTTGCACCAACACCTAATTAAAAATGCACATATGCGAGCTATAGCGTCTAAATCAAAATTCTTCATAGAGAGTAATAAAGCAGGACGTCTCCTCGCTAGGTCCCTGAAGAAGAAGCGCTATAAGACTTTTATTGATAAAATTACAGGCTCAGATGGTAATACATATACTACCAATACCGACATTGTCAATCAATTTGCGAATTACTACTCCTCATTATATAACCTCCCAACCCCAGATTTGGAAACCAAACTTACCAAGATAAATAGTTATCTATCTAAGGTTCATCTTCCAACATTGTGTAAAGCAGACTGTGATGCTCTAGACGATAAATTTTCAATCCAAGAAATTATGTTAGCAATCAAAAACCTTCCCCAGAGCAAGGCCCCAGGCCCTGATGGATTCACACCCAAATTTTACCATCAATTTAAGACCCTCCTTAGTCCCCACTTATTACATATGTACCACTCCTTCGACAAAGAGGAACGTCCAACCCCAACCCTCCTCGAGGCCACAATCTCTGTCATCCCTAAGCCAAACAAGCCAACAGATAAAGTATCTAATTACCGCCCTATTTCCTTAATAAATATTGACATTAAATTATACGCTAAACTTATTGCTTCAAGAATTAATAGATATCTACCCTCTTTAATACACACCGATCAAACGGGATTCATCCCAGGCAGAGAGGCAAAAGACAATACCATACGAGTTTTGCATACTTTACTTACAGCCTCGTCCACTAAAATGCCCCTGGCCCTCTTATCCACAGACGCGGAGAAGACCTTTGACAGGGTGGACTGGGATTTTCTCTGGTCCATCCTGTCAAAATTTGGCTTCTCATACAAATTAATTTTGCGCATCAAAGCGCTGTACTCAGGCCCGTCAGCGCGCGTCAATGCAAATAATACGCTTTCGCAAACAATTTATATAAATAATGGCACCCAACAGTGATGCCCATTATCCCCTTTACTTTTTGCCCTGGCAGTGGAAGCGTTGGCGACACGAATCAGATGCAACCCATTAGTTCGAGGTGTCTCCTTCGGAGATATTCATCAAAAATGTCTTTTATATGCAGATGACATTATATTCACATTGCGCTCCCCACTTACATCAATCCCTGCCCTACTTAGTGAGCTAGAGAGTTACAAACTAGTTTCAAATTTCTCTATTAATATGGAAAAGTCAGTACTACTACCGATACACCTAGCAGAGGGCGAATTGCAGTACATTACAAATAACACCTCATTTCAAATGGCCAATAAAATACGTTACTTAGGAATAGACATCTCATCTAACCATACGGAATTGTTTAACCTCAATTATACACCCCTCCAATTAGAAACTAATAAGTCACTAGAGCTCTGGAGTAAACAAGGTCACCTTTCCTGGTTAGGTCGCATCAATGTAATAAAAACGAACCTCCTCCCTAAATACTTATACTTGTTCTCCCATTAGATCTCCCCTTACAATATTTATTAAAACAACAAAAAATGCTAGACTCATTTATCTGGGATCACAAAAGATCCAGAGTTGCAAGGAGTACTTTGTTTCTAAACAAGGAAGACGGAGGCTTGGGATCCCCAAACTTAATAAATTACTACAAATCGGCTCAAATAGCTCGCATTGTTGCTTGGAAACACTCCCCCCCCCCCCCCGGGGAAGCCCTGGATACAGATAGAATCCTTCCTAGCCGTGACCTGAACCTAGGCGACCAATGCTGGATCCCACATAGAAACAGACCAATAGAAGTTTGGGGTAATTACTACATAACCACCACACTTAAGCTATGGGATAAAATTCTATCTGAAGAAAGACAGCTTTCTACAAGCATTTCCCCTCTATCCCCCTTGCTCAACAACCCCTTGATGTTACACTCCCACACCTTTCCCCAACCGCAGATCGCAGGGACACCTACCAATATTCCGACACATATGGTTCTTCACAACGGACTTATAAAACCACAAGCCGATATATATCAACTCTTGGGTGCCCCCTTCCACCTCTGGTTCCCGTATTTTCAAATCAGACATGCCATACTATCCAGTGCCCATAAGGCCGATCTTACAAGGCCCCTCACCCCCCTTGAAACACTGTGTACATCAGCCTCCATCACCAAATCCCATGTATCTACGATATATAAAATACTTAGAGGCACCTTCCCCAGTAAGAAGCCCACGTTCACCATAAAATGGGAAAAAGAGCTTAATATAGAACTCACAGAGGACCAGTGGTTACATATTTTTACAGAAACTAAAAAATCATCCCTATCTCTCGAGGTGGTATCTAACCCCCCATCGCCTGAGAAGCATATTCCCTAACTCCTCTTCTCTGTGCTGGCGACATTGTGGGGAAGTGGGCACTCTCTCACATATTTGGTGGGCGTGTCCTTGCCTTCATTCTTACTGGAGTAATATAAATAAACATATAGACAGAGTACTGGGAGAACACACTGCACTCACCCCAAATCTGGTGCTGCTTAGCGATATCCCTAAAATAAGTTGTATGTATAGAAAGAAATTGTTACGCTGTATGCTTAGCTGTGCTAGGCGCTTGATTCCTAGGTTTTGGAAAAAAACGGTTGTCCCTACTTACACTATGTGGGTGAATGAGGTGAGTTATGTGCAAGAACTGGAGAAAATATATTATGTATACAAGGGAAAGCAAGATATTATCGCAGATATGATATTTATTTGGGAACAAGCGAGATAATTTCATTGTACTTAGGGGAGGAGCCACTACCGATAACTGAACTACTGTGGTTTATACTAATAATACATGTCTTTGCCTATCCTTTTAAGTTCTGGAAAAGGTGGTCTGGGAGACTTAGTGCTATGTATTAAGGCCTTTAACTCTTATACTACTGTATATGTGATCAATATCTGTACACCTCTACTTGCAAATTCTATGTACACTTGTTTTGTTTTGTTTTGTTTTTGTTTTGAAAATAATAAAAATTACATAATGGAAAAATTTTTTAGGAATGTTAGGTGATTAAGGCCCTTTATGGCTTAAAAACCAGACTCTGCATCAACTATGTAATTTTCCTTGGGAGTCATTGTTTGTTATGCAGTTCCTGCTGGTCATTATCTGACTGCTATATAGCCTATGCAGACCATTACATGCTTTACAATACCAGCTAGTCATTGTTTGTTATGCAGTTCCTGCTGGTCATTATCTGACTGCTATATAGCCTATGCAGACCATTACATGCTTTACAATACCAGCTAGTCATTGTTTGTTATGCAGTACCTGCTGGTCATTATCTGACTGCTATATAGCCTATGCAGACCATTACCTGCTTTACAATACGAGCTAGTCATTGTTTGTTATGCAGTTCCTGCTGGTCATTATCTGACTGCTATATAGCCTATGCAGACCATTACATGCTTTACAATACCAGCTAGTCATTGTTTGTTATGCAGTTCCTGCTGGCCATATACCTGCTATATTGCACCTGCTACCTATTTTCTCTAGTGTTTGCCCTTGTGGACATTATCTGCATGTTCTTACTTGTTGACCATTATCTGCCTTATTGCACTAATGTCTTGACCATTACCTTCTAATTTAGACTCAATGGACTTTGTCTGTCATCTATGCTTTAGTTATTCACTAGCCATTCAGTAATTGCCTCTTACCATCTTTTGTCACTACATATGCCATGATCTTTCGTCTATGTCTGTGCGCCAACTTCTGCCTCTTCTCCAAGTCTTCTTTGGATATTATCTGTCCTGCTGCTGTGAACTACTGTGAAGCTACATTATATGTGTGTGCTGTGTGTGCATGTGTGTGTATGTGTATGTCTGTGTGTGTGCATATGTGTGTGTATGCCTGTATATGTGTGCATGTGTGTGTATGTGTGCATGTGTGTATGTGTGTGTATGAATGAATGTATGATTCACATTTTTTTTTCGTTCATGATTTAGACAGAGCATGCAATTTTAAACAACTTTCCAATTTATTTTTATTATCTATTTTGTTTTGTTCTCCTTGTATCCTTTGTTGAAAATTTTACCTACTGTAGGTAGGCTCAGAAACTGCTGATTGATGGCTGCACATATATTCCTCTTGATGGATGATAAAGCAAACTAGATACTAGAAGTAAATTGGAAAATAGTATTATCTTTTTTTATTATTATTATTATTTATTTATAAAACAACAGCGTTACCACTACATTTTGTAACATGATAAGTATTAAATCACATACTTATTTTACCACGCAGGGTAATTAGTACGAGACAAAAATAAACAATCGCCTAGATTTAGAGTTTTGTCGGTAAAGACCCGCGGTGCTAAAGCTGCTTTTTTTTCCAGCGCACCCTTAAGCCAACGCTGGTATTTAGAGTTTTCTGAATGGCCGTGTTAGCCTCAGAAAAGGGAGCGTTGAGCAGAATTTAGCTCCACTTCAACCCTCAATACCAGCGTTGCTTAAGTCAGCTGTAAGCTGGAAAAATGTGCTTGTGCAAGATATCCCCATAGGAAACAATGGGGCTGAGCTGGCTGAAAAAAAACCTAACACCTGCAAAAAAGCAGCGTTCAGCTTCTAACGCAGCCCCATTGTTTCCTATGGGGAAACATTCTCTAAGTCTACACCTAACACTCTAACATGAACCCCGAGTCTAAACACCCCTAATCTTACACTTATTAACCCTTAATCTGCCGCCCCCACTATCGCTGACACCTGCATTATACTATTTACCCCTAATCTGCCGCTCCGGACACCGCCGCCACCTACATTATACCTATGAACCCCTAATCTGCTGCCCTGACACCTATATTATATTTATTACCCCCTAATCTGCCCCCCCCCCAATGTCGCCGCCACCTACCTACACTTATTAACCCCTAATCTGCCGACAGGACCTTGCCGCCACTATAATAAATGTATTAACCCCTAAACCGCCACACTCCCACCTCAAAAACACTATAATAAATAGTATTAGCCCCTAATCTGCCCTCCCTAACATCGCCGCCACATACCTACAAATATTAACCCCTAATCTGCCACCCCCAACGTCTCCGCTACTATAATAAAGTTATTAACCCCCAAACCTAAGTCTAACCCTAACACCCCCTAAGTTAAATATAATTTAAATTAATCTAAATAAATTTACTATAATTAAATAAATAATTCCTATTAAAAACTAAAATACTTACCTATAAAATAAACCCTAATATAGCTACAATATAACTAATAATTACATTGTAGCTATTTTAGGATTTATATTTATTTTACAGGCAACTTTGTATTTATTTTAACTAGGTACAATAGCTATTAAATAGTTAATAACTATTTAATAGCTACCTAGTTAAAATAATTACAAAATTACCTGTAAAATAAATCCTAACCTAAGTTACAAATACACCTAACACTACACTATCAATAAATTAATTAAATAAATTACCTACAATTAGCTAAACTAAAATACAATTAAATAAACTAATCTATAATACAAAAAAAACACTAAATTACAGAAAATAATTTTTTTTTACAAGAAGTTTAAACTAATTACACCTAATCTAAGCCCCCTAATAAAATAAAAAAGCCCCCCAAAATAATAAAATGCCCTACCCTATTCTAAATTAAAAAGTAATCAGCTCTTTTACCAGCCCTTAAAAGGGCCTTTTGCGGGGCATTGCCCCAAAGTAATCAGCTCTTTTACCTGTAAATAAAAATACAATACCCCCCCAACATTAAAACCCACCACCCACATACCCCTACTCTAACCCACTCAAACCCCCCTTAAATAAACCTAACACTAACCCCCTGAAGATCTCCCTACCTTGAGTCGTCTTCACTCAGCCGAGCTGAATTCTTCATCCAAGCAGAGCAAGAAGATGTCCTCCATCCGGTAGAAGTCTTCTTCCAAGCGGGGCAAGAAGAGGTCCTCCATCCGGTAGAAGTCTTCATCCAAGCAGGGTCTTCTATCTTCATCCATCCAAAGTGGAGCGGAGCCATCTTCCAGCCAGCCGACACGGAGCTATCCTCTTCAACCGACGGACTAACGACGAATGACGGTTCCTTTAAGGGACATCATCCAAGATGGCATCCCTCGAATTCTGATTGGCTGATAGGATTCTATCAGCCAATCGGAATTAAGGTAAGAAAAATCTGATTGGCTGATTCAATCAGCCAATCAGATTGAAGTTCAATCCGATTGGCTGATCCAATCAGCCAATCGTATTGACCTCGCATTCTTTTGGCTGTTCCAATCAGCCAATATAATGCGAGGTCAATCCGATTGGCTGATTGGATCATTCGTCGTTAGTCCGTTGGTTGAAGAGGATGGCTCCGCGTCGGCTGGCTGGAAGATGGCTCCGCTCCGCTCCGGATGGATGAAGATAGAAGACCCCGCTTGGATGAAGACTTCTACAGGATGGAGGACCTCTTCTTGCCCCGCTTGGATGAAGACTTCAACCGGATGGAGAACATCTTCTTGCTCCGCTTGGATGAAGAATTCGGCTCGGCTGGGTGAAGACGACTCAAGGTAGGGAGATCTTCAGGGGGGTAGTGTTAGGTTTATTTTAAGGGGGGTTTGGGTGGGTTAGAGTAGGGGTATGTGGGTGGTGGGTTTTAATGTTGGAGGGGGGTTGTATTTTTTTTTACAGGTAAAAGAGCTGATTACTTTGGGGCAATGCCCCACAAAAGGCCCTTTTAAGGGCTGGTAAAAGCGCTGATTACTTTTTAATTTAGAATAGGGTAGGGCATTTTATTATTTTGGGGGCTTTTTTATTTTATTAGGGGGCTTAGATTAGGTGTAATTAGTTTAAACTTCTTGTATTTTTTTTTTCTTCTGTAATTTAGTGTTTGTTTTTTTTGTATTATAGATTAATTTATTTAATTGTATTTTAGTTTAGCTAATTGTAGTTAATTTATTTAATTAATTTATTGATAGTGTAGTGTTAGGTGTATTTGTAACTTAGGTTAGGATTTATTTTACAGGTAATTTTGTAATTATTTTAACTAGGTAGCTATTAAATAGTTATTAACTATTTAATAGCTATTGTACCTAGTTAAAATAAATACAAAGTTGCCTGTAAAATAAATATAAATCCTAAAATAGCTACAATGTAACTAATAGTTATATTGTAGCTATATTAGGGTTTATTTTATAGGTAAGTATTTATTTTTAAATAGGAAAAATGTATTTAATGATAGTAAATTTATTTAGATTAATTTAAATGATATTTAAGTTAGGGGGGTGTTAGGGTTAGGGTTAGACTTAGATTTAGGAGTTAATAACTTTATTATAGTAGCGTCGACATTGAAAATGAAAGATCATTATTCAAGTTAACCCTTGTGATGTTTGAGCCAGGATCTCCCACAGAGATAGGTATAGCATCTTGATTACAATCAGAAAAGTGTTTTTAAGTGTAATGTTGCGAACCAGACGATTCACATCCAACATGGTTTTGAACAAATCAAACCCAACAAGAGGTACAAAACCTAATCCTAGACTTAAAAGTTTGACTTGTGGATCACTTAAAACTGTATTAGACAGATTGATTACACTGAAGGTGCGTATTTGTTGGTCCCTTTCGTTACTCTTAGAGGATAACGACTCTGAGCATTCTGTGTGTTCCCTCCCCCCTTGGGGTTCATTGGGGCAACTGGAAAAACCTGGTCCAATTGGGTATTACTACAATGGGAGTCAGAAATAGAATGTGAATCTATGGTATTAGGCTCTATTCTGTCTATGGTGGTATTAACTGTCGAATTGTATTTTTTTCTTTCCTTAGATTTTACAGAAGGTGGTACAGTGCCACCATGTGTCTGAGCCCCTGTGTAATGGTGTTTTTCAAAATACCTGGTCTCACTTCATTACAAGTGTCAGTGTCTGAGATATACTTATCTTCACCAGATTCAGCATCACTGTCTGAAAAGGTAACACGCTGACTACTATTGGATCTATGGTTCCTGTTGCGTGATCTACCCCTGCTCGTATTCCTATTGTGCTGTCTACGAGTGTTAAATCTATGTGTCTTGTTCCATACGTGAATGGTGTTGGTGTCATAATCAGTTTGATCACGCAAGTATTTAACATGCTTAGTATTCATAACTGCGGCTTTCACATTTGCCACAGATTTCCTTAAGACCTCATCAAATCTGGGGTAATCAATTTCATGTTTGCGTGTATTCAACTCAATTTGAATTGTATTAATGTTATCTCTAATATCACTTAACAATATATTCTTATAAGATACCAACAAAACCATCAATCTGACAGAACATTCATTAAGTATGTTGTTCCAGGTATCTATGAACTCAGTGTCTTCTGTTTCAAAAATGGGATATTTAGAAATTCTAAGACCCCTGGGTATCATTTTCATATCTAAGTATTTCCCCAGTGTCCATATGTCCCACTGTAATCTAGTTTCCTTGATACACAATTTGTCCATTTCCTGAAACAAATCTGTTAATGCATAGTCAGATTTACTAGTTGAAAATATTTTGGCAAGTTCTGTAGATGGTTCATCCCTGGGTATAACTGGTATTAATGAATAAAATTGTGTGTCCTCCATGGTTCAAAGAGAAGCTTCCAAAAAACCACAATACCTCAGCCTAGCAGTGCTGCCCAAAAGCACTTAATAAAGAAACAACCAAAAATATGCTGGGTGAGGAAGGGGTTAATGTAGTGGTAAAAGACACACAGTTTGGTGATTTGGAGACACTTCCGAAATAGTTAAATATTCCACAAGTTAAAAGTCTTATTGATGACCAAGGAAAACGTCCGATAACACAAGCTGCTCAACACGTATTCAGCATATAATAAAGTGACAAGTGTCAAGAACAACAACATGTGCAAAACAGCTCCATAGCTGAAACAACGTGTAGGAAAAAGTACCTGCTGGCAAGAGACTTGAATAAGTAATAGTTGGACCTGCTTCTGATTCACTCACCAAGCCGTCCACACGAAGACCAGGCTTCGTCACAGGTGGTCCAGATGGAAAGCCGCCGCACTGCTGTGCTGCTCCGTCCGCTGCGCTCCACGCTGAAGCCGCTGAAACCGGAAGTATCCACTCACACCCTGTGAACCAATGGGACGCTGGGGAAAAGGAGGCTCGTCTCAAGACTTGTCAATCATAGGCCAATGCAGGTACTTGGATCGTCCTTGTTGCTTGAAGGCTCCAATCAAAGCCGACTCCACGGCTGCCACTGGGGAAGCGTTGCTGCTTATATGGGCATTAAACATCAAACCCAATAAAAGAACGTGTAAGCAGCAACGAAAGTATATATAAAACGTGATTTATATATTTTTACTTGCCAGTCTATATCTTAAGATTAACATTTCCCTTGAATGAATCTGTACTCCTTAGTGAAGTTCCCTCCCTTTCCCCCCCACTCCTCCCCCCATTTTTTGAATTAACACATCATTTATGTTTTATTTAGCAAATCAGAGCTTTTTGTTCTTGATCTATATTTTGCCTATTTATCACCCAGTTACCTATTGTCTCTTTGTAAATATATTTGTGCTGTTTCTAAAACATTTTACATGTCATGTATGGAAATCTAAGAGCTAACCTGTTTTGAGGCGGATTTCAGTATGTATCATATACACATTACCATCGCTTCAAACATGTTATAATAAGGTTATGTCTTGTTTTTACTAAGATATGTATATATTTTTTGGCTCTAAGAATGTTATGTATTCATGGTATCTGGTATTGATGATTAATAATAATACATTGTGTGTATTCAATTTATAACATTAACATAGTTAGTTGAAAATAGGTACATTTGATACGTCATGTAAGGTGTTTCCTTATTAGAGTTCTTAACCAATCAGGGTAAAGTACACCCTTTTTAAGTTTGTATGCAACCAACTTGTCTTTAGCAGTAGTGATTACGGCGTCCAACCGAAATGCGTATACTGTGTTTTTCCTTTTGTACCTATGTTCCTCCATGGACTTTTTATTATGTTGCTAAAATAAATGCTACGTTTTATATATACTTTCGTTGCTGCTTAAACGTTCTTTTATTGGGTTTGAACTTATTATATTTCCTACCCATTTAGATTTTAATTTTAATGCTTCCTCAGGTTTTAAATGCGTCTCTTGCAAGAAGACAATTTGTGGGTTAAGGGAATTTAAATATTTTATTATTGACTTTCTTTTAATAGGTGATGTTATCCCACCCACGTTCCAGGATAAAAAATTAAGTTTATTCATATTCATTTTGCAGAACTAGAATACAAGCAAAACCTGAGAGCATAACTTTGCCAAGAGTTAGGTGGGAGAGAAATGAGGTGGGGGTGCAAGAGAAAGAAGAGGAGCAGAAAAAAAAAAAACTCACAAGCATATACCATTCATAAACTCCAGACGCCATTCCTATTTCTTGGCAGCATAGACCAAGAATACTAATATTCTATTCCTTCTAACTTAATTTAAGCTCTTTGCATAATGATTGTGCAGCCTCAGCTTCCGTAATTACTCGAGTGATACCATTCATGTTAATTCTAATTTTTGCTAGGTAGACTAGTCTCGTTTGGAATTTGGCGTTAATAAATTTGGTACAGAATGGGGTCACAATTCTTCTTTTGGCTGAGGTTTTTTTTTTTATGTCCCCGAAATTTGCAGTGAGTCAAAATAAAGAGCCCTTCAGCAGCAACACATACATAAATTTCCGCCTTACCTTCACCCTGAGTGCCAAGGGACTTACTCCGTTGGCTTTCTTCCCACTAGATGCCGCAGGGACTTACGCCAGCAACTTTCTTCACCATGCGCACCCTCGGGGCTTGTACCAATTTATGCAGCTTAGCCCTTTTAGCAGAGCTATACGCCCCGGTATAGATGTCACTAACTTTGGGGGAAAACACGTTTGCACCACCTGTGCCGGGAGACACTCCTCTACGGGTTTTAACCCGTTACCTGCCTTGGAGCAGTCGGCTGTACAATGCTCTAACGGTCTGCGGTCTAGAACTGTATCCAAGCTCCTATGTGTGAAGGAGCATCAAGAGAGACGTCTGGATGTGGTGTGCCGCGGCTAACCGGCTATCAGCCCAAGTGTAGACTTCCGCTCGCCAGGTCCCACCGATGTGGGGCTTCAGTGTATCCGGGCCAGGGAGTAGAGTCTCGGCCAAGGAAGCAGGCGAGACGGCGGTTCCTGGAGTTATCGCCGTACTGTGGGAGAGCGCGATCCAGCTGTACGCACACAGTGTGTACTTGCTCCTCCCACCGAAAGTATTATCTATCTGAGTTATGAAAGAAAATGTTTGGGTTTCATGTCCCTTTAAAGTTTTATTTTCACTTTATTTCTTTAGTAAAGAGTTATTTTTTCTTATCTACAAATCTGGTTTTAGTAGGATTAAATGTGATGTGTATGTATGTATAAATGTATGTATGTATAAATGTGTTTAAATATGTATATATAAATGTATATGTGGTTGTGTGTGTGTATGTATAAATGTTTGTGTAAATGTGTGTGTATGTATAAATGTGTGTGTATGTATGTATAAATGTGTGTGTAAATGTGTGTGTGTATGTATGTATAAATGTGTGTATAAATGTGTGTGTATGTATGTATAAATGTGTGTGTGTGTGTGTGTATGTATTTATAAATGTGTGTGTGTGTGTGTATGTATGTATGTATGTATAAATGTGTGTGTAAATGTGTGTGTATGTATGAATAAATGTGTGTGTAAATGTATGTATGTATGTATAAATGTGCGTGTAAATGTGTGTGTGTATGTATGTATAAATGTGTGTGTAAATGTGTGTGTGTATGTATGTATAAATGTGTGTGTAAATTTGTGTGTGTGTATGTATGTATGTATGTATGTATGTATGTATAAATGTGTGTGTGCAGGTAAATTGTGTGTGTGTTGTGCAGAGCCACCACATTGGCACATTGTCATGCCGCAATTAACCATTACAGTTATAACAAATCAGTTTAATGTGATAACAGATATCAATGTTCTCAATCATATTAGATAAAATAGCAATCTATAGCTGCTTAGTACATCCTTTTCTTTTTTTTTGGGGGGGGGGGCATTAAAATGTGTCTTTGCCTGTGTAGCCAAAAATCCTAGCACCAGCCCTGGAGACACCGAACGGAGATCTCAAACCATGATAGCAGCCTCTGACACACGGAGCTGGCAGTGTCTTGCTGGTGTCTGCGGGGTGGGTGGACTGGCACTACCCGGGGATGGCACATGGCGGGGGAACGACCCCAGGGGGCGGGACCCCATGATGACAATCTACCTGATGGACCCACCTAATGACAACTCCTCTTTGCTGCCGCTAGAGGTCAAGTTCTCGTTGGAGCTGCAGTCTGGAGTGTAACCCCCTCCCCTCCCAAGTCTAATTCAAAACTCTGTGGGGAGAAGTAATGGCGTGGCCAGGCCAGCCCAGGCTTCCCCCATGAACCTCCGGGGATTGTGATGCTGGGAGGTGGAGCGTAATCGGCCACGGACACTGCAGCCTCTGCCGGCCGGTGGCCCACCGGGATTTTTCCTGGTATTCTGGCGGCCCAATCTGGCCCTGGACATCTTAGATTATCTCACCTGAGTGGCGAGCTTTTAAATATCTGACCCTTTTGCACACAACTGCTTCATAACAAGTTTGTAGTTAGTTATCCTTGGAGACTCAATTTAAAGAAGGGCAGGAGCAGGAGAGGTGGAACTAGTAGGCAGAAGGGCTCCTGAACTAGGTAGACCTCTTACTATAGTACATAAACCTCAAAAATGCACCTCAAAGGGAGGAAGACAAACATGTTTATAGTCCCTTGGACACAGTGGCCATCAGTTTCCTGAGAATTTTGCATTAACAGATGATAATTACCACAGAGCACGAAGGGCAGAGGCAGGAGATGAAGCAGCAGAAAGCAAAGTTACTGGACTAGGTAGGCCTCCAGTGCACAAACCCCAAAAATACATCTAAAATGCAGGTGGATAAACAATTGCCTAGCTTCCCTTTGATGCAGTGGGTAACAGTTCACTACAATGTTTCACTTTAACTGATAATGACCACCACAGGACAGGAAGGGCATGAGCAGAAAAGGCAGCAGCAGGCAGCAGAGTACTAAACTAGATAGGCCTCACAGTACATAAACCTCAAAAATACACCTCCAAGGGATTAGGAGGATAAACACATTCCTAGAGCCCTTTGGACACAACGGCCAGCAGTTCCCTGAGGAATTGGTATTGAGGGACAATGACCACCATGGAGCAGGAAGGGCAGGAGCAGGAGTGGCAGCAGCAGCAGGCAGCAGACTTACTGAAGTAGGTTGACTTCACACTGCATAAACCTCAAAAAATGAGGAAAAAGACATGCTTAGAGCCCCTTGGGCACAATAGCCATCAGTTCCCTGAGGATTTGGCATTGACAAATGATGACCACCACAGAGCAGGAAGCAGGAGTGGCAGCACCAGAAGGCAACAGACTTACTGAGCTAGATAGGCCTCACAGTACATCGAAAATCCACCCCAAGGGAGTAGGAGGATAAATACATGCCTAGAGCCCTTTGTACACAATGACCAGCAGTTCCCTGAGGATTTGGTATTGAGGGACGAGAAGGAGGAAAAAGACATGCCTAGATCCCCTTGGACACAACAGCCATCATTTTTCTGAGGATTTGGCTTTGGCTGATGATGACCACCACAGAGCAGGAAGCAGAAGTCAAATAAATAGAGGCAGTGGGTTGTTGTAACTATTTGGGAATTCAATTATTCAGTCAGTTATATCAAAATGGCATCAGTTTGCCAACCATTGAACACAAGATGACATTATGGCAGTTAGGTATTTTCTAATCAATTTTCTAATAAATATGATAATGAAAAACACAATGAGTTCATTATAAACATTACTAAAATACATACTGACATATAATGTATTTACATTTAAAGACTGCTTCTACTTACAGACACAGGGTACTGTGATAGGCACATTGTGTGCCCCTACATATGCAAACTTATTATTAGGATACTTGGAACATCATAATGTATTTATCACAGACAAGGAGGAATTTACCAATCTGATACCCCTCTGGCTGCTATATATTGACGATGTGTTCTTCCTTTGGGAAGGCACGCGGGACCATCTAGACAATTTCCTATTGAAACTTAATCTGAATAATCTTAACAACAAACTCATGTATCAGGCTCATCATGAGATATAATCCCCAAATGCACCAAGTACTTGACATACTCAATACAGACCCAGGTTTGGAAAAAGTAATAGGTGAAAAGGTTGGTTACAAGAGACCAAGAAATTTAAAAGACCAGCTAATGTCAAGCCACTATATACTGTACATATGCCTAAGAAAACAGATAGAGATCCTGGCATGTATCCATGTGGCACCTGCTCAATTTGTTCCCAAGCACAAAAAGTGAAACAGATAAAGGACAAATATGGTAAAAAACATAAGCTACAACATCATTTCATGTGCAAATCAGCTGGAGTCATATACACCTTACACTGGCAATGTAATAAAATCTATGTTGGTATGACGACCAGGGAAGTAAGTGTTAGAGTCTTAGAACGCATGAACAACATTAAAAATGCAGAAAAAGATAATAAAAGAGACAAAAAAATAACCAGTGTGGCTAAACATTTTCTTTTGAATCACAGAAGTCAATCCAAACAACTTAAATTCATGACTATACAAAAAGTCTCTCTGGGAATAAGAGGAGGAGACTTGGAAAAAGCTTTACTAAAAGTTGAATGCAGGTGGATATACTTACTTGACAGTTTGCAGCCACAGGGCCTTTATGAGTATAACAACTATTATTAATATCTATAATTACACTTGTATTTAAAAAAAAAATAGTGATGAAAAATAGTGATGACACCTGAGGAAGGGGCGTGACCCTGAAATGCGTAGTTGTAACGTATACACAGAGACTGGCCAGGCATGTCTTTGCAGTTCTCTTTCACTCTATATTTTACAGAGTACTATGAGGTTTTAAATGTTTTTTAAACTTGTGTTTTAATACCGCATATATTTATGTTGTGAATTCACAAATTGTGTGATTGCAAGTACATTAGTGCTTCGTTATACCTTATAAAACGGGAATTTGTTTACAAACACGCAAATAGGCGTTTTTTAAGCAAATGTGCTAGGATTAAAGTAACAACTACACGTGAGAACATTGTTGATACAATTGCTTTGTGAATAGGTATTTGTTAGAACTATTTATATATTTTGTAAAATGTTCCAAGATATGATTTGTCAGTAAAATAAAGTGTTTTTTTATATACATTGTGTATTTCAAGTTTGTATCTGCTGTATACAGCGCTGTTTAAATACTTTCAAACATTATTAATATCTATAATTGATGCACTTTCTCACTCAATTCAATAAATCATTACATTTTACACTTAGTGCACATTAATATAAGAATTGCTAATCACAAATGTATCTCTGCTTTAGATCAGTAATGATAGCAGGCACTCAATAATTATAATATACCTTTTTTTTAAATATTTCATAGTGAATATCTCTTATAGCTATAAACATAAATTTACATGAATTGATGACCATTGCATAGCTTATATCAAACTGTAATCCTTATAAATATATTTCGCCACTAATAAAATAAAAGCAGCTTTTAAAAAACTATGATTGATGACTCTACGATAACAGATATCCATAAACAATAAATCATGCATTTTTAACATCAGGCATCACGCCATGTCACTTGAATATGACAATAATCCATGAATTTGTTTGCAGTATCTGTCTTAACGGACATTGCCGCTCAAACAGAGCTGATCTCAAAACATATGGCATCGTTAGCATACTCTATTGAGCAGACAATGAAAAGTTGAATGGTAAAAAACAACAGCTTATTATATGATCAACCAATCATAAGTAACTTTGCTCAATACTAGTGATCTGTTCAGTGGGCAATGATGTTATAATCTTTGTGATAAGTCAACGGCCACCATTATTTAAATGACAAGCATTATTTTGCACCACTATTGAGATATTTTTGTTATCTAACATAGGTTATACCAGGAACAGTGTTTAAATATAGCGGTTTGAAATATACATCACTGATATTGATTTGTAACCCAACTAATATTTAATGTTCAAGTCAGTAGTAGGCAAGTTACTATTTACATCACAGCTGTTCACATGATCAACCAAACACACATAACTGGGTTCACTGCCTGACATCTAATTGGATGTTACTTTGGCTATACTATGATTGGCTATTACTTCCTGACTGACAAGTGTCACTACCAACGGGCATATCAATATGCTGACAGATGATCCAATACGGGAAATTTTATGAGAGACAGGCTGCTGCAGCTAAGAGACAGGATGAGAGAGAGAGTCTCTGGCCACAGAAAGACAGGCTGCTGAACGCCAAGCTGAGAAAGAGAGAGTATCTGGCCACCGAAAGACAGGCTGCTGAACAACAAGCTGAGAGGGAGACTGAGAGAGAGGCTCTGGCTGCAGAGAGACAGGCTGCTGAACGCCAAGCTGAGAGAGAACATCAATTACAGCTTGCACGTTTGGAGAGAGACATTGTCTCACCTGTTGTAAACCTAGAGACTCCTCTGTTCCCTGAGTGCGGGCAGATAATTTTCCCATGCTGGAGAAAGATGGCGATATGGATATGTTCCTGTGTAGCTTTGAAAAAGTCTGCAGACAATTCTAGCTGCCAAGGGAGCAGTGGGCCAAGTACCTTACCCCTGGTCTGAAAGGTCCTGCACTGGAAGCTTTTGCTAAACTTGCCCCAGAGTTTGATCAGGACTATGGTGCCATCAAAGCTGCACTGCAGAGGAGGTATAATCTCACTCCTGAGGTGTACAGAAAGAAATTCTGTACTCTGCAGAGGGGTACATCAGAGAGCTATACTGCAGTTGTTGGAAACCTGATGACAGCCTTTAAACAGTGGATCAGATGGCTAAAGATTGCCACTATAGAAGAGCTGGAAGATTTAATGGTGAAGGAGCAATTTGTACAGCTGTGCCCCGCAGAAGTCCAAGAATGGGTTTTGGATCATAAACCCAAAACAGCATTGGAAGCGGATGAGCTGCAGCCAACAGGTCACCAGTGAATGGGAGAAAATCATTTGTTAAGGGGCCATCCACCTGGAAAGGAGCTGCTCCACGACCCCCCTTCACAAAGCCTGTTGTGCCTTTGTTTAATGTGTCTGTTCCCTCTGGGAAAGGAGGGGCAAGTGCTGCACCTGGGCAGGGGGATACCTGCAGGTGTTTTGCTTGCAACAAAGTGGGCTACATCAGCTCCACTTGCCCAGAGAAGATTAACTTGGTGCAATCAGCTGGAGGGGCTAATCCCTCAGAAGTACCAGCATCTGTTTTGTTTGTTACACGTCCAGAGGAAAGCAACCAGGAGAACTTGCAACCTGTGCTTGTCGGAACTAAGGTAACACTTGGGCTTCGGGACACAGGTGCTGCAGTGACTCTTGTATGTTCAGGGCTAGTGAGCTGTAAGGAAATTATTCCTGGCAGGACTGTAGCAGTTAAAGGGATTGGGGGAATGAAACTTGCAGTGCTTATGGCATGGGTATATCTTGATTGGGGAGAAGGGAGAGGTTTAAGAAATGTGGGGGTATCTTAAAATATTTCTAATGATGTTTTACTGGGTACTGATCTGGGTAGATTTTATCTCTTTATGTGCCTGACAATGATACATGTAACCTAGTGACATTAGCTGTAGACCCTTATGTGGAAAGGGCTGTGTGTAAAAATGCTCAGAGACATTCTGACCAGGAGGGGGGACAGAGTGCATGTGTGCAAAATGCTGTGTCTGAACTGGGGGTGTCTGTGCTGTGATGTGAACCTGTAATAGGAGAGACTGACTGGGGAGAATGACAGATAAATGGTGTGTGTCATCCTGTGATTAAACCAGCAGTATCTGCAGAATTAAAGTTAACTGTACAGCGTGAGACTGACGGGGGAGAAAGGCATATAGACTGTGTGGGTCTGTCTGTGCCTGAACAGAGTTTAACTGTACAGGAAGAAACTGTCTGTGAGAGGAGGCAGATGAGTGGCGAGTGTCTGTCTGTGATTGAATCAGTGGATTCTATAGAAGGAGGTGAGACTGACAGGGGAGAGAATGACTGGGTGACTGGGCCGCTGGATGATGTGTGCCAGTCTGTGCCAGAACTAATTGAGTCCCCTGTGGAAAGACAGGATATATGGGATAAATGGCAGAAGGAAGATATGTGCTTGTCTGCACCGTGTCAGAAGGATCCCAAATTCTGTGTGAGGATGTGAAGTGGCAGACTGACTGTGAGAGAGAGCAGGGGGAGAATGTAGCCCACTCTATGACAGAAGCAGCAGTGCCCCAGAATCCAGAGTGTGTGGGGGAGGAGGGTACAGAATACTCTTTGAGGGACCCCCAGAGTGATTGTGAAAGATTGTGGGTGACAGAGACCCCAGTAACCTCAGATGTGACCTATAAGCAGACTGCACAGACTAGAGAACAGAGAATGACACAGACTGCAGATCCAAGGGGAGGAGTACAGAGAAGTGTATTTACACAGCCCCACAGTGCCATTCAGCAGATACACTGATAGGTGTGCAGAATCAGAGTCCCCAGCAGGCTCAGCAGATAGGATCCACAGTGGAGAAGAGGGGGCAGTTAGGCAACCCCCCCACCAACCATAACAAAGTATAGGAGTACAGGCATTCTACTCAGGTGGAGGGGCAAGATCCCTGGGTAGTTAATCAAAAGCTGACAAAACACAATACAGTCAGAGGGTGTGAAAAGAAACTAGGCTTCACAGACACCTCTGTAATAGGGTATGATGTACCTTTCAGGGACAAGATGCAAGCCTTATTGGGGGAGGTACCTGCAAAACCCAGAGATGCTAATGCCATATTCCTACAAAAACAGTTGCAGGATTCTACTGCCAGAGAGGGAGTGTATGAGATGGGGCAAAATGTTCTTGTACTAACGCCCATGAGGCATAACACATCTGCTTTGCATAGAGTGATTAATCCAACAATTTAGATCCCACAATATACTACCCGCCCAAGCTATGCCCCATAGATACTTTAGGGGTTCTGGGTGCAGCAGGGTGTAGATGATTGGATCATCACTCTATCATATTTTTACTACTATTTTTCATGCTTTGATCACATGTCAGTTACACTTACAGTGTCATTCATGTGTAGCATACATTTCCATGCTTATATTTTGCTCTAATAAGAGAGTATTACTGATAACTTAGATCCCTTTTCCTATATATACCCAGGGTATACCTCCACACTTTACTCATGGAGTTTCTGTGCACAGCTGGGTGTAGTTATCCAGAATACATCTCCACGCTATAATTTACTTTTATTGCATGTGCATGTGTATACAGGTACCCTGGTTCGCCCTGACCGGTCAGGTTTATTTTGCTTATATATTATTTCTGCTTATTTTGCAAACTTTTTGTATATTTACATTTGTTTGGCCTATGCTTTGCGATACACTATCTAGCTGCACATCCTTTTTGTGAGGGATGCAGTGTGTCTAGAAATTCAATTTCTGTACTAATAAATTGTTACTATGTTCACTTTAATTATGGAGCTGAGTTTTTCTTGTTGTAAAAGAGTGCTGTAATCCCTGTCTTTCATGAAACAAGTATCTTCTTGCTTCTTTCATTCTAAAGTAATTCTTGACATAATTTTTATTAATTTTATTTATTTATAAAATATTTTACCAGGAAGGATACATTGAGATTTCTCTCGTTTTCAAGTATGTCCTGGGATCACAAAACATTTCATTGATACAATAGGCTACAATAAAATACAAAAACAATAATAATACACAATATATGCAAACATTTAACATAGAGCAGGTACGAAATATTTAATCAACCATGACAGGAGCATTGTGTTTTGAGATATGTATAGAGAGATCTCTTAAAGGATTTTAGGCTTGGGGAAGTTTTTAAAGTGTGAGGGAGGTCATTCCATAATTGTGGCGCTCTGTAGGAAAAGGAGTATCGAGCTGCTTTCTTTTTGTATTGAGGCAAGCTAAATAATGTGCTGTTATTGGATCGGAGGTTATAGGAGGTGGGAATAGCAGGGGAGAGCATTCTGCTCAGGTAGGGTGGGAGCTTCCCAGAAAGGCTCTTAAAGACAAGGCAGGAAAGATGGAGGGTGCGTCTGGATTCCAGCAACAGCCAGTTTAGTTTTTTTAGCATGTCACAATGGTGGGTCCTGTAGTTACATTGTAGCACAAAGTGGCAGAACAAGTTATATAACGTATTTAGTTTATTAAGGTGAGTTTGCGGAGCAGGTGCATATACTATGTCCCCATAATCCAAGATAGGCATCAGCATTTGCTGTACAATCTTTTCCTTTACTGTAGGGCTGAGGCAAGATTTGTTTCTGTAGAGGGCACCTAGTTTTGGATAAAGTTTAGAGGCAAGTTTTTCTATGTGGAGTCCAAAAGATAGATTGGGGTCTAACAAAATACCTAAGTATTTAAAAAAGTAGACTGCGGTCAGCGTGCAATTGGATTTTGTTTTGATGCGAAGATGGGAATTTTGTAAATTTTGTATTTTAGGTCCCATTCCAAAGATCATTGTGACCATTTTGTCAGTGTTTAGGAAGAGTTTGTTTTTCGAGATCCACTTTTCTACCTCTGTGAACTGGTCTTGGAGCACTGCTTCAAGCTGCGGCAGATCAGATTTGTTTGCATAGATTACCGTGTCGTCTGCGTACATGTGTACAGTTGAGGATTTGCAGACATTAGGCAAATCATTTATAAATAATGTGAATAGTAGGGGGCCAAGAATGGAACCTTGGGGAACACCACACGTGACTGGGAGAGGGAGGGAGTCACTGTTAGAGACAGAGACATATTGTGATCGATCCGATACATATGATTTAAACCAGGTTAACGGGTGATCAGCAATACCAGAGTTTTTTAGTTTGAGAAGTAGTATGTCATGGTCCACTGTGTCAAAAGCCTTTGCAAAATCAAGGAAAATAGCTCCAGTTAGGTCTCCTTGTTCCATGCCAGTTTGGATGTCGTTGCAAACTTTTAGGAGGGCAGTTGTAGTGGAGTGATTCGGTCTAAAACCTGATTGATCAGGGGTCAGATAGTTAGAAAGTTGATAATACTCGCATAATTGCGTATGGACGCATTTTTCTAAGATTTTTGACAATACAGGGAGCAATGATATAGGACGATAGTTAGAAACTAAGGTTAACTCCCCACTTTTATGAATAGGCACTACTCTTGCAGTTTTCCAGAGTTTGGGTATGTATCCAGACATCAAGGATTCGTTAATTAGGGTTGCGACAGGTTTAGCAATTGCCGGCGCACTGAGCTTCAACAGCATTGCTGGGATTTGATCATTTCATTTTTAGATTATTGAGGTGTTTCTTAACGACATTGAAGGGTACAGATCTAAAATTTAACTTTTCGATATTGGGTCTTTGCTGTTTTAGTGGGGCCTGATCCACATTTGTAGCTTCAGGATGCGTGCCATTTATTAGTTTGTCAATCAGAGTGGTGGAGCATCCGACAAAATAATTGTTAAAGGCATTTGCTACTTCTAAGGGGAGTTGCAGGTTTTGGTTATCCACATTGACAGCGGAGGGTTGGGAGTGGATTGGTGGATTTTGTAAGTTATTTATGAGTTTCCAAAACTTTCTAGGGTTAGATATATTATTGTGCAGATTTTCACAGAAATATTGCGCCTTAGCCAATTTTGTTTGTTTAGTACATATATTTCGCCATTGTCTATATTCACAGTGATCATTCATAGAGCCAGTATGCTTGAACTTTGACCACAATGAATCCCGAAATTGGTACATTTGAATGAGGTCAGCTGTGATCCAATTCAAGTGTGCTCCTTTTACTCTCACCTTACGCGGCGGTGCATGTAAATTCCAAACTTGTAGGAGTTCAGACTGAAAGAATTCAACTGCAGTCTAGATCTGGGATTAGGTTTAATCTGTGCCAGGGGAGGTTCTTGATGTCATTTAGAAATGATTGAAGATTAAATTTTTTGAAGGACCTGGTGATTTTAACCTTGGGAGAGGATTTAGTAGCCTTTATTTTGCGCACACAGTACACTAAGCAGTGGTCACTGAAATTGTTAGGGAGAACACCTGCCTCCTGGATTCGGTCGGGAGAAGTGTAGAGAATCCAGTCGTGCAGGGTATGATTATGGCTTTTGATGTTTATGCGAGTTGAGGAGGAGATTAATTGCGTTAGCTGCAAAGATTTAAACAGCGAGCGACAACTGTTATTTTTTGGATTCAGCCAATCGATGTTAAAATCTCCAAAAACCAAAATTTCACTTTTTGGGTTTTGAGTTATGGATTCACTAAGGAGCTGTGCTATGTCCGAAATGGAATGCACAGGGGAGCTAGGTGGGCGGTAGATTCCTGCAACAATGATTGATTTACTGCACGGGATCTCAATTTTGCCAGAAAGGAAATCAAAGGTGGCAGGAGAGCTAGATTTTTGTATGGGGGTGAACTTTGTGGAGTTGTCAACATAAATTACAATGCCGCCTCCTCTCTTTGCTCTGTCAAGTCTATGGCATGAATACCCATGTATTGCAATGGCAGAGTCAGGTATTTTTGCAGTTAGCCATGATTCAGAGATCACAATGATTTTTGACTTGTATTGTAAACACCAAGCTTGCAGTGCATCGATTTTTGGAAATAAGCTGCGTATATTACAGTGCACAAAGGAGAGGCCTTTTTTAGCTGGAAGGCTAGGAATGGGATTTGCTGGGGGACCAGGGTTAGACTCTACATCATTTGCAAGGGCAAGTAGCATAAGGAATAGGAATTTGGACATAGTTTTTGTTTGGCTATATAGTGAATGGCATACTTTATAATTTTGTGAGGTGGGGTAGGAGGGCTATTTTTTATAACTCTCCACCAGCACTCAGCAGATAAGTTACAGCAACAGAGCAGGCCATGGTGTATGATAATTTGTTTTCCAGTTTGAGGTGGGTGATTATGGCGGTAATGAAGTGAACAAAATTGGAGTGAGAAAAGGGTTGTCACGAATATCGGTATGGTCATATTTTGATACATGTTAGTGCTATGAGGTGTGTAGATGAAAATAAATAAAAAATAGTACAATATAAAAAAGAAATATATATATATGTATATATACATACACACATATATATATATATATATATATATACACATATATATTCACACACTATTGATGTGGGATATATAGCTATTTGTAGAGAGAGAGGGTATGTATTCTAAAGGGTTAAGTGAATGGAAGGATGTGCTGATTAGTGTTTGCAGCTGTCAGTTTAGGAGAATGAAAGGTGTGTGGGAGACTATCTATAAATGGGGGAATGAACCGTGGGTGGGAGGGCAACTATCTTCCTTTAGCTACCTGATGCAGAGGGCAGTGTCAGCTGAAAATGTGGGTCTTTGAATGTTCTTTAAAGACTTGTTGTAAGTATACTTTATAGTTCAGCTGGGGGAAAGATAAATTAGTGTTAGATTGGTCTGCAAAAAAGTTAAGGGAGGGTGCTAGGGGTCATACAGGCAAAAAAAAAAAAAACACAGGGAAAGATCACAAATTATAGAGATAAGAGAGGTATCCATTGAGGAAAATAAAACCATTTAACAAGCAAGATATATGGCCCATCAATGTGCACCAATATGCATTTAAAATACAGACTAAAAATAATAGCCAATACATATTACAACATACACATTATTAGAAACAGGGATGAAATATAATGAGATAATTATCTTCCTTTAGCTACCTGATGCAGAGGGCAGTGTCAGCTGAAAATGTGGGTCTGTGAATGTTCTTTAAAGACTTGTTGTAAGTATACTTTATAGTTCAGCTGATGCAGAGGGCAGTATCAGCTGAAAATGTGGGTCTGTGAATGTTCTTTAAAGACTTGTTGTAAGTATACTTTATAGTTCAGCTGATGCAGAGGGCAGTATCAGCTGAAAATGTGGGTCTGTGAATGTTCTTTAAAGACTTGTTGTAAGTATACTTTATAGTTCAGCTGATGCAGAGGGCAGTGTCAGCTGAAAATGTGGGTCTGTGAATGTTCTTTAAAGACTTGCTGTAAGTATACTTTATAGTTCAGCTGATGCAGAGGGCAGTGTCAGCTGATTAATGTTGCCGATGTCGGTGGAATAGGGGTTAATAACTTTATTTTGTGTCGGCGATGTCGGGGAGTGGTGGACTAGGGGTGTTTAGACTAGGGGTTTATGTTAGGGTGTTTAAACGTAACTTTCTTTTCCCCATAGACATCAATGGGGTTGTGTTACGGCGATCTCCATTCCACGATTGCAGATGACTCTGTGGCACATCTAAATAATAATGCAAAGAGCTTAAATTTACATACAACCATGAGAAGGAAAACATGCCGTATTTAGATGTCTTACTAAGTCATGATACTAGTTTTATTACTACTGAAGTGTATAGGAAGAAAATCTCAGGGAACACGATTTTGAGAGCCGACTCTTAACATCCATATCACCTTAAAAAGGGCATACCCAAAGGTCAGTATATACGTCTAAGACGCTATTGTAATAATTTGAATAGTTATTGGTATCATGCAAACAAGTTAATAGAGCGTCTACTTGAGAGAAGTTATGAGAAAGAAGTCTTGGTAACATTAGCTAATCAAATCTCTAACTTTGATAAAGATGGGCCGTAGAACTGCAATATCTAATCGTTATAATCGATAATAATCGATTATGAAAAGAGTTGTCAACAAATCTCATAATCGATTAGTTGGTTTGCAATTAGTTGGTCTGTGCATAGTACCAGCTGCTTCATTACAATAAGCTTATGCACAAGATATTGTGTTTTATTGTTATACCCTTAGCATAAAGGACGTCTACAGACATTTACTTTTCACTTTTTCAGGAAAGTATACATTTACAACTACTCCTGGCTTATGTGCAACCCAGAAATAATAGGAGTCATCATTTGGATTGTTTATATTAAAGGGGCAGTATACACCAATTTTAATTTAACTGCATGTAATAGACACTACTATAAAGAATCATATGCAAAGATACTGATATCAAAATCCAGTGTAAAACCTTTTAAAAACTTACTTAGAAGCCCCAAATTTAACACTGTTAATGAGATTAGCCTGGGACACCCACTGAAAAGGGGCTGATAGCAGAACCTCCCCGTCCCCTACATATGAAAAGACCCATTATACAAACAGAAGTAGTCTGAAGTATGTATACATCAGTATACATCTAAAACTTTGGGGCTTGGTTAGGAGTCTTAAAATCAACACAATGTTATTTAAAAATAAACAAAAATATACATTTTTCCAAAAACACACCCAGAAGGGCTATATAAATTTATCATCTACAAAACATTTATGCAAAGAAAAATCTAGTGTATAATGTCCCTTTAAATCAGGTGATTTGGGACTATGCTTTGCATGTTATGTGCCAAGCTTGTTATTTACACCTAGCCCTAGATTGATGGGATTTGAATTGATGTGCACCATTATTTGTTTGTACAATTATTAGCGGATTGCTTGGTATTTGCTGATTTATGTACTGTATAGATAAATGTGTAAGGTTTTGTCCTGCTATTGATATAAAGTCCTTAGTGCTGTTACCTTTTTTTGTTTTTTATATTTAATAAATTGTGATAATATGTACCAGATTTAACATCTAGAATAAGAGAATTTTATAAACAGTGATAGTCTACCTCTTTCTAGTTCTACCTCTTTTCAAACAGTTTGTGGTTTTGTTTCGCTTAATTAAACCGTGCTCTGCTGCTTAAAAATTGAACAAACAGTTGTGTTAATGTAAAGTTTTAGTCTGAAGTTTATATTTTTTAAATTCATTATGTGAATTTTATTTAAAATATAGGAAACAATTGTTTATTCTTTTTGTATCTGATTAGTCGATTAATCGAAAAAATATTCGTCCGATTAATTGATTATGAAAATAATCGTTAGTTGCAGCATCAGATGTGTTGTTAACAGACAATGTGAAGAAACAGAATAAATATGTAGGAGTGAATTTTATTACCACTTACAGTAAGCAATTCACAGAAATTTGCAATATTATTAGAAAGAGACTACCATTATTAGAAAGTGATAAAGATCTACACGCTATAGCTAGACATTGCAAATTTATTTCTTGCAGAACTAAAACTATCAATGACATACGGCTAGATTACAAGTGTTGTGGTACGGCTTTTAACACTGAAAAAATGCAGGAACGCATATTATGAGTTGTGTCGGTATAGCTATACCGCAAGCATTTTAGCCTGTAACGCAACGTCCATTCCGCACTCAAAAAAATGACATTTTTGTGTGGGATTTTCCTAGCGCCGGTATTACAGGTTGTGCATTGAGGCTAAAAAGCTTGCGTTACTAACACCCATAAATTACCTATTAAGCCCTAAACCGCCACCCTCCTGCATCGCAAACACTATTTAAAATTGTTTAACCAAACACACTCTCCACTGCTGCAGATCCCAAAACGAGGCTTGTGACAAAAAATGAGTTACTAACCCCTATTCTCCTTGGTGCCTTATTAGTGCCGCTGTTCCTTTTTCTTTGCTAAAATTGTTTAACCCCTAATCTGCCGCCCACCTACATTGCAACTATTAAATAAACCTAATAACCACTAATCCGCCGCTCCCCGACATCGCCACCACTAAAATTACATTATTAACCCCTAAACCTCCGGCCTTCCACATCACCACCACCATAAAAAAGTTATTAACCCCTAAACCTCCGGCCTCCCACATCGCCACCACTAAAAAAAACTATTAACCCCTAAACTGCCGGCCCCCCACATCGCAAAACACTAAATTAAACTATTAACCCCTAAACCTAACCTAAATAATTAAATATTTGAACAGTCAATAGGATTTCAGTAGCTCTCATCCTATTGGCTGTTTTGAACAGCCAATAGGATTTCAGAAGCTCTCATCCTATTGGCTGATTTGAATTTGAAGAATCAAATCAGCCAATAGGAATGCAAGGTATAACTATTTTGAAATGCCTACCTTGCATTCAACTTCAGTGTACGGTGGTGACCATATGAAGTGAATGCTCCTCGCAGGATGGGATCGGCTTCCAGGATGGCTCCGCTCCGAGCCGCTGGGATGAAGATAGAAGATGCCCCCAGGATAAATGAAGATATTGCCGAATGGATGAAGACTTCTCACCGCCTGGATGGAGATGGATGTCCAGACTTCAGGAACCGTGAGTATATATTCTGGGGTTAGTGTTAGGGTATTTTTTTCATTTTTTTGGGTGGGTTTTTTTTTTTTAGATTAGGGCTTTAGGCTTTTGTAAAAGAGCTGAATGCCCTTTTAAGGGTAATGCCCATACAAATTCCCCTTTAGGGGCAATGGGTAGCTTAGGTTTTTTTTAGAGTTAGGTTTTTTATTTTGGGGGGTTGGTTGGGTGGTGGGTTTTACTGTTGGGGGACTTTGTATTTTTTTACAGGTAAAAGAGCTGTTTAATTTAGGGCAAAGCCCTACAAAATGCCCTTTAAGCTATTGGTAGTTTATTGTAGGCTAGGGGGTGTAGAGGGCTTTTTTCTTTTTATAGGGCTATTATATTAGGTGTAATTGGTTTTTTTTTTTTTTGGTTTTTTTTGTTTTTAAATAATTTTTTATTGAGGTATAAATGCAATACAACAAATAAGTAACATGAAAAAAAGAAAGTTACAATAATCACTATATCATCAAATAGAATCCAGTTTGTTGCACAGCGAAAATAATGGACACAAATTGGAAATAAACCTCACATTTTCCATTTTTTTGTTACCAATAAACTTGAACATTTTCAAAAGTTATTTTGAATTGAGATAATCTGTAAACATATTAAACTTATTTAGCAACATAAGTAAAATTAAAGAATGTTTCATTGATACCCAAACAAATGAGAAAAAGAAACAATAGACAGTGGATCCAATTATAAGTACTAGCAGAATATATGAGTATCAGTATATAGAAGATCCATGCAAACTTGGGAGTGAGATTATGGAATATAGTTTACCTCTGGTAACTCTAGTATTGAATAGTTTACATAAGAATATAAATATTCAAGAGAACACTTGTACACATTAAAAGAATAAAATTATAAGAAAGGTATGTTTCAAGGAAAACCGCAACAAAAGCCTCTGAACACAATCAAGAAGTATCAGAGTACCATATATATGTATGAGGGAGGGGGGGGGAGAGGGGGCGGAATCAAATCAAATGACAATGTATAAGAGCTTTCCTAGCATTTATCAGCATAAAGACCTACATTAGGCTTATGAAATCACGTTTGAATATTTAAGGCAATATGAAAAGCAGTCCACCCCAGCTTATATTTTTAGTTATGGGGTAAGAATATCATAGTGTATTATTCACACCTGTCTGAATATATATTGGTCATGGTACTGACTGGTAATTGAAGAAAAGGTTGGACAAAACAGAGCTAACATCCAAAAGATTCATAAGTCTGTAATTTACACCAAAGTATAAAACATTAAGGCCTAGATTTGGAGTTCGGCGTTAGCCGTGAAAACCAGCGTTAGAGGCTCCTAACGCGGGTTTCTTACGGACTCCGGTATTTAGAGTTCAGTTACCGACACTCAAAAAAAACCTAACGCTCAAATTTCTACCGACACCTCAGAACCAGTAGTAAACATATACAGACAAAAAAAACATCCACGAATCTCAAAACAAATATTACACAAACTACACTTACACTCATACAAACACGACACTATATTTATTTTTCAGATTTAATCATTTTTCATCAAAATACAAAGGATTAAAGTTGCGAGATCTCGGGTGTTAGAAAAAAACAACACAAATCCATTTTCCCATTGACTTACATTGACACACGGGAAAAGACCCTCATATATCTACATCTAACTAATAACATTATCACAAACATACACTCATCGATGCATACAAACAATATACACCACATGACATACACAAATTATTTATTTATCACAAAAAGAACACGATTTGGTTACTTTTTCACACAAGCTCATGACGTCATTCACTTTACGAGGAAAACCAGTCTTAGAAAAAAAAAAAGAACAAATTTTAGAGCCTCCATTGACTTCTATTGGGAAGACGTGCTCGTGCACGCGAAACCCTCATTTCCCTAACGCACGCAAATAGCGTAGACAGAAAAACTCCAAATACCAGCGCTAGAAAAGACATGATTTCATGCGTTAGACCCAGCTATGATAAATAGATCAAGAAATGACTATTTCCCTATGGTGGATTTATGGATTTTACTGTTTGAATATTCACAACACCATTAAATTGTTTCAGACTTTTATATTACATCAACTACAAATCAACATCACTAGTAACAACATTTTTGTTTTAAAAATATTACATTTAAACGGACACAAAAATAATGTCAACTTTTCAGGATTCACAAACACTACACAATGGGAAACAATTCTCATTTACCTTTATTATTGCATTTCAGTTATTCAACTCATATGCTTGCAGCAACAGCATATCTACATAGGCTTAAAACATGATCAGTCATGGATGCACATGTGCATTCAAATGATGGGGGAAAAACACATTACATTCTCTCGAGGAATCACAAAACACAACATATGGATTTTACTGTACTTTTAACATCATGATTCCATCACCAGAAACCATTAGGAATTACGTACAACAAGAACATCATTACACCAGATTACAGATGTCACTTTATGGGAAGGAACAAGAATGCCAGACCGCTATATAGAAGTCAGCATATGTGGGACACAATCACAATATATACGTACATGTACATAACACGCATCACCCATCACGCAACCACAAAGCACACATTTAGATTTTATTCAGCACACAATAACAATGTAGTCAAATACAACAACACAATGAGGATTTCAGAACTAAATAGGCAGGTTAATAATATCATTACGTCATTAGAAGATTCAACCATACACATCACAGATTCACCACTGTACCGCCCCTTTCTGAACTTTAACACTCAATACTACAATACAACATATACGTAAACAACAGTTTGGAACAGCATTATTAGGGCGATTTCAATGGGACAATTAATAAATATTGTCAGATCGCAAATCACTTATATATATAATACTACAGATGACAGCCGGAAGTTCATCAGTATTAGTGCCATTTGAATGGGACGCATACAATATTGACATCTCGGCAATCACTTATATATACAATACTACAGATGGCAGACGGGAAGTTCGGAATTATTATTGCGATTTTAAAGGGACGCATACAATATTGACAGCTCGGCAATCACTTATATATACAATACTACAGATGACAGCCGGAAGTTATTCAGTATTAGTGCGATTTGAATGGGACGCATACAATATTGACAGCTCGGCAATCACTTATATATACAATACTACAGATGACAGCCGGAAGTTATTCAGTATTAGTGCCATTTGAAAGGGACGCATACAATATTGACAGCTCGGCAATCACTTATATATACAATACTACAGATGGCAGACGGGAAGTTCAGAATTATTATTGCGATTTTAAAGGGACGCATACAGTATTGACAGCTCGGCAATCACTCATATATACAATACTACAGATGGCAGACGGGAATTTCGGAATTATTATTGCGATTTGAAAGGGACGCATACAATATTGACTGTTCGGCAATCACTTATATATACAATACTACAGATGGCAGACGGGAAGTTCGGAATTATTATTGCGATTTGAAAGGGACGCATACAATATTGACAGCTCGGCAATCACTTATATATACAATACTACAGATGGCAGACAGGAAGTTCTGAATTCTTATTGCGATTTTAAAGGGACGCATACAATATTGACTGCTCGGCAATCACTTATATATTCAATACTACAGATGGCAGACGGGAAGTTCGGAATTATTATTGCGATTTTAAAGGGACGCATACAATATTGACAGCTCGGAAATAACTTATATATACAATACTACAGATGGCAGCTGTTACTTTATCATTTACAAACAATATTGCAGCAACATTGATCGATCACATTCGATGCACATTATACACAACTATGCACTTTCATTCATGTTAGCCTGGACGTGTGCTTGTTACTATAAGATCGCGTTTAAGAAATATTGATTACGCATATGAACAAACATTACAAACATGCACTGTATGTGTGATATTTGACACTTTCACATTGAGATTCATTGTTTGAAAATAACATTTCAGCAAACAACAAATAAACGCCCACTGTGAAAGCATTCGCGCCGCTCACATACAAACAGGTGAATACAATCAGCAATCATTACAAACTCACTACCATTGGACTAATTGTACTATAAATCCCCCAAACAACATGGACAATCCATCACTTGTGATCCACATCAGATCAAGTGCTTACCTTGTTACGCTGTTTTGAAAGATGGATGACGATGACATGGTAGACGCTGCTGGTGCTGCTATTGGCGAACTAGCTGTTGGTCGAATCAGGCAGCCTCGGCGGCTCAGACTGAGACGAAGGGGTCGTCTGGTTCGAGGTCCTCGTGTCTACAGGGTGAGACCCACCTTGGAAAACATGAGCGACTTTGAGGTTTATGATAAGTATCGGCTCGATCGAGAACAGCTCATTGGCCTTTACGATCTTCTTAAACCTCATTTGGAGCCACGTATAAGAATAAGGACTGCTGTTTCCGCCATGAGTAAGATGCTAAGCTGTCTATATGTCCTGGCCTCCGGGAGTTTTCAATCCGGAGAACTGTACATGCATGGCCTGGCTCAAGGTACATTCTCTGGGGTGTTTGATAACTTTCTGGACGCCATGGTACGTATCAGTAAGCAATACATAGGATTCCCACAGAATGATGGTGATTGGAGGCGCCTGAAGCGGGAATTCTTTGATATTGCTCAATTGCCCAATGTCTTGGGAGCCATAGATTGTACCCACATTGCGCTGCGTGCTCCAATTGATGACTCGCCCTTGAGAAATCGCAAACATTTTCATAGCCTCAACGTGCAGTATGTTTGTGACGCACAGATGAGGATTATGCATGTGTGTGCGAATTTTGGAGGGGCTTGTCATGATGCCCGCATCCTCTCTCTGTCGTCCCTGTGGAGACAGTTTTAGGAAAGACAAATGCCCCCTGGTTATCTCGTTGGTGAGTATTTGTGCACAACATGGTTAATTAGTTTGACAATTGCCACTGTAGTTTTAAAATGTTAGCGTAATGTTCAGCTATAGGATGCAATTTAACCATATATTTTCCCCCCGCTAATGTCTACTTTTAGTTCAATGCAGATATGTAGCATGTGTTACCTTAAATGCTCAGATAGAGAATGTAATGTAACCATGTAGTTAGCATTTTACACAAGGCTTGATTTAGGAGAAATACGCATATGTAGCATGTCTTAGCTGAAATGGGAAGATATTAGCTAATGCAATTTAACCATGTCATTGTCTCTTTCCGCAAATGTCTTTTAGTTCAATGCAAATATGTAGCATGTCTTACCTTAAATGCTCAGATAGAGAATGTAATGTAACCATGTAGTTAGCATTTTACACAAGGCTTGATTTAGGAGAAATACGCATATGTAGCATGTCTTAGCTGAAATGGGAAGATATTAGCTAATGCAATTTAACCATGTCATTGTCTCTTTCCGCAAATGTCTTTTAGTTCAATGCAGATATGTAGCATGTCTTACCTTAAATGCTCAGATAGAGAATGTAATGTAACCATGTAGTTAGCATTTTACACAAGCCTTGATTTAGGAGAAATACGCATATGTAGCATGTCTTAGCTGAAATGGGAAGATATTAGCTAATGCAATTTAACCATGTCATTGTCTCTTTCCGCAAATGTCTTTTAGTTCAATGCAGATATGTAGCATGTCTTACCTTAAATGCTCAGATAGAGAATGTAATGTAACCATGTAGTTAGCATTTTACACAAGGCTTGATTTAGGAGAAATACGCATATGTAGCATGTCTTAGCTGAAATGGGAAGATATTAGCTAATGCAATTTAACCATGTCATTGTCTCTTTCCGCAAATGTCTTTTAGTTCAATGCAGATATGTAGCATGTCTAACCTTAAATGCTCAGATAGAGAATGTAATGTAACCATGTAGTTAGCATTTTACACAAGCCTTGATTTAGGAGAAATACGCATATGTAGCATGTCTTAGCTGAAATGGGAAGATATTAGCTAATGCAATTTAACCATGTCATTGTCTCTTTCAGCAAATGTCTTTTAGTTCAATGCAGATATGTAGCATGTCTTACCTTAAATGCTCAGATAGAGAATGTAATGTAACCATGTAGTTAGCATTTTACACAAGCCTTGATTTAGGAGAAATACGCATATGTAGCATGTCTTAGCTGAAATGGGAAGATAGAGAATAATATTGAACTAGATATTTTAAAGTTAAAATAAACATTTGTTAATGGATTATCGTGTACAAAACTTTTTATTGTACTACAAATACTATTTTGAGTATTCTGTTGGAATTATGTTCTGTTCATAATTTATAGGTGATTCTGGGTACATGAGCCGGCCTTGGCTCATTACCCCCTTGCGTAGCCCGACTGATGTGTCTGAGGAGCGCTACAATAGGGCTCATAAGAGAACCAGGGCGGTGGTTGAACGGATGTTCGGGCTCCTGAAGATGAGGTTCAGGTGCCTGGACAGGTCGGGAGGAGCCCTCCAGTACAACCCAAAGAAGGTGGCTAAGATCGTTGTAGCCTGTAGCGTCCTGCATAATATTGCACAGCGGGCTGGGATGATGCAGGCCGTCCGGCCGGACAGAAACCTCCTCAGAGATGAGGAGGATGATCCTGTTCTAGAGGGGCCATTCCGGGACGAGGGGCTCAATGTCAGAGCAGACATCATCAACCGCAACTTTAGACGGTAAAGAATAGAAGTTAGACTGGAGTATTATCAATAGATGTGAACTCTAGGGAAATGACAAGTAGAGAATTGTGCAAACATGTTAGGATTGTTCATCAAATGCTAAAAATGTGTTTCATTTATTAATATAGGTGATGCTCTGGCCATTGGGTCCTGTAACGAGTCTTTGCCACCTGGTTTTTAAAGAGGACATCAGCTGGTAAGTATAAATGCCTGGACTGTTGCTGGCATGAATTGTACACAAATACATCATATGGCATACATTTTATAAACTAGTATTTAGTTTACACATTACTTAAAATGAAAATACTCAGAAAGGGATCCTCTAGCATGACTATGGTTCAATGTCACACATTAGAGGTTTGTTCTGCTCAATATGACTCATCTTCACACTTGATAGAACATAACACAAGATGCTACACAGTAAGCTAGTGACAGAAATTTCTTATGAAATGGGGGGTGGGAGAGGGCTACAGAAATGATTCACACACTTGTAGTAATTTTGAATAAACTTTTTATGCCATTAGGGAGCTTACTTAATCTAAAGACTGAAAGGGAAGAATTAGAAGCTTGACAGTGAAGATTGCCCAGACTGACAGTGGAAAAAGCCAAGATTGAAATTGAAGTATACCAATGGGATCATGTCTGGCATTATCTTTCAAATCTGCTGACCTTGAAAACCATACAAAGACATGTTCACATGGTAAGTGCCAACTATTTGATAGAATAAGGCTGTTGAGGCATCCTATTGGAGACACTTAGATGATTTTCAAATTTTTAGATGGTATTTCACAGTCCTCTATTTTTGAAATGATGAATAAGACACCTATTGAAGATCAACTTTTTACCCCTGAATTGACTTTCAAAGACCATGCATTATCCAGGTTGGTGTACCAATGCATGCTAGTTAAGAATCACAGGAATAATGTTGAATATTAGTAGCTTACATACATTAGTCATATTTAGTTCTTAATTAGATATTTAGGGATCACAATCAGACACTTAGATGAATTTCTAATTTTTAGATGGGATTTCAGTCCTCTATTTTTGAAATGATGAATAAGACACCTATTGAAGATCAACTATTTACCCCTGAATTGACTTTCAAAGACCATGCATTATCCAGGTTGGTGTACCAATGCATGCTAGTTAAGAATCACAGGAAGAATGTTGAATATTAGTAGCTTACATACATTAGTCATATTTAGTTCTTAATTAGATATTTAGGGATCACAATCAGACACTTAGATGAATTTCTAATTTTTAGATGGGATTTCAGTCCTCTATTTTTGAAATGATGAATAAGACACCTATTGAAGATCAACTGTTTACCCCTGAATTGACTTTCAAAGACCATGCATTATCCAGGTTGGTGTACCAATGCATGCTAGTTAAGAATCACAGGAAGAATGTTGATTATTGGTAGCTTACATACATTAGTCATACATATTTCATCATTAGATATTTAGGGATCACAATCATAAAAAGGAATACATATTATAGTTGATATAGAGGTATTTGAATGGACATGAAATATGACATTTATGTTCAACATATATATTATTGAAATGTGATATACATTTTTATGTATAATTAGAAATTCAGATTTTTTTTTTATTTTATTACACAATATAATGGTTTTTTTCTTTTTTTTTTTTAAATATAATTAATAAATATCTTTAAAAAATGTTGAACAAAGTTAGAGCATAGACACAAGATGATTGCAAATGTATTTTATGAATCTTTGACTACGTGTGTATTAACTTTTAAAAAAAAAAAAATTTACATTTCAGATTGGCATCTGATGACTTCCAGGAATATTTTTTTCTTTTTGGTTCAGAAACTATTAAATTTTAAAATGGTAATAATAAACATTTTAGTATTAAATACACTCTTTGGAACAGATTATAATAAATATCCATATAATCTGTCAATAAAAAACAATTTGACTCCCATGACTGGTAGTTGTCTATTTGACAAGCACATGCATAAGATCAAATAATGCATTAATTGTGGAAAATCCACTGATTCCGAGAATATTACATTAAACTATCTTTTTTAACATTCATTTGGGAGTGAGATCCATCGATGCTTTTCTTTAGAAATTCTTAGATGTTAAAATAATTTCGGATATGTAGTCAATTTCTCAAAAATTATTTGTTTTCACTTTTAAGAAGGGGAAGTGGTTCAATTACATTAAAGTGACAGTGTTGTTGAATGTAAAATTAATTTTATAAGATCTTGTATCTTCCTTAGGTATCTCAAAACATTATTTGCTAAATTATTTTAATTTTTACATTTATAAATGGTAGGTCATTTAACTTGATATTTTTCACAAGCTAGTTATTGGATGGCAGGTTAATCGATTTGATTTTCTAGTGGAGTCATTTAACTATAGTTAATAATATTATGTAGTTTTTAAAATCTTACCTCTTGGGTTAGACATCACATATCTATATATAATTTTCATTCCCCTTTAGTTTATTTTGACAATGTTAAATCAACATTACAAATGTTTTTGTCCTTAAAGGGACATTCACAAAGTATATTGTGTATTGATTTTTAAATAATTCATAAAAGAATTTAAACATATTTAGAAAGTACTATAGAATTACATTCAGTCTTTAAATATACTTTGAAAAAAAAACATCAATGCACATATCTTAGTCAATTACATAAGGTATCTATGTGCAACCAACAATCAGCATCAAAATAGCCTATTTAGATATGTATTTAATCCAAAAATATATATAATTACAATCTAATGATTGAATACCAAAACATATTAAGTTGTTCAAATATTATAATCTTATCCAAAATGCATACATAACATATAGCTTAATGTCCCTCTAAGCTGAAGACTCCGAAATACCTCCTTTACAATATATATTTCAGTCAGTGTGTAAAACAATCCAGAAGTTAATCTAAATTTGATATACTCATATGTTATACTAATTTATCAAAAGGAAGGTGCCTAGGTTTCTGATATTTCAAGCATTATTGTGAAATGTTTATTTAAAGGGACATGAACTAAAAATATACTTAAAGGGAGACAGTTAAAAAATTAATGATTTATACATTCTGAATGAGTATTCTATTTTAAGCAACTTTAAAAATTGTCTCATATTATGAATGCTCCTTGTGATGTTGCTATCATTACTTTAAAAATAATGCATAAAATAGATAATTTATTTGCTTCAGTACTCTGGACTGAACTTGGTTTTTTGTGGTGGATTAATTTATCCAACAATCATCAAGGACAACCCAGGTTTTTTGAAACAATTGTCCGTAATCTCAAATATCATTATTGATTTGCAAAGAAAAATAACAAGATAATTGTTAACATTTGAGAATCGGATTAAATTATAACGTTGATTACCATTTCATGCTCAATCTGAATCACCAACGCTAAATTTGTTTGGACAGTGTCCCTTTAAGAGATTTAAATAGTGTATTTACTTCTCTTCCTATCTTGACATACTTTGCTTGAAAAGCATATCGAGATAGGCTCAGTAGATGAAGATTGGTGGATGCACAGAGATGCCTTATGTGATTGTCTCAACCATGTGCATTTAAATTTCTTCTGTTGAGGATATCTAAATACTAAGATAAATTGATTTACATTTTAAAGTCTAAACAATCTTCTATCTCTACAGATCATTTGATACAATTGTTTGTTTGTAATGTCTATTTAAAAATAAAGACGCCATTGCACAATAACATATATGAGCACTTCAGACAAATACAAGCTCGAGGTTTATTTACTAATAACAAACAAACCTGTAGTTTAACATTTATAAACAGATTATCCAAGTTACTGACCTTATAACCTGATTTTGAACATTCAGAAATATTGCGTGGGAAACGCATCTTGAAACACCAGATTAGCATCTTTAAACATTAGAGTCTAATGTCACGCAATAGCACACAATCAATGTGCATTATGAAATACATTTAATAGAGCAATATCAATACTTCACAATAAGTCAAGAAATGGATTTTATGAACAATAAAGACATACAATATTAAATGTGTATTTGTATTAAAGAAACAGACCGTTATTAAACCGAGAAATGTCTACAACATTTAATAATGTGACAGTATTAGATGTTAAAGAGAATTTAATCATTAATATTTAACGGATCACGGATATTAAATCTGCGTCACACATATCCGCATGACAGGCCCATGAGTTACAAATAAGTCTACATGAAAAATGAAGTTACAGCACCACCATGAGGTATGTGTAAGGAAGTTACTAAGATATGAAACATTAAGGAACGGCCAATCAGAGTTCATCACACAAACACAACTTGAGTCAGGATGGTCTCACAGACATTCTAACAATATTTCAAACTTTTATCCAATCAGATGTACAGATAACTTGTCCCATGGTGCATCTCATGTTTACTTCACCATATAAAAGTCCATTACACGTTGCCATCTTTGTCAGTTCTCTAATGCCTGCAGGCAGTTTATATTATTATTATTATTATAATATATTTATTGGACAACCCAGCAGGCATGTCAGCTCCCAGGTTCACCAAGGAGGAGAGCGCTGCACTGGTCCACGCCGTCAAGGACTTTTATCCCCAGCTGTTTGGGAACAAGAGGAGGTTGACAGATGCGCCTGTTAAGAAGGCCCTCTGGGAGTCTATCACCAATGCGGTTAGATTGGTGTGTGACGTCCAGAGGACCCAGGATCAGATCATGAGGAGATTCGGAGATATGAGGTTGCGGTTAACCAAAAAAGTCAACCTCATAAGGGACTGGGTACAAGCCCGTAAAAGAGGTGGCAAAAGAGAGGCCCCACGTAAACTGTACCTACTCCCTTATGAGGTGACTTTATGCGAGCTCCTCAATCTCCGTGTCCCCAAAAGATTCAGATCCTCGCCATCCTCGGCCTCCTCTTCTTCCCTCCCAGCTGCGGGATCTGAAAGTCCTGACGCGGGGGCCAGGGCAGCTGCTTCTCCGTCCGGTGGCCTGGGAGGAGATGGAGAATCTGAACCAGGTAATTATCCAACTTCATATAATATCTTATTTATTATTTTTTTTAATCAAAAAATGTGTATATAGTCAGATACTAAACCTATACAGATCTCACAACATACACTACATATGATGTTTAGATATCTGATTTTAGATTAGTGACACATGAAATAGGAATGATGTTTCTTGCGCTCTACAGAATATGCGTCACAGAGCGAAAATGGAATTTCGCATACACGTTAACATGGCTTTGCTGTAAGTGGCATTGCTTTATACATGTTGGTCAAATGACGGATGCGTAATTCCGCTTTGAATCATTGCGCAATGATCGCGAAAATGGAATTTCGCATACACGTTAACATGGCTTTGCTGTAAGTGGCATTGCTTTATACATGTTGGTCAAATGACGGATGCGTAATTCCGCTTTGAATCATTGCGCAATGATCGCGAAAATGGAATTGCGCATACACGTTAACATGGCTTTGCTGTAAGTGGCATTGCTTTATACATGTTGGTCAAATGACGGATGCGTAATTCCGCTTGGAATCATTGCGCAATGATCGCGAAAATGGAATTTCGCATACACGTTAACATGGCTTTGCTGTAAGTGGCATTGCTTTATACATTTTGGTCAAATGACGGATGCATAATTCCGCTTTAAATCATTGCGCAATGATCGCGAAAATGGAATTTCGCATACACGTTAACATGGCTTTGCTGTAAGTGGCATTGCTTTATACATGTTGGTCAAATGACGGATGCGTAATTCCGCTTTGAATCATTGCGCAATGATCGCGAAAATGGAATTGCGCATACACGTTAACATGGCTTTGCTGTAAGTGGCATTGCTTTATACATGTTTGTCAAATGACGGATGCGTAATTCCGCTTTGAATCATTGCGCAATGATCGCGAAAATGGAATTGCGCATACACGTTAACATGGCTTTGCTGTAAGTGGCATTGCTTTATACATGTTGGTCAAATGACGGATGCGTAATTCCGCTTTGAATCATTGCGCAATGATCGCGAACATGGAATTGCGCATACACGTTAACATGGCTTTGCTGTAAATGGCATTGCTTTATACATGTTGGTCAAAATGAAATGTTAATTATTATATATGTGAAGAATACAGTATTCTTATTTTCAATATTATACATAATAAAAAAAGAAGAATCCAAATAAATTATAACATATGCCCATCAATTGATGAGAATGAAATAACACCAAAAAATAATTAAAGCTACAGTAAACAACACAACTGATTGAAAATAAGAGTACAGGATATATTTATCATGAATTGAATTGAGGAAACAATTAACTCATGGGACTACCAAAGGATTAATAGTTTTAAATTGATTTGCTAATAATGTAAAGATTTTAAACATGGCATGATTTGTATTAATGATATGCAATCCTCATTTAATATATTACAGATATGGATGTTGCTGCTGGATCCTTAAGGCAGGGCTTGTCACAGTATGGTATGTCTCATTTTAATTGACATTTGTCTTAGAAACATGGACAGAACATTACATACTAAATCCACATTGTTCAATATTTATATGTAATGTCCCTTTAATAGATGAAAATTTAAAAATTCTTCGGATATCCTTAAATAATATATTAGATTTGAATTGCATGCTCAATCCCATTCATTACATCAATATATGGAGTAGAGAATTCATTAACACCAACATTGTCAAATCAATATAAGTTTATATTAAAGGGATACTGAGCTACAATTATTAATGTTGTAATTCAGATAGAGTATGCAATATTAATAAACATTTAAATATAATACTATCATCATATGTGAAATATTCTATTGCTAAATGTATTTTAAAATCAAGAATGTACGTTTATCTGCATCTCAATTTTGGTTGACCAACCTGGGTTTTTATTGATGATTGGTGGATACCTTCAACAAACAATATTTATTGAATACAATATTGCTTATCTGCCTTTAAGATTAAAATGTAGCAACATTCAAATTATAATAGGAGTCAATGTTAAATCATTTTGAACAGTTTGAACAGAGAAATCAATGATTTAAATAAATCATGTCAGTGTCCCTTTAATAAATAATAGATTCATTCATCTTTACATTCTTTGGATTAAACAATATTGATATATAATTCACATATTCACTGTTGGAGTTACTTTATAGATATCAGCATACTCTAACAGCACCATGATTACAGATTTGTACTAATCAATTTGGTTTTGTATTGTGATAAATATGTGTTGTGTCCTAAACAAGATTACTGTACATTGCACAAATGGCTCGATGTGCCACATGTGTTTGTTTAGATTTGTCAACAGCTGTTCTTCAAAATGTGTTTTGTGTGTATTCTTTTAAGAACATTGATCAATGGGTATATTTAGATATGCAATAGCATCGTATGAGATGAGTTTGATGTCTAATATAGTCTGAAATTAAACATATGTTCAATACATCATTTTTAACAGAATCCCCTTGATTCAATCAAGCATTTTTTGGTTTAATGACTGCTCTATTCTTCACATTTTCAAGTTGATTAATCTTAAAATTCGATACAGATGTGATTTAGTGATATCCCAAATGTGTTTACTAATATATATCTATATCATTCATAGAGAGAGTTGGTGTGGGGAGCCCACAGGAATCCAGCAGTGACACAGAGCCACCTTTGCGGTCTCCTGGTAAGTCCATTGACTCATTTATATGTCATTGAAGGTGTATTGGTAATCAATATTATGAGCATGATTCTGATGAAGCATAACATTTGAAACAAACATATAATTTTCTCTTCTGATTATATATTAATTTTCTTTTAATATTGAAAGATGAATAATTAAAACTTTATTAGTCTACACATTTGTTATTCAGAAGATGTATAGCATATGTTTGTTTCCATGTTCATTTTTGACAACAGTCATCAAGTGATACACACATGAGAAATCTTAAATGTTCTATGTACTATGCTTTTATGATTTTTAAATTAATACAAACAATACATCGAAAATAGGAATCATTGAGAATAACAAATCTAATGTAATTTGTAGGCTCCATCAAAATGATGTAAATCATAACTTTGGGTGTGTATATCTTTAATGCAACATTGATGTGTGTCTTTGAACAACAGTAACATATGTTATAATATCTGTTCTTAACGTGTACACAACATGTTATGTTTTACAGAGATTGATTTAACATATGTGACGGAGGAGGAAGAGGCTGACTTGGAGTCTAATGGTATGTGAAATATATCTATCATGTTTCCAACATGTTGCTTTTTTTTAAATCATTTAATTGAAGACATTCAAAGTCTACAGCTTTTGCACTTTAAAAAGGAATATTATTTGTCTGTTCAAATACACTACTGCCCCCTTTCTATATCAGGCAGCATGAAAAAAATTTTTTTTAAAAAAAATGTATAATTCATGCCATCATTATGTCACATGCATATTCCAGGCCAAAACACAATAATAATGTTATAATTGTACAGACAGTAATTGATATTCATCTGAGTGCCTATATGCATACCATATCCTCATTTCATAATTGTTTACAAATTCAAACACACTTCTAAGTATATTGAAAACATAATCAATTTGAAATGCGTTGATTTGATTTCATGATGTATGAGATGTTAATATATATTTTTAAAATTTTCAGATGGATCCGCCACTTCTGGTCATCTGGTTTCCGCCCCTGCCCAGTCCCCTGACCAGTCACAAACCCCTGCCCATGCCCAGACCCCTGCCCATGCCCAGACCCCTGCCCATGCCCAGACCACTGCCCAGGCCCAGACCCCTGTCCATGCCCAGACCACTGCCCATGCCCAGACTCCTGCCCATGCCCAGACCCCTGCCGGCCCTTCCCATTTATCATTTCCTGCCCCTCCCAAAAAACGCCCCTACAACCCCCTTCGCCGCTCTCCCCGTATTATGGCCCGTACAGCTGCCCAGACCCCAACTCCCCACTCCCCAGCTGTACGGCCTACCCTGGAGCATCAGCTCATCCCTCCCCAAGCCAATCCCATCCCTCCCCAACCCAATCCCATCCCTCCCCCTGTCTCAATCTTCATTGTCCTGGGTGTCGGATTGTCCTTCCCAGGCACAGCTGTAAGTATCATTCAAAATCAACATTATAAGATACTTAAAGGTACACTGAAGGTAAATATTTTCTATTGTGATTCAAATAGAGCATGCAATGTTAATCAAATTTATAATTTACTACTCTTATGAATTATTCTTCATTCTCTTGCTATCTTTATTGAAACAAAGAAATGCCTATAATTAATTTTAAATAGAAAATAATTGTGGACATCATTTCTTTATTGTTGGATGAATGTATCCATCAACCAGCAGGGACAAACAAAGTTGATAAACAAATATGGCCTGCCCTAAAAACCGACATTCTTGCAGTCAAAAAATAGCTATAGAATTCAAACATTTAAAGAATATGTGTAATTTTTAAATATTTGTAATGTCATGCTCTATCTGAATCAGTCAATTAAATATTTAGGTTCAGTGTCCCTTTAATTTGATATCACTACATATACCAATCACCACTACTTGGATCCAACAATTTATGTACAAATGTTTATACATTATCTCTTGTCTAACCCAGTGGGAATGTAATTTCTTCAGGTTGCTATGTTTACACAGCTTGTCCTCAATGCCAAAATGTTTAAGGATAGGTGTGCCTACCACAGTATAATTAAAATATTTAAATTGCTAATGTAAGTACAATGTAAATCCTTTAACAAGATTTGATACACTCAAGCTGTATAAGTGGATCATCGAAAACCAATTGAAGGGGACAACATGTTTGAGTAAACTGTCCCTTTAATGATTTTGGTCTGTCTGAATAACATATTTCATGTGTAAAGAATCAATTTAAACTAATTGATGTAAAGAATGATTTGTCTTTATGATGACAATGTATCTTTGCTTATTTTTTCGTCTGTTGTGTAATTATCATTAATATTTAATTTATTCTTTATTTTAGGCTGTGACTCAGCATGGCTCATGCTAGAAGGTATAGCAAGAGTAGAGCAGGCCGTGTTGAGGAACGCAGCTGTCCTGAGAGGGATGAACAACACCATGCAGGCCCAGCTTCGGGTTCAGGACTTGACTCTGCGTGAAATTATGCGATTAAGTTCAAGGCCTGAATCTGGAGCTGGACATGCACAGGACGATGAAGAGGATGACCAGTAAGTGGAGGATCTGGAGATGCTCCAAGGTGGCAGATAAGAATCCTCTGTCTACATGTTGATGTTTTTTTTTATTGTTGCCATTTGGCCTTTTTCAAAGTTTATTGTTGTGCCTGTTGCACTCTTTTACCTTGTCATATGTCTCCAATGGGGCTATGATGGCCCTTGGCAACTCTCTTCATGGACTGTGATGCACTGTGTTACCTTGTCATATGTCTCCAATGGGGCTATGGTGGCCCTTGGCAACTCTCTTCATGGACTGTGATGCACTCTTTTACCTTGTCATATGTCTCCAATGGGGCTATGGTGGCCCTTGGCAACTCTCTTCATGGACTGTGATGCACTCTTTTACCTTGTCATATGTCTCCAATGGGGCTATGGTGGCCCTTGGCAACTCTCTTCATGGACTGTGATGCACTCTTTTACCTTGTCATATGTCTCCAATGGGGCTATGGTGGCCCTTGGCAACTCTCTTCATGGACTGTGATGCACTCTTTTACCTTGTCATATGTCTCCAATGGGGCTATGGTGGCCCTTGGCAACTCTCTTCATGGACTGTGATGCACTCTTTTACCTTGTCATATGTCTCCAATGGGGCTATGGTGGCCCTTGGCAACTCTCTTCATGGACTGTGATGTACTGTGTTACCTTGTCATATGTCTCCAATGGGGCTATGGTGGCCCTTGGCAACTCTCTTCATGGACTGTGATGCACTCTTTTACCTTGTCATATGTCTCCAATGGGGCTATGGTGGCCCTTGGCAACTCTCTTCATGGAATGTGATGCACTCTTTTACCTTGTCATATGTCTCCAATGGGGCTATGGTGGCCCTTGGCAACTCTCTTCATGGACTGTGATGCACTCTTTTACCTTGTCATATGTCTCCAATGGGGCTATGGTGGCCCTTGGCAACTCTCTTCATGGACTGTGATGCACTCTTTTACCTTGTCATATGTCTCCAATGGGGCTATGGTGGCCCTTGGCAACTCTCTTCATGGACTGTGATGCACTCTTTTACCTTGTCATATGTCTCCAATGGGGCTATGGTGGCCCTTGGCAACTCTCTTCATGGACTGTGATGCACTCTTTTACCTTGTCATATGTCTCCAATGGGGCTATGGTGGCCCTTGGCAACTCTCTTCATGGACTGTGATGCACTGTGTTACCTTGTCATATGTCTCCAATGGGGCTATGGTGTCCCTTGACAACTCTCTTCATGGACTGTGATGCACTCTTTTACCTTGTCATATGTCTCCAATGGGGTTATGGTGGCCCTTGGCAACTCTCTTCATGGACTGTGATGCACTCTGTTACCTTGTCATATGGCTCAAATATTCCTTATTTTTACAAGAATATTTCTAAACGTTGTTGATGTTTTCTTACATACTAATAAAAGACATGTCATTGCACGATTCTTTGTCCTCATTCTTCATGTTATTTTTTGAAAGCTCTAGTTTATCTTGTTGATCCTTAAAAGGACCTACCAAAAATAATTGTTTTTCAAAAATCATATATGTAAGACAATTGTAAATGACTTTAAGATTAACATCTCCAATGTAATCTTATTATTTGTCTTTATATATTTTTCTCTTAGCTTTATCATTGCATGATTATGATTAGCATAGTAATTATTTTATATATGTATATATAGATTGTTATTTGTGTATATATGTATATTTCAATTTTCACATCCATGTGTGTATTTAGAAACTCTGCATGAATTGATGCACCTTTAACAAATGATCTGAGGATTGATACAATGATATAATCCCTGTAAAGTGTTCATTTTATTGAAATAGTATTGTCTATGTGTATCCTCTTTTTAAAAACAAAATAATGTCCTTTTAAGTGATGGTGAGCACAATTGTTAATGAATGTATTTCCATTTCTAAAGCGTTTTTGTCCTTTTTACATGAACAAGGACATATAATCTTATTAATAAACAATATTATTGTAATGTTGACAGCACATGTATTTCATTTTCTATTCTATCTTATTGTAAAAGTGTAACCAAATAAATCTCTGTGTGTAATGCAAATATTTTAGATGATGAATATTTTTTAACAAATATGTTAACAAAATACTTCTCCTCCCATATATGGCTATAGGTAGGCTGACCATATTTAAACTTGAATAAATGACACGTTTAATCAATCCATGTATCATTATTGTTATTCCAAAACAATCAAAACATATCTTAAAACATCAATGGCATATGTATTTCTCATGTGTATCTTTTAAATGTTAAAGATATACACCATAGCTATAGTTCAAGGGACAGTCAAGTCCAAAAAGATGATTCATGATTTGGTGACATTCCTAGATAGCAATCTAGACACATACTAGTTCCTAAAATATAAATACGTTTCTTAGTGATATGCCAAGCTGTCAACTGAGTCCTTGTATTGTCTGCGGTTTTTCAGCGATCTCGGATGCGCCATGTTGCTTAAAACGTCACCTGCCAGGCTGTCCAATGATTCCTTGTATTGACTAAAGTTCTTACGTGATCAAGAATGTGCCTTTTATTGGATGGCGTTTTGACACGATCAAGGATGCGCCTTTTTTTTTGGGCGTTCTTACGTGATCAAGAATGTGCCTTTTATTGGATGGCGTTCTTACGTGATCAAGGAAGCGCCATGTTAAGACGTCACATGCAAAGGTAAAAAAACGTCTGATTGGATTACGTAGTCCCGCAATATTTGTTTGTGCACGTTAAACACGTTTGTGACTGCAGCCAATTTTAAAAACCTTGCGAATATGTATTATTTGCATCATGTTACATTGTTGACCCGTAGCTGATAAAGACCTCCACATTCTCTTTTGCTGGATGTCTGGTTGAATAAACGAACGAAAGCAAAATGTTTTCATGCTTATGATATTTCGAGGCAAGTGCAAATCTCTATAGTCCATGTTGTTTAATATGTTTGTCACCAATATGTTCCTTTTTCAGAAAAATGACTGTTGTGTTTAATGTTAAAGATATCTAATTAATAAATATGCGCTATTGTGTTAGAATAAAGTAATCAATATGCATTTAGCTTTATCATATGCTAAATATATGATGCCGACTTCTTCAAAATGTAATTTCGTTGTATATTTTATTAAAGGTTCATTAGACACTCACATTATAAATGAAATCTTTTAATTTGGTCTCTAGTTAGATAGTCCATTGTTTAACAAATACACGTTTCATTTTGCTTCTGTTCAAATAAAATGTAATTAATTATCAGACTCCTCGCCAAGCCTCTAAGTTTCATGTGAGTACCATCTCCAGCTTTCTCCTGTTTTGTGTATGATGGTGTATTGTCTTGTTTTACGGTTGTAATGGGGGTTCATCTATATTTTCAATAGAGCTAACCCGATTTTCTTTGAAAGTGTTTGAAGCTTTGTAATATTGATATCAGTATATGTTAATCTTGTTTTTTGTAGTAGTGTCTATTACATACAGTTCTGTTAAAAATATAGTATACTGTCCCTTTAATGCAAATGTTGATTTTTGTATCATGTATGAGTTCCACATTGTTTAATCTTCAAATATATTATTGTTAGCATATTTTCACCCCCCACTCCTAAAAGGACTTTAAACCGTATTCATTGTTCAAACAAATGTCTTTCAAAAAAAAAATTAACACAATAATGTATCTTTAAGAAAATAGACTTTATTTAACACGTCAATATAAATCTGATTTCAATATTTAATTTTTGAACAAGTACATGTAGATATACCAACAAGCTTCAAATATGTGTTAGCATATGTAATTTTGTTAAAGGGACAGTTTAGAAAACAAATAATGTTTTGCATTATTCTAAAAGTCAATTTTGTAATATCAATGATATCAAATGTTTCTCACAATTAATCATTTGTCTGTGTTTATTTAAATTTGCTAGCTAAACCTATGAGGTTCGTGTGCTCATTTCTTCGAGCTTGAAGAGTGCATGTAATCATTATACAATTTGACCACTAGAGGGCATTTGGATAGCATTTGTATATGTAAAACCTTGTGCTCATACAGCATATTATTTACCATGTATTGATCATTGATATCTAAAATGTTGTTATGTCAGAACAACAAATAAGTGGTCATTTTTCCTAGTCATAGATACAAGGTTAAGCACATAAGTCACACGTATTTCTCCATGTTTTGTTGTTTCCAACTTGATAATGCGTAATACAGTGTTTTCTTTGTAATCAATAATTTTCTGACTGTCCCTTTAAGCTGTGTTATTGGCATTCAAACAGTAATATGCCATCATGGATAATTGTAATGGTAATTTTGTTTGCGATTCGGGAAACAGTTTGGACATCACATCACAGAAACCAATCAATATCATGAACAAGGATAGGTATGTGATGATGTGGTTTTTACACACTTATAACCCACACTCTGCAAACAATCTGCCTCCATGGACCCGGTCCCATAGAAGTAGATTATATACAGAGTGTGGTCCACAAGTGTATGAAAACCACATCATCACATACCTATCCATTACACATTAAATAAAAAAAACATTAAAGATGAAAATAAATACTTACTTCCTCTTCCTTCCCCTCTTCCCACGGGGCTGAGGCTCTGGGAGAGGCAACTGCCGACTCCGAAGAGTTCTGCTTGGAGATGTTGTGGGAAGAGTGGAAGGAAGAGTACTGGGACGACCAAGGTGAGGAGGAGAAGATGGCTGAGGAGGAGAAGATGGCTGAGGAGGAGAAGATGGCTGAGGAGGAGAAGATGGCTGAAGAGGAGGAGATGGCTGAAGAGGAGGAGATGGCTGAAGAGGAGTAGATGGCCCGGCAGGAGTAGATGGGCCGGCAGGAGGAGATGGCCCAGCAGCAGGAGGCCCAGCAGCAAGAGGCCCAGCAGCAGGAGGCCCAGAAGCAGGAGGCAGACCAGGAGGTAGACCAGCATGCGCCTCCCGGAAAAAATTGAACATCTCTTGGTGCAGATTAATGATTCTGTTTTGGCCTTGTTTGATTCTATTAAGTATGTTTATTATTTGGTTTTGTCCTTCAATTATTTGATTTTGTCCATCAAGAATTCGAGTGCGGCCTTCGATATTTTGTATCCGGGAGTTACGCATCTGGTCTATGTAGTCCAGTAGAACCCGCACCTCCGCTATTTCCTCTTGTTGTTCTTGGCGGGGTACCCGTGCACGGCGGGGTGCGCGTGCACGGCGGTGTGCGGGTCCTTGAGGGTCCTCTGGTTCCGCGGGCTCCTCCTCTGCTTCCGGGGCCTCTTCATCAGCTTCCGTGCGCTCTTCGTCACGGGGGGCCTCTTCCCTCCGAAGTGGAAATTCCTCCCCACCACTCTCATCCCGGGGAGATGGATGAGGCTGTGTTTCTTGTGCTGCCTCCTCCCCAGACTCTGTATATTTAAAAAAAAAATGTATATATTAGCATATTTGCAAATCAAGCTTTAAATGACTTAGCTTACGATACAATTACAAATGCAGAATCATTAATCCACTTTGAAATCTAACAAACAATCAATACGATTTCCGCATTTTCTAAACCGTGTTTGTGATATCTCTGGTCAATCTGAATGTTTTCGCGTTTGTTTTCAGTCTGTTTAAATGCACACCTAACCTATAGCCTAGATAGTGATGTAACCGCAAAGTAATTGAATGCGTGTAAACAACGTTATAGCATTAATCTGATCCTTAAAGGGACATGAAACCCAATGTTTTATCTTTCATGATTTAGAAGCATACATTTATTATCAACTTTCTAATGTACTTTTCTTATCTAATTAGCTTCATTCTCTGGATATTCTTTGCTGAAAAGCATATCTAAATATGCTTATAAGATGCTGATTGTTAGCTGAATATAGCTGCCTCCTGTGATTGTTTCACCGTGTGCATGGCTATTTCTTCATTAAAATATATCTCAATAATGATTCAAATTAGGTAATATAAGTACATTTGAATGTTTTGTCAAATTGTATTCGCTACCTCAATCATGAAAGTAAAGGTTTGCGTATAGTGTCCCTTGAAATACATTTGTATGTGAATTTATTGTTCAATGAGCTTACCGTCAGATGAGAGTGGCAGGTTCCCGGTATCAATTGGCTTAACTTTTTCTTGAGATCCATCTTACAGTCCCGGTAGCGATGTTTTATCGAATCCAGATCTCTGTTCCGGCCACCCACTGCATTGACTGCATTTCTTATCTCATTCCAGAGCCTCCTCTTGTCAGTCGGGGTAGTCTTCTGGTGCTGCAGCCTCCTATACCTGGCCATATAGGCCTCTACGAGGGCCTCCTTCTCCTCCATCGAAAACCTTGCCTCCCTAGTCGCCTTGGCCTTCCCCTGTGACGATGCCCTCTGTTTCCCGGACTGTGAAGCCCTACTCTGTCCGCCACTGGGCCCAGCCACTTGTTCATCTTGAACCAAGTGGCTGGGTCCACCCACCGCTTCCACCCCCGCTTCCTGCCCCCCTTCCTGCCCCCCTTCCTGCCCTGTTCCTCTTCCCCTCCCTCTCCTCCCCCCTCTACCTCTCCCCTGCCTGGCCTCCATCTGTTCCCTAAACTAAACCCCAAATAATCAAACAAAAAGTGAGTGTGATGAAATGAAAGGGGGTCAAAATAAAGAACTAAAAAGACAAAAAAAGTGCTGAAAGTGTGAGAGGGATGTAAACAAACAAAGAGGGTAAGGAGTATTTAAATAAACCAAAAGAAGAAGAAGACTAAAAGGAGGATATGTAAACTAAATGTAACTAGGGGATGGGTATGGGATGGGTATGGGGTATGGGATAAGAGTAAATGGGATGAAAGGGAATGGGACTACAGGGAATGGGGTATGGAGTGTAGTATGAGGGGGTAGGGGGTATGGAGTGTATGTAGTGTTATTGATAAGTGTATGTATGTATTGAATGTGTTTGCGTGTAAATGTGTTACGTGTACAGAAAAATCACTCGCTCGCTAACTCACACTACTACTAATTCTCACTAACACACTACTACTAATTCTCACTAACAAACACTCCCACTAACTCTCACTAACTACCACTAACTGACGCTCCCACTAACAACTCTCACTAACAACTCCCACTCCCACTAACTCACTCACGCTCCCACTAACAGACTCTCTCCCACTCCCACTAACTCCCACTAACTCACTCACGATAACACTAACAACTGACTCTCTCACGCTAACACTAACTCACTCACAATAATGCACCAACTCTCTAATCTTAAACCTCCAATCTCCAAAGACCCACCAGCAACACAGTCAAAGAAGCCCTGCTTGTGTGGTGCTTATATACCCTGTGTAAATGTTTAATGATGTACCAATTTCCGTTGTAAATTGTGTTCAGGTGTGCTTTATTAGCAATTAATATTAGTGCAATGTGTATTAGTTGTGTGAATTTGTGCATGCTCATTTGGAGTTAGTATTTGTGGAATGTGTAGAATGCGATGATGTCATAGTGGTCGTTTTCTCTAACATTGTCTTTTTAAATGTGAATTTGCGATGGTGTGGTATTAGTGAAGTGTTGTATATGTATGTTTGTCCTAATATATAGTGATATTGAATGAGATTATTTTTCTAGTGTATATATATATTTTTTATTCCTTGTTGTTATTTTGCGAATTTCCGCATCTTAAAGTATATGCGTATTCCCCGTATTAAATTTTAATAAAAATCCCCCCGCTTGTGAATGTGTAATGCTTGTGTGCTTTGTTGATTGATTGTTGTTGTGACATTTGCGGCGTGTTATTGTTGTGCATGATGTGGTATGCGTCATATGACCGAGCTGTGCGTATTCTCGCGAGATCGAGTGTTAAGTGAAAAAAGCTCTTTTTTGGCTTTCCCATTGATCTCTATGGGAGACTGTCTAACGCGGGCAGTATTCCGCGTGTGACATACACGCGTTAGGAGCATCGTTAGATGGTCTTTTTTGTACTCTAAATACCGGAGTCAAACAATGCCGTGCGTTAGACATAAAACACGCGTGGCGTTAGCAACCCATCTACCGCCGAACTCCAAATCTAGCCGTAAGTTTGGACATTTAAGACCAGATGAAAAGCAGTCCGCACCAGCTTATATTTTGAGTTATGGGGCAAGAATATCATAGTGTATTTTTCACATCTGTCTGGATATATATTTACCATGGTACTGACTGGTGATGGAAAAAAGGGTTGAACAGAACACAGCTAACATCCAGAAGAGTCATAAGTCTGTAATTTACACCAAAGTATAGAACATTAAAAGGACCAACTTAGTGTAGGGCTAGATAAAGTCACTTAACTATAAGGATAGCTAGTTAAGCAAATCTCTCCTCAACCTGAATAAACCCCGTCTCCTGGGTGTGGGCCCAACACCCAGCGACAAAGAGGTCCTAACAATATGCACATATTTATTACCAGAGGAGAGGTAAATATCATTAGCTCAAAGGAACTAGTAAATAAGATGGGCATCGCAACAAAATACCTTTGATATGCCTACTAATTAGACATCTCAGATAAATATCCAATACTCAAATTTTATGGTGTTAGAGGTATGTATAAAGTGAAGCAGTTTAGATACCGAACACATTAACACTTAATCAGCGTATAAGAAACATATGTAAGAGGCCAGCTCTCACTCCAAGCTGTTTATGAGACACAGTTATAAAAATTTTGGGACAAATATCAAAATAGCTTTAGCATACCCTGCAGCACCCTATTTTTAAATACACACATATGCTCTTAAATATAAGTGACTAAGCTTGAGAAATGGCGTAAGGCATGTTGCAACACTCACACTTTCCTGTTACTTGCATAGTATACCCATCTTAAGTTAGTTAAGTAAATATGCTATTGATGCTATAATGAATTATAAACCATCAGGAGTAAGATAGCAATAAATTAGGATAGTAGTGGATTTGAGAGCAGGGTTAAACTGGGGCTGGTTAAATCTCTCTTAGTGGGGGCAATAATTAGTAGACTAAATGTAACAGCAGAAGAAGAGAATCCCATAAAAGCTAAGATAGGAAGAGATGTGTCTCCCATATACTACAATGTACCTTGTTGTATTAGCCGATATCATCCACGTTGTGAAAACAGAAAAAGGAGCATGCAACAAGACAGAAAATTCCTGTATGCCTATACTGCCATCTAGAGGGCCAGGGGGAAGTGAGCTACATATTAAAATAAGTGAAATATCTTTTGTTACTATCGAGAGTATGTAAAAACCCTCAGTCTGAATCTCCTATATGGAGACTGATAATTGCATCATATGAACAAGAATGTTAGTTTTGAAACCAGAATCAATAATGTGGCTTGTCTTAATATAGATGGTTCAAATAATATAGGTTTATGTAACTAATTAGTAGGGATAATGATATCTAATCTAAGCCACAAAATGGCTTCAGCAAACCCTGCAGTACCATACTTTTTAAATACACGCACATGTCTCTTAAATATAAGTAACCAAGGTTGAAGAAAGATAAAAAAAAAAAAAAATGGTGAAAGGCATGTTCAAACACTCACACTTATCTAGTTAGCATAACTAAGTTTCCCTTTAGGTATTTATTATACCGATATTAATATCACCCATTAAACAAAAACTATTGCCTACATTGTAGTTGCCAAGAATTGAGTGTTTAACAACCGCATAGCTAAAAGAATAATAGAGTTGTTATCCCCACAGTTAACTTTACACATTAACCGTCTCCAAAGGAAAGCATAACATACATAAAAAAATAAAAAAAAATGAGAACATATGAAGTCTCCAACAAATTTGAGATATAACAGTAGGGGGAAAAAAAAAAAAAACGTACATGCATGATGATGAAAAGAGGCTCAACCAACATACAAACAGATATTAAACTAAAATGAGAACGATACTCTCCAACAACAGTGTAGGACTTATGGCAGCACAAGTTCTATGTCCCAGAGTTCGGTAGATGGTAGGGAGAAGTCCCAAACACATATAGATCTTATCCCTCGCTCACTCTAAGGAACCCTGCTGCTTTGGCCAGCTCCAGCTGCGCTGTAAAGATACACATTGAAAGGCCTACAGGGTCCCACCGCAGGATCAGTAGTGTACCCCATATTGCTCTAAGTACATCATTTGTGGAATTCAGCTGCTGCAGTCTACAGATAAGGAGATCTGACTTGGTAGCACTCTTTGCAGTCCCAGTGTAGTAGAAATAAAAGCCTCCGATCCTATGGGCTTGTACACCATCTCGTGTAGAGTTAGCATACTGCCGCCATATTAGTTGAACATCCTTAGTTCGATCGTGGAAAGAGTATGTCGTCACCTTAGGCTGCCAGACTACAAAGTTCTCCACATGCTTGTGCTCATCTTCTTTAACAGCATAGATGTGTGCAGCATGGCATAATTTCTCCTTGTCATAGTATGCAGAGACGTCTGTTTGTTGAAGATCTCCAGTATAGCCGCCCGCACCCTGGGGAACATATGCATCAACGTCTCTGCTATGAAGAGTGTCAACCTCAGCGGTGTCATAGCTATGATCTAGAGGCTTGTTAACTCGTTGGATGTAGATATTGTCATTATCTACTGCATCCCCATATGACTTGTGTAATGCCAGCAACAGGCTGGAGAAATGAGCCGCAAGAAGATGCGCCATCTCTGATTTCCAATCCTCAGAGGCCTCCATCGTAGTTAGGTTTTTGTTACCAGATCCGGGAACCGCCGATCAATCACCTGGCATATACCGTGACTCTGGGTGCTATTGTTATCTATTTAGTGCGCATAAAAATTTGTTTACATAAAGTCTAAACTGTCTTTTATTCTGTTTATTATTAGGAGCTCTATGCATGTATGTCCTTCTCCATTGATAGCTAGCTCCGCCCCCTTGTTTTTATTTTTGATAATTATGTTTATTATTTTTGTAAGCTTAGTGTTTTTTATTTTTCATAATTTAGTGTTTATTATTTTTTGTAATTTTAGATTTTTTTATTTTTTTCGTAGTATTTTTTAAATTTGTAATTCAGATTTTTAAATTGGTAGTATTTTTTTATTTTATTAGAATAGTAATAATAGGTTAATTTATAGTTTAATGTTAGATTTATTTTTATTTCACAGGCAAGTTTTTATTTATTTTAAGATAGTTATATTGTAATTTTAATTTAAAGTTAGGGGGGTGTTAGGTTTAGGGGTTAATAGTTTAAAGGGACAGTAAACACCAGAATTACCTTGTATCTATGCCTCTGTGATTACCTTGTATCTATGCCTCTGCAAACTGCCCCCTTATTTCAGTTCTTTTGACAAACTAGCATCTTTAGCCAATCAGTGCTGACTCCTAGGAGCTTCACGTGCCTGAGCTCAATGTTATCTTTATGAAACACATTAACTAACGCCCTCTAGTGGTGAAAAACTGTCAAAATGCTTTTAGATTAGAGGCGGCCTTCAAGGTCTAAGAAATTAGCATATAAACTTCCTAGGTTTAGCTTTCAACTAAGAATACCAAGAGAACAAAGCAAAATTGGTAATAAAAGTAAATTGGAAAGTTGTTTAAAATTACATGCCCTATTTAAATCATGAAAGTTTTTTTTTTACTTAACTGTCACTTTAATTTAGTGTTTTGAGATGTGGGGGTGCTGGCGGTTTAGGGGTTAATATGTTTATTTAGTAGCGGTGATGTGGGGGCCGGAGGTTTAGGGTTAATAGGTTTATTTAGTATAGGCGATGTGGGAGGCAGGAGGTTTAGAGGTTATTAGGTTTATTTAGTGGCGGCGATGTAGGAAGCCGGAGGTTTAGGGGTTAATAGCTTTATTATAGTGCCGGCGATGTTGGGGAGCTGCGGAATAGGGGTTAATAACTTTATTATAGTGCCAGTGATGTCGGGGAGCAGCGGAATAGGGGTTAATAACTTTTATTAGTGTTGACAATGTCGGGGCGGCAGATTAGGGGTGTTTAGACTTGGGGTTTATGTTAGGGTGTTAGGTGGGTTTAAACGTAAGTTTTTTTCCCCATAGACATCAATGGGGTTGCGTTACGGAGATTTTTCATTCTGCACTTCAGGTGTTTTTCTAACACTCTCTCCCCATTGATGTCTATGGGGGAAAGCGTGCACAAGCACGTCAAAGCAGCCCTTAGATTTTATGCGGTATGGAGCTTAACACCACCATATCGCACGCACAAGGAGGCTTTTCTGTAACTCGTAATGACAGCGCTATGGAGAGTGAAATAACGCAACTTTTTTGGCATTAGTTTCGCACCCTGTTTAGCGCAAAACTCGTAATCTAGGTGACAGTGAGGAAAGATTTTGCTACTGGCAAAACAGGTCTGAGTAGAAATAAAAGTTGTCTGACTCCGAGATTAGGCTTTTATAGGTATGGGGGAAAGCCCTGTAAATGTTGCAATTATGTACATGAAGGTGATACATTTGTGTCATCACAGACAAGTAGGACCTTTAACAGCAGACAACGTATAAATTGTAATTCCCTATGTAGTGTATTTGATAACCTGCAATATTTGAAATTTTCAGTACGTGGGGCTCACCTCAAGGATGCTAAAATATAGAATAAAGGAACATCTAATATCATTGGAGGCTGATATTCCCAGAATTCCTCTAGCCAAGCATTTCATTAAACACAATTCTCATCTGAATGCATTTAGCTTTCAGGGCATTGAATTGATAAACATAGGCTGCAGAGGGGGTGATAGATTTCAAGTGTTATGTAAAAAGAAAGTCTTTTGGATACATACACTTCAAACAGGGCACCCAACAGGAATTAAGGAAATTAGCGATGTAAAACTTTTCATTGATAAATTTAACCTAATTAAAATAATTCCAAATAAATATTACAATTAATATCTAACTTATTCCTATTTAAAACTAAACAAACACTTACCTGTAAAATAAAACCTAAGCTAGCTACAATATAACTAATAGTTATATTGTATCTAGCTTATGTTTTATTTTTATTTCACAGGTAAATTTGTATTTATTTTAACTAGGTAGATTAGTTATTAAACAGTTATTAACTATTTACTACCTAGTTAAAATAAATACAAATTTACCTGTAAAATAAAACCTAACCTGTCTTACAGTAAAACCTAACATTACACTAAAATTAAATAAATTACATTAATCAAATACAATTAACTAAATAACAAAAAATAATAAACACTAAATTACACAAAATAAAAAAGAAATGATCAAATATTTAAACTATTTACTCCTAATCTAATAGCCCTATCAAAATAACAAAGCCCCCCCAAAATAATAAAACCCCTAGCCTAAACTAAACTGCCAATAGCCCTTAAAATGGCCTTGTGCGGGGCATTGCCCCAATTTAATGTTTGCGATGCGGGAGTGCGGCGGTTTAGGGGTTATAATGTTTATTATAGTGGCGGCGATGTCCGGAGAGGCAGATTAGGGGTTAATAATTTTATTTTAGTGTTTGCGATGCGGGAGGGCCTCAGTTTAGGGGTTAATAAGTAGTTTATGGGTGTTAGTATACTTTGTAACACTTTAGTTATGAGTTTTATGGTACAGCTTTGTAACGTAAAACTCATAACTACTGACTTTCAGGTGGCGGTACGGATCTTGTAGTTATAGGCTGTACCGCTCACTTTTTGGCCTGCCAAGCAAACTCGTAATAAAAAGGACTTTTTGAAAGGTGCGGTAGTTATGTTGCGTGAAGGCCAAAAAGGTGTGGGGTACAGCTATACCTACAACACCTGTAATACCAGCAATAGTGAAAAAGAGCCATAACAATGGTTTGTCACTCATAACGCACAACTCACAATCTAGCTGATGGTATTTTCTTATAATATATACTATGGCAACTGTTTGAAATTAGATGGGCTAAATGTTAGATATAATTTCATGATATTGATATTCCCCTAACTAAGATATATGATCTATCCTCGCTCTAAGTATATTTACTTGTATTTCTTGTATTGAAGTTTTTTTTTGTACATAAAATTATTTAAGCTTACAATAAATCTACTAACATTGTTTATCTTATTCATTTGAATAATTAAATTAGCTTAAATTCCTTAAGGTTTTTATAATTATATGTGTATTTGCATTTTTTATATGTTAATGTTATTTATAAGTTCACAGGGGCGTTGCTCAAATAACGAGTCTGATTGGCTTGTTGGGTTACTTCTCCTGTGAATTTATATGCGTAAGATACACCTGCTTAGCAGCTCTGAGGAAGTGCCCTAGAGGCAGGAAACGTGTCAGCTGTGCAGGTCTGTTCTGCTGTGCTCTTTACAATCTTAAAGATGTTTTCTTAATAAAAAGGACTTTTTAACCTGCTATCGTTCCCTCCTACTTTGAATTTGTGTCTGCTGAGTTGGGTATGCTGAATTGTTTTGTTTGACTTACCTGGATTCAAGTTAAGGGTTTATGGAGAACCCCCAAGCATCTCTTCGTCAGCCGTTTTGACCACTACTCACACACAGCGGTCTAAACAGAGAGATTGACGTATCCACCACAGAACTGTGAGCATACCGCTACGATTTGTAGTTGGTTATATTGTATCCTTGAAAAGTTATGGATCCGTGGTTTGCCGGAGTATCTTATTTTAAACACACAGGCTGTGAGCGTGAGTCTGTCGTAGTCGGCGGGAGAAGTGGTACAAGATTGATACTCTGTGTTTATTACAATATCTTTGCACCTAGACAGAAATGTCCTTTTGTGATATAAGGGGTTTCTGAGTGACTGCATGTATATTAAAGGTGACAACGTTGCAGACTCTACAGATTGTGGAAATATATATGTATAAGGTAGCCCTCCGTTTACTCCGGGGTAAGGTTCCAGAAGGAATGCTTGTAAATCGAAACCGTTGTAAATTGAAACACAGTTTATAATGTAAGTCAATGGGAAGTGAGGGAGATAGGTTCCAGACCCCTCTCAAAATTGTCATAAGTAACATCTAATACATTATTTTTAAAGCTTTGAAATGAAGACTTTAAATGCTAAACAGCATTATAAACCTAATAAAATAATCACACAACACAGAATATATAATTAAACTAAGTTAAATGAACAAAAAAATTGCTAAACAGCATTATAAACCTAATAAAATAATCACACAACACAGACTTCACTTGCATTTTTCTGTAAACAGTTCTTTCGATGCATTCCAATCTGGACTGATTTATAGACAGGAAGATCTTGTTCCTTTGAAATCTGCTTGATAGCTCAGGTCTGGTTAAACTGATTAATTTCAGCTTGATTGGTTTTGCTGCAACACAAGCGGACAGCTCCACCTACTGGCTATTTTAATACTTCTCAATGCTTTTTAATAGCAGTCACATGACTGGAAAAAAAGGTTGTTATTCTGAAACGGTGTAAATTGAACCGTTGTAAAACGAGGGCCACCTGTATATTTATATAACAGAGTTGTTATGTTATGTTATTCTATCTTCCATATAGAACAGTAAGTTAGGGTTGTGTTACCAGGAAGTGTACAGTTGGAGCTGTCTAGATGTCACAGCTGGGGTTCAAAAGTAGAAGTTTGAAGTATATGTATTAGTATAAAAATTAATTACAAAATATTTACATTCATTTAAATGTTAATTTATTGGTCAAACATTAAAAAGCAAGAAAATTCATGATTTTTGCTCTGTTTTAATCCTCTAACTGCCGAGCAATTTCCACCCTTGTGCTGAGCTATTTTGGAGTTTTTAAATGCTGCTCGCATTTATGCCTCACTGTAGGCAATTTTTCAATGAAAAAAACACACATATTATAAATTGTTTGTTTTTTTAATCAGACCAAGCAGATTCACATTATACTGTTATTTTATGTATATATCATGACACATGAGAACTCAACAACAAAATATGTACTCAAAATAGATGTAGAAATAATGTGTGTGTTTTTCTAAACTCGGTTGTTAAAAGAAAAAGGGGTTATCCACATATAAAAAGGCCCTTTAAGTATACAATTTTGATGTGCACGTAGGGGCTCTCATGAGCCTCTACTCAAATTAACATTTAACCCCCAAGTTACCATCATTTAAAAGAGCAGGCAACTTCCTTTCAAATGGTGGATCTTAAAGGTGGATCTATGACTTAAAGGGATATGAAACCGCACATTTTTCTTTCATAATTCAGATAGAACATACATTATTAAACAACTTTCCAATTTACTTCTGTTATCAATTTTGCTTCATTCTTTTGGTATTCTTTGTTGAGGGAGCAGCTACTGGGAGCTAGATAAACACATCAGTGAGCCAATTACAAGAGGCTTATACATGCAGCCACCAATCAGCAGCTTGCTCCCAGCTCCTGAGCCTACCTAGGTATACTTTGTTGATAAGGATACCAAGTGAACTAAGTAAATTAGATAGAAGTAAATTGGAAAGCTGTTTAAAATTGTATTCTCTATCTGAATCAGGAAGGAACACTTTTTTATTTCATGTCCCTTAAAGGTGGAGATCAAGGGGTTTAAATACTTACCCCCCATCTCTCTCCCTTTTACTTCCTGGTTTAGGGTGCCTGGTGACATCACCACACATGGATAAAAACACTTTATTAAAATATGATAGCTGACATTGCCTAGTATTTTAAGACATTACCAAGGAGTCCGTTCAGAAGAGTTAAGAGAATAGTTATGGATAAATAGAGATATAAAATACAATTACAGTCAATGGCTAATAAATTCGGAAACAGAGGATATCCAGAACTATTAGTCTAGATACAAAACAATTAGTCAAGCTTTGTTGTGTATCTTATCAAATGTCCATGTGGATTGGTGTATATAGGACAGATAACAAGAGAGATAAGAGAAAGAATAAATGAACTTAAGTCCAATATTAGGTGTAAAAATAGAGATGCCCCTGTCTCCTCGCACTACTAGTCAATGGGACATAATATAAGCCAACTAAGGTTCCAGTTAATAGAGATGGTAAACAAACCATGGAAGGGAGGAGCCGAGAGCATCTCCTTAAAAAGAGAGATATAATGGATTTATAAATTAGATACACTGCATCAGAAAGTTCTCAATCAATACTTTGACTGGACATTATTTTTGTGAATCAGTTTTCTTTTTCCTGTTTATGATTTTTAAAATTTTGGTATATGTAGTTGTGCCTTAATTCATCTGATTTGTTTTTTTTTTTACATATAGGCAGATGCATTATTGTTAGAATTAAAATAGAGATTATATATTCTTATTTATAAATTAGATGTATCTGCAAAATGTAATAATATTATTTGACCACTAGATGGAGTCATTGCACTATGGGTTTGGCACCATAACAGTGTATAAAAGAGATCTGTATAGATGTAATTTTAGCTGACATCACTAAGAGCCAATAAGTGGCCCAAAACTTTGTATTTTAACCCCAAATTGTGGTATTAATAAAAGATTTTCTACGCTCCTATCTAAGGCTGGATTGCATTATTGAACTGAAGTATACACCTAGCTATAATAACCTGTATAAGGGTTTTATATTAAAGAGGGGTTTCTGAGTGTTACAATAAGAGGTCATGTCCCTTTAAGGGAGCTGAGATCGATAGGTTTAAATACTTATCCCCCCATCCAGCTTCCTTAAGTCCTTTGGAGTTGCCTAGGCAATGAGATGTCACCGGAATTCCCAGATTTCCTGGACCACCAGGGATTTGGAGGTAAGTGCAGGGGGCCGCTATAAGCTCCAAAAGCTTCACCCCCACCACCCCCAGATGACGACCCAAGGTTGTCATCCACACTTAACTCCTTGTGTGGATTATGACCAAATATCAACTTGTGCTGTTAAGAGGTTAATGGACATCTGAGACTTAAACTTAAAATATACTGCATGGAAGTGCAAACCAAAAGTGAGTATGCTACATTATACAGAAGCACTTTATTTAACAAGAGAATGTTATATATTTTTAAGGAGGGTGGCAGAGTTTACTTTGCATTAGAGGCACATTGTAAATATATACAGGTAGCCCTCGGTTTACGCCGGAGTTAGGTTCCAGGAGGAATGGTTGTAAATCGAAACCGTTGTAAATTGAAACCCAGTTTATAATGTAAGTCAATGGGAAGTGAGGGAGTTAGGTTCCAGGCCCCTCTCAAAATTGTTAGAAGTAACACCTAATACATTATTTTTAAAGCTTTGAAATGAAGACTTTAAATGCTAAACAGCATTATAAACCTAATAAAATTATCACACAACATAGAATATATAATTAAACTAATTTAAATGAACAAAAACATTTGCTAAACAGCTTTATAAACCTAATAAAATAATCACACAACACAGACTTCACTTGCATTTTTCTGCAAACAGTTCTTTCTATGCATTCCAATCTGGACTGATTTATAGACAGGAAGATCTTGTTCCTTTGAAATCTGCTCGATAGCTCAGGTCTGGTTAAACTGGTTAATTTCAGATTTCTTGGCTTTGCTGCAACACAAGCGGACAGCTCCACCTACTGGCTATTTTAATAAATGCACTGCTTCTCAATGCTTTTCAATAGCAGTCACATGACTGGAAAAAAAGGTTGTTTTTCTGAAATGGTGTAAATTGAACCGTTGTAAAACGAGGGTCACCTGTATATATACAGTATATATATATATATATATATATGTAACCAAGAGAGGGTAAAATATAGGGGCGCTTAGTATAAAGAGCTAATTAATGTGTATAAAGGGTCACAATATAGGACCGCTGGATAGTAATTAGGGAATGTAGAAAGTAGTTAAAAAAACAAATACATATATAAAACTCTTGCAGTATATAAATAGAAAATATTTCAAGTATCAAACATCAAACATCAAAGGCTGGCTAGAGCAAAGATACACTGGTCTAGCAGATGGTGCCGTTAATACTAAAACACCACAGTGGACAGAGAAGAATCACAGTACATACAGTCAAAATGTGCAATTACAAAAGTAAATCCACAAGATATACATGCAAATAGAGTCCATAAGTGATTCTTCTCTGTCCACTGTGGTGTTTTAGTATTAACGGCACCATCTGCTAGACCAGTGTATCTTTGCTCTAGCCAGCCTTTGATGTTTGATGTTTGATACTTGAAATATTTTTTATTTATATACTGCGAGAGTTTTATATATGTATTTGTTTTTTTAACTACTTTCTACATTCCCTAATTACTATCCAGCGGTCCTATATTGTGACCCTTTATACACATTAATTAGCTCTTTATACTAAGCGCCCCTATATTTTACCCTCTCTTGGTTACAGATTTCTTGTTCTATATATTAGGTCTGTGGGGTTTGGGGATCCCACTTCCCTAATAAGTAATTTTGGGGCAGCATAGTGAGCCATCTATTCTCTTTTTATTATATATATATATATATTTTTTTTTTTTTTTCTTCTTCCAAATTAGGATTCTTACTGGCATCACCTATTTTTGCGCCGTTATCATAAAATTTTTCTCTTTGTATACATATATATATATACAGTAGACTCTCAGTTACACGGCACTCAAGCAACCAGCACTCTCATGTTACAGCATAAATGTGCTCTATAACAAACAAACAGTCCGGATCTTTTGAAACAGCAGGAGCTGTGGTAGATAGACTAATAGACAGGCACAGTAATTGATGTCTCAGGACTCTTTTCTGCTACACTAATCCTTCCCACACTCAATACCTCTCCGGTGGCCAGTCTTCTACTAACCGATGCAGGGTAGAGTGCTTGTACTGCCTGTCTAATGAGATACCTTTCCGGTCGGTAGCGTGTTTCCTGTTGAAGTCCACCTCAGAGTGATGATACGTCCTGTTGTCACTTTGCGTCTAGTGTGCGCCTCTACCTCTCTGCAACTGACACCTGCCCATGTGATCCACGAATAACCAATGATGTAAAAGATTTGCCCCAATAGAAAAAACAATAGTGGCCCAGCTCAAAGGATAATCATCAAAGTTCAAAAGTACAGTACGTATTTAAATATTAATCTAATATCAAGTAAATACAGCGTTTATAGTAAAATCTGGGCCTATTTTTAATAGTAACTCTCAAGCAACCAGAAATACACTTATCTGGAATCTACCAATCCCCATGGGTGATGGTTAATTGAGAGTTTACTGTGTATATATATATATATATATATATATATGCATAAGCACAGGATATACACATGTGAAGACTTTTTTTGCCCAAAAAATATTAAGTAAAACCTGTTTAAATTTAAATTTAAGGAGAACTGACCTCCGTTGAGGTTTAGCATCTGTGCCATGCCATGGCTTGAAGGAAAAAGGGAAAAACCTCATTGATTAAACCTAAAAAAAAATGAGTTATTATTATATTATGCATATAATTGTTTCAAAAGTAAATTTTGATTTAGCAGAATGCAAACTCATTTTCACTGGATGTTATCAGATGCTATGGCATAAAGGCCATTTAAATTTTAACAAAGTAACTGATAAGTTGTATTATCTGAGGCAGTAATCTTATTTTTATCACAGTTTAGGTAGTTGAAGAAGATAAATTATAAATGGGATCAATGTATTGTGAACAGATTATTTGTTCCAGAGAGTATAGAAAAATTAGTATGTAGAAGCAATGTGAGGTTTTAAAGAGGATCAAGATAAGGGATATAGGTTAAATTGTACAGTGAAGGAAGACGTTTTATAGGAACCAAAGCATTACCACGTAGGAAGACCAGCAAGAGAACATCAATCATAAAACGTTCAAATTACTTCCAGTGATCCATTGGACCTTCTACAAACATGGTCTCCATAACTTGAAAGATACTGTATGTTCCTCCTCCATGCACCTCTACTAGCTCTTAGATGATTGATTGATAGAGAGAGTCAGACAGACAGACATTTATAATAAAATATACAATAATTTTCTGCTATATTGTATATCCATGACTTAAAGAAATACAAAGAAGAAAAAGAGGTATCTTGTGGCACACTTAAACGGAGAGCTTATATTTTCAATCTATATATCAGAAAAGGCACTAAGGAAGAAATTAAATTAAAATATAACTTTTATTGATTTCTTTAAAATAAAAACATTTATTGTGTTAATGAGTTGTCACCCTTGAGATTCATAGGAACAGCTAAATATCTACTATTACAGAGTAAACTGTATCAGTTCATGTATAGTTTTCCTATTTCCGTAGGAATATACTTGTGCACATTTGTGTCAAATATCAATAGAAATGATCTGAGTCATCGTACACTAATTACCATTGTTAAAATATAAGGTGCAAAAACATTAAACATACTCGCCTAGATTTAGAGTTTTGTCGGTAAGGACCCGCGTAGCTAACGCTGGCTTTTTTCTGGCCGCACCATTAAAATAACTCTGGTATTGAGAGTCCACAAAAAGGCTGCGTTAGGCTCCAAAAAAGGAGCGTAGAGCATTTTTAACGCAGCTTCAACTCTCGATACCAGAGTTGCTTACGCAAGCGGCCAGCCTCAAAAACGTGCTCGTGCACGATTCCCCCATAGGAAACAATGGGGCTGTTTGAGCTGAAAAAAACCTAACACCTGCAAAAAAGCCGCGTTCAGCTCCTAACGCAGCCCCATTGTTTGCTATGGGGAAACACTTCCTACGTCTGCACCTAACACCCTAACATGTACCCCGAGTCTAAACACCCCTAGCCTTACACTTATTAACCCCTAATCTGCCGCCCCCGCTATCGCTGACCCCTGCATATTATTTTTAACCCCTAATCTGCTGCTCCGTAAACCGCCACTACTTACATTATCCTTATGTACCCCTAATCTGCTGCCCCTAACACCGCCGACCCCTATATTATATTTATTAACCCCTAATCTGCCCCCCTCAACGTCGCCTCCACCTGCCTACACTTATTAACTCCTAATCTGCCGAGCGGACCTGAGCGCTACTATAATAAAGTTATTAACCCCTAATCCGCATCACTAACCCTATAATAAATAGTATTAACCCCTAATCTGCCCTCCCTAACATCGCCGACACCTAACTTTTTAACCCCTAATCTGCCGACCGGAGCTCACCGCTACTATAATAAATGTATTAACCCCTAAAGCTAAGTCTAACCCTAACACTAACACCCCCCTAAGTTAAATATCATTTTAATCTAACGAAATTAATTAACTCTTATTAAATAAATTATTCCTATTTAAAGCTAAATACTTACCTGTAAAATAAATCCTAATATAGCTACAATATAAATTATAACTACATTGTAGCTATTTTAGGATTAATATTTATTTTACAGGCAACTTTGTAATTATTTTAACCAGGTACAATAGCTATTAAATAGTTAAGAACTATTTAATAGTTACCTAGTTAAAATAATAACAAAATTACCTGTAAAATAAATCCTAACCTAAGTTACAATTAAACCTAACACTATACTATCATTAAATTAATTAAATAAAATACCTACAATTACCTACAATTAAACCTAACACTACACTATCAATAAATAAATTAAATACAATTCCTACAAATAACTACAATGAAATAAACTAACTAAAGTACAAAAAATAAAAAAGAACTAAGTTACAAAAAATAAAAAAATATTTACAAACATAAGAAAAATATTACAACAATTTTAAACTAATTACACCTACTCTAAGCCCCCTAATAAAATAACAAAGACCCCCAAAATAACAAAATGCCCTACCCTATTCTAAATTACTACATTTCCATTTCAAAGCTCTTTTACCTTACCAGCCCTGAACAGGGCCCTTTGCGGGGCATGCCCCAAGAAATTCAGCTCTTTTGCCTGTAAAAAAAAACATACAATACCCCCCCCAACATTACAACCCACCACCCACATACCCCTAATCTAACCCAAACCCCCCTTAAATAAACCTAACACTAAGCCCCTGAAGATCTTCCTACCTTGTCTTCACCCTACCAGGTTCACCGATCCGTCCTGAAGAGCTCTTCCGATGTCCTGATCCAAGCCCAAGCGGAGGGCTGAAGAGGTCCATGATCCGGCTGAAGTCTTCATCCAAGCGGGAGCTGAAGAGGTCCATGATCCGGATGAAGTCTTCATCCAAGCGGGAGCTGAAGAGGTCCATGATCCGGATGAAGTCTTCTATCAACGGCATCTTCAATCTTCTTTCTTCCGGATCCATCTTGCAGACCTCCGACGCGGAACATCCTCTTCTCCCGACTCCTACTAGCCGAATGACGGTTCCTTTAAGGGACGTCATCCAAGATGGCGTCCCTCGAATTCCGATTGGCTGATAGGATTCTATCAGCCAATCGGAATTAAGGTAGGAATATTCTGATTGGCTGATGGAATCAGCCAATCAGAATCAAGTTCAATACGATTGGCTGATTCGATCAGCCAATCAGATTGAGCTTGCATTCTATTGGCTGTTCCGATTAGTTCTTTTTTATTTTTTGTACTTTAGATAGTTTATTTCATTGTAGTTATTTGTAGGTATTGCATTTAATTTATTTATTGATAGTGTAGTGTTAGGTTTAATTGTAGATAATTGTAGGTATTTTATTTAATTAATTTATTGATAGTGTAGTGGTAGGTTTAATTGTAGATAATTATAGGTATTTTATTTAATTAATTTATTGATAGTGTAGTGGTAGGTTTAATTGTAACTTAGGTTAGGATTTATTTTACAGGTAAATATGTAATTATTTTAACTATTTTAGCTATTAAATAGTTCTTAACTATTAAATAGCTATTGTACCTGGTTAAAATAATTACAAAGTTACCTGTAAAATAAATATTAATCCTAAAATAGCTACAATGTAATTATTCGTTATATTGTAGCTATATTAGGGTTTATTTTACAGGTAAGTATTTAGCTTTAAATAGGAATAATTTATTTAATAAGAGTTAATTAATTTCGTTTGATTAAAATTATATTTAACTTAGGGGGGTGTTAGTGTTAGGGTTAGACTTAGCTTTAGGGGTTAATACATTTATTAGAATAGCGGTGAGCTCCGGTCGGCAGATTAGGGGTTAATAATTGAAGTTAGGTGTTGGCGATGTTAGGGAGGGCAGATTAGGGGTTAATACTATTTATTATAGGGTTAGTGAGGCGGATTAGGGGTTAATAACTTTATAATAGTAGCAGTGCGGTCCGCTCGGCAGATTAGGGGTTAATAAGTGTAGGCAGGTGGAGGCGACATTGTGGGGGGCAGATTAGGGGTTAATAAATATAATATAGGGGTCGGCGGTGTTAGGGGCAGCAGATTAGGGGTACATAGCTATAATGTAGGTGGCGGCGCTTTGCGGTCGGCAGATTAGGGGTTAATTATTGTAGGTAGCTGGCGGCGAAGTTGTGGGGGGCAGATTAGGGGTTAATAAATATAATACAGGGGTCGGCGGTGTTAGGGGCAGCAGATTAGGGGTACATAAGTATAACGTAGGTGGTGGTCGGCAGATTAGGGGTTAAAAAAATTTAATCGAGTGGCGGCGATGTGAGGGGGCCTCGGTTTAGGGGTACATAGGTAGTTTATGGGTGTTAGTGTACTTTAGAGTACAGTAGTTAAGAGCTTTATGAACCGGCGTTAGCCCAGAAAGCTCTTAACTACTGACTTTTTTCCTGCGGCTGGAGTTTTGTCGTTACTTCAGACACAACTGTAAATACCGGAGTTAGAAAGATCCCATTGAAAAGATAGGATACGCAATTGACGTAAGGGGATCTGCGGTATGGAAAGTCGCGGCTGAAAAGTGAGCGTTAGACCCTATTTTGAGTGACTCCAAATACCGGAGTTAGCCTAAAACCAGCGTTAGGAGCCTCTAACGCTGGTTTTCACGGCTAACGCCAAACTCCAAATCTAGGCCACTGTGTCCAGGATCACACAGGGTTACTAGATAGTGATATGACTATAGATGTGGCTTGCAATTTCAAGAGGTGGGGTGATATGTCAAAATATTATTGTGTAGCAATATATGTGGGGTAATCATTACATTCAAAATTAATTACTGGGCATTACACATGCTATCTTGCGTTTTAAGCCAAATCAGTCTGTGTCCGTTCTGGGTAATGCTGTAATATTGTTTAAGCACCCTCTTCGGCAACTGGTGAATAAGATTTATATATATTGCTACACAATAATATTTTGACATATCACCCCACCTCTTGAAATTGCAAGCCACATCTATAGTCATATCACTATCTAGTAACTCTGTGTGATCCTGGACACAGTATTTTTAATGTTTTTGCACCTTATATTTTAACAATGGTAATTAGTGTACGATGACTCAGATCATCTCTAGGGATATTTGACACAAATGAGCACAAGTATATTCCTACGGAAATAGGAAAACTATACATGAACTGATACAGTTTACTCTGTAATAGTAGATATTTAGCTGTTCCTATGAATCTCATGGGTGACAACTCAGTACAAATTGGAATGTACTCTTTATTGTGAAAACACAAATTTTCCCTATTTTTATTCTCATTAACACAATAAATGTTTTTATTTTAAAGAAATCAATAAAAGTTATATTTTAATTTAATTTCTTCCTTAGTGCCTTTTCTGATATATAGATTGAAAATATAAGCTCCCCATTTAAGTGTGTCACAAGATACCTCTTTTTCTTCTCTGTATTTCTTTGATATATAACTTGGTATCAGGCACTGCCCTCCAGGGATACATAGGCCTACCCTGCTGGGACTTTTGAGAGCTTTGACCTGTTCCCAAACGTAAATCCCCTTTTTCTCTTGGGGGAATTACTAAATCTTAATATATACCATGACTTACTCAAAATATGATTTCTCATAATTGGTCACATTTATAAAGTTCTACCAGTACTTACTGTATATATGTAAATGATTACTAAATTGTTTAGTTCCCATCTATGCAAAATTCTGTATCTATATTAAGTGTCATTTAAAAAAAAAACACAACTTTTAATTTTATCATGTCCTGTAGATAGCAATGTGAAATATTTCATAAACACATCAGATGTTTTAAATCCAAATAATTTATTATCTCTCTTTGGAAAGGAATTACATTCAGTGGAAGTCTATGGCACGTCTGAAGGAGCCGACTTTGCTATTGAGGCCACCCCAGTCACTGTATCTCCTATACTCTCCAGGTCTCAGGTAGTACTGACGTCCCTTGTAGTTAGGTTCGTCATAGAAGATCCAGTGGCCTTCAAGGACATTGCAGGAGTGGATATCATGGTAGCGGAACTTCTCAAAAACTTGAGGACAATCTTCAGTGAACTCCATCATTTGTCCTTTAAAGTCTTCTCTCTCATAAACTTTTATCTTACATGAGCCCTGCTAGAAATATATATTAAAAATACATTTTAAAAATGTCTTATTAATGAACATTTGACAAAATTTATTTTAAACTCTACCTGTATTTCGTTTGCAGTTTTAAAATAATCTATTGAATCTATTAATCAGCAAGAACATTAACATCATTATTTTCAGATACCTGTGGTATGATCCTGCAAGATCGGATAGTGTCTCCAAATCCCATACACTGGTTAAAATCAGGATATTCTCCTCTTTTCAAAAATAACTGGCAACCTCTGTAATTGGGAAACTCATAGACCATCCAGTTTCCGTGTTCTACCCGGATAGAACCACAACGGTTAAAAAAGGATAACAAGTCAGAGCTATCCCCGCTACATTCATAAGAGTGTCCCTTGAAGTCCCGGTCCTCGTAAAAGATGATCTGTAGTGTAAAAAATATTCACAAAATATAAGCTTAGGTGTTTTTTTCTGAATTAAAGGGGCGTTAAAAACATCTTGCTTTGTGTAATAAAATGTTCTTGCCCTATGTTCACTAGAGTGGCCAAAATGCAAATTCTGTAACATAGGTTTTCAAAATGCTTCCTGTAAAATAGGTGTTGTAGGCAATCTGCAGTGTTTTGAAAGTTAGATTACAGAATTAGTTTTTTTGGTCTTTCTAGGTACTATGGTTCTCGGCTGTTCTAGACAGTCAGTGGATGATCTGGAAAAAGATTTGGATGGATTTTATGATCAGACCACAGGGTCCGTAAGTTATATGCTTATATAAACCCTCAGATCAGCCATATTAGAAAAAAGTAAATTGAAACACCTAACGAACAGCGCCATAGCCTGTACGACGATGCTGCCGATCGTTGGTGGTGTGGGAGGGGCAGGAACGGATGGGACTGCTACACTGCAGAAAATAAATAAATGCAGACAGCAGCCATATTAGAAAATGAGGTCTCAGACCTGATACCATCAGTTCACAGCATTTTTAGATGTTCAATACTGAGAGTGTAGGACATGTAGTTTTACACAAAAGCAAGAAGTGTTAAATGTCCTTTGAAAGTATCCATTTTGTAATTTAAGTATCTAAGTTTTAAAAGTTGCCCAAACCTGTCAAACTTGGCATTGTAATTATGATAGTAAATTAACTAGAATGAAAATAACTGGCTTTTGTTTTCAAAAAGTCGTTTACATCCCAAATTCTTAGCTGTAAAATTACTTTAAATCATCACGCCATGCACTCAAGTGCACTCTATTCAAACTTTACTCTGCTGTATCTAAAACATAGCATTAGATATATGTTTCATCAGACAGTGAACATTACTACAGCAGTGTAAGTTTGCACATATGTATTTATTGCTAGATTTTATTTAAATTTATTCAAATTCAAACTGGCATAATTTAGTCTTTGTTCCTTTGCTTCTACACAAAGTAATACATTTTAGTATATCATCATATTAAAGGATACTTCTGTATAAGCCAGTAATATGACAAGTCTAATCATGCACAGTAAAATATTTTGCAGTGTACTTGCATTATTATTTTATTTTTTTTAAAGTGCATTCTCCAGACTCCAGAAACGTAACCCTGCTGCATATCTGTCCCTAACTGTCCTCAGTGAATGTGGTACAAGAAGAATGAGAGCAAGGATATGAACCTGAAGAAGTTTGTCATAAAGAAAAAGCAGACAGGATGTTATTGAACATGACAACAATTGTTGAAGCCATTTTCTAACTCTGAAAGAGCAAAAGGAGGAAAACGCTGATTTTATATATGACCTAATCAAATGCACCACAGATGTCAATGTAAATTCATGATTGACAACATCATTTAAACTTCCTTTAAACATATACTATCACCCTCCTACATCATGCAGTATTTATCAGCATGACATATTTAGTTATCAATGATTCAGATATAATCAATAGAAGAACATCCAACACTAAGACTCATTTTTTAGTTTATAGAATTAATAATCAGAAAAACATATTATGATTGAAGATTAGAATTAATAATCATATTTAGTCTGTCTAGTCTCTGCTTGCTTAAAAACCAAAATTAAAATCACCATAAAATGTTTAATTGAGCATAGGCAATGAGCATTAAAGTACTTATTGTAATTGGTTTTGTCTAATTACACTCTGCAGATTAGGATTTACCCTTCCCTCACAGAGTCTTATAAGAATACTTAAATATGCAGCAGTGTGGGGCAGATTTATCAAATGTCTGAGCGAACATGATTCACTGCACATAATTTAACATTGCACAAGCATTTCTGGTGAAATGCTTGTGCAATGCCACCCCCTGCAAATTTGCGGTCAATCGGCCACTAGCAGGGGGTGTCAATCATCCCGATCGTACCTCAGAGGTGGCAGATGAGTTAAGGAGCAGTGGTCTTATGATCGCTGCTTCTTAACTCTTGTTTCCGGTGACTGCAGCATCCGATGATTGCTAAATTTACTCCTTTGTCTGACTCTGTTTATCCTAAAACGTATGCAGACTTCGCTATGTTCTTCCCAACTTCACCAATTCCTTTATAATTCTAAGCTGCTTATTTACTAGAGACGGAAGTGATATGTGAGGTTTTGGACATCAGGTATCAAATATAACATTGAAAGTGATGACGCTGGAGCAGCTTAAAACTAGTAAGGATGGAGAGACTACTTAGTGAATTTAGCAGAGTAATAGTTGATAATTGCAAGACTTTGATTTCATCTGGCTTCTTATTGTCCACAATAAAGGAGATCAGGAAAACATACTCAAGGGTTTTAAAGAAGTTAATCCCTGAAGCACTCTAGATTTGCAAAACCCACCAATTTTCAGTAAACAAAATTTACTTATCAATCACCCCTCTTTATAAAATAGTTTTATGATTTGTTCTAGTGGTCATTGTGTCATAAGAATCATGCGCATCCCAAACATTGTCAGTCATTTAATATAACTACTTCTCTGTCCACTTTTTCAATGCTGCACATTTGTTAAATTTTAAATCAGCTTCTCAATATACTTTATAATACAATATAAAATATTAGTCTTACCTTTCCCATTGTAGCTTTTTGGATATAATCTGCAAATCACACTGACTTGCTAACAACTGTGCCTTATATACACCATATAAACATAGGCTGAAAATGTGCACAAAAAGCAGTTGTGGGCCTGTCGGTCATTGGAGGTGAATCATGCTCTTTGTGTTCTGTAGGATGTATTCTTTGTAAACTAGTAGAGATGGGGTTATTGTTGTAGGGATTTGTTCCATTGTTCCTAAAGAAAGATCACTGCGTGAGTGTGAATCTGTCAGCAATGTTGCATTAAAGGGGCATAAAACCCCCAAAAAATTATTTCATGATTCAAATAGAACATACTATTTTAAATAACTTTCCAATTTATTTCTATTATCAAATGTTCTTCATTTTCTTTTTACGTTTTGTTGAAAAGCAAGTTAAGGAGTATGCATGTGTCAGCATTACTATATGGCAGCAATTTTGCAACAGTGTTATACATTAGCAAGACTAGGCAGCATTATTTCCTGTCCAGACATGTGCAAGCTACCTATCTAGATATTTTGGGTTTCATGTCCCTTTAAGCACAAAAGTGTGTGTATATACACACACTTTTGAGCCCTTCCCAGTCTAACACCATGGCATATAAAATATATTTTTAAAACAAATGGAATCACTTTTTTGTTTAGTTTTTTAATAGAAATACTTCAAATACTTTTGTTCTTCATTTAGAAGAAAATGTTCTTTTTATTTTTATATATATACAGTATTGGGCAAAAGGTGTGAAAAATGTTGTAAGTAAGAATGCTTTCAAAAGTAGAAATGTTAATAGTTTACTTTTGTCATATAACAAAATGCAAAGTTAGTCAACATAAGAAAAATCTAAATCAAATCAATATTTTATGTGACCACCCTTTGCTTTCAAAACAGCATCAATTCCTCTGGGTACACTTGCGAAAATTCAGGTAACTTGAAGACATATAGGGGCCGACTTATTATGCCCCAAATGCTGCTATATGCAGCTGTTTCTGCGCGAGTCTTCAGGCTCACCGGAAACATAAGTTAAGAAGCAGCGGTAATTAACTCATCCACCACCTCTGACGCGGTAGACAGCAATCTGCCATATCATATATGATCGGGTTGATTGATACCCCCTGCTAGCGGCCGATCTGCAGGGGGTGGCATTGCACAAGCATTTCACAAGGAATTCTTGTGCAATGATAAATGCCAACAGCGTCAGCATTTATCGATGTCTGGCGGACACAATCGTTACAGCAGATCATGTCTGCCAGACACATGATAAATCGGCCCCATAATCGGGTGCAGAATTAAACAATTATTCAGAACAGATCCAAAATATATCTATATACAGATTAATATAGCTAAATATTTTAAATAAATGAATATATTCTGCACTCCATGCACTGCAACCTTTCTTCTCTTTCTGTAATGCCTGGGTGACTCTTTAATCACTCTTTATACATGTCCATATGAAAAATATAGGGCACTCACAGGTCTTTTTATAGTTGATTCTTTATTTATTCAGTAAAAAATGACATAATTCAGGTCAACGTTTCGGCTCCACAATTGAGCCTTTTTCAAGACAATCTTAGTTTGTATGTGTGGCTTGTTCACATCGCCATATCCAAATGCTGTAATTGTATTTTGTACAGCGTCGACCTGAATTATGTCATTTTTTACTGAATAAATAATCAACTATAAAAAGACCTGTGAGTGCCCTCTAAAAGTTCCCTTGTATATCTGAGTTCAATAGGTATAAACGTTCAAGCGTTTTTCAAATAAACTTTCACAGATAAAGCAAAGCAATCCGAAGAAAAGCCGTCTCACAGATCAGCTGCTTTTTGTGATGTATAGACGGTGGGCGTGGCCTTATGTGTTTCGTAGGGTAACTCCCTACTTCATTAGAGGCCCTTACGCGTTTCGTAGGGTAACTACATATATAGATATTTACAAATAAACTCTTACATTTTCTGCTAAATGATGAACAAAGGTATTTGAAGTACTTCTTAATGCACATTCGGCTTTAGTGCATTTGTCCTAGTGCAACTTTGGGTTAGCTTGCAAGCGAAAGCCAAAAGGAGTTTTTGTAGCACACAGAAGTCTATGGGGAAAGGGAGTAAGCGTGGCTGAGCTGTCCAACTTCCAGATGTTAGCGCATCTGAGGCATTCCCTTGCACCCTAACATTTTACTTTCAACCTGTAATACAAGTACAAGATTCGAAGCACTATTGATTTAACTTGAGCGGTGTTAGCGCTCAACACAGTTAATATTTTTACTCTCTATTTGTAATCCAGTCCATAGAGTTTAGTTTATAGCAGGAATTATAAATATAAGTATTATATTGCAAAAGGTCTGAAAAAAAGATATAAATGTTCTTATTTCCTAAAGCTATTTTGAGTATGTTAATGTTTTTTCCTTTTTTTTTTGTACACCAGTGCCAGATATAAATTATCTTCTGAACTGATGCATACATTCATTGTAAACACAAAATGTAATTCCCTTAATATTATTATTATTTTTAGTTTTACCTGCTTTTCATGCAATTTAAGTCTGAAATTGTATTGATAAACCATGAACCATAAATTCAGCATACTCATGCCTAGAGTAACGAATGACCATTTTCTCTTGGTAGATAATTTATCTCAACTAAAAAACAGGCATCTGTCAATATGTTGGTTTTCTAAATCTTGGTGTTCCAAGCACCATGTGATCTTACAACCAAAGAAGTGAAGACAAAGAATCCTCATAACACATCTCTCTCTCTCTAGACCTTTCCTCTTAGTATTAACTAAAACACCTGGGAAATATGAACTGTTTATAGGCTGATTAAATAACAGGAACCCTAAAACTGACATGGTATCACGCACAAGATACTAATCCCAGTGCAGTATGTACACTGCTGCCTGTGAGTCAAGTGCACATTTGGCGTATATGCACCAATCAATCCTTGAAAAAGCCATATTAAGTGGGAAACGTATGCTAAAAGGTACGTCACTAGGGGGGGCGGAGGTTCATCTCTAAACTTTATGGCATTGTGGAGTAAGTCTGGTCTTCACTGTTTAACGTAGATAAACTTAGTGAGACTCTGTTTACTGTCTTTACAAACTTCTTTTATATGCTTGCTGTCTGTATGCCCAGAGGGACTTTATCTATCTGCCTCTATATTTTTTACTAGCTCGGTCGCAATATCTGAGATCCTGAAGTTAGCATGCTTCGGGTTTCGATCGCTCACAAAAGTTTTACTTTCAACTTGTAATACGCATGCTAACCCATGCACACAAAAATATTACTTCTAGTGGTGTTTTTTGCTTGAGCGGGAGTGCTAAATAGTACGCCACTTATAGTCTAGCTCTATATTTGCAAACACTAAGGTTAAATGTTATAGCATTATTCTATATGCCATACTGAAATAGGAAAATGCTATATTCATAAATAGTGCACCACTTGTAATCTAGCTCTATATTTGCAAACACTAAGGTTAAATGTTACAACATTATTTTATATGCAGGACTGAAATAGGAAAATGCTATATACCTATCGGTGTCTATGCTTTTTTGATATAAGAAGTGGACCTTAGCTCTGATTGGCCAGCATATATGAATGAATGCTTTTCTTTTTCCTGGGACTGTGGACTGCATCTGCTCATGCATTACAGATGGGCTTACACTGAAAGGACAGGAAGAATACGGTCTAGACAACATCACTGCTCAGTTTAAGAATTGTTTGTAGCTGTGAAAGGTGAAAAACAGGGGAAGAAGAAGTGCCATGCTAATTAGATATTTCAAGGCTTCTTTTACACCATAAAAAAACAACCTGAAATTGAAATGAATAAAGCATTACTAAACAAGAAGACGATGAAAACTGGAAAGATTGTTTAAAATGTTGAAAAATTAAAGGGACACTAAACACTAAGGGCCAGATTTAAAGTGGAATGCTAAATATCACTTTTGTAAAAGCTATATTTGCTCTCTACTGAGTAATGCCAGTGCATGCTAATGTGCGCTGGTATTATAAGTGGACAGCAATGCGAATGTGAGCTTACGTTCACATTGCTGGGAAGCATTGCGCTCACAAGAGCACGCTTCCATAGGCTCCAATGGGACCCTTGTCATGCCGTGAGGCACGGAATGAGTACCTCGCGCAGTGAAGGGGGTAAGTAGCACTGCAAATTGTAAATATATATGTACATGTTTGTATACATATATATATATATATATATATATGTGTTAATATGTGTATATACATATTAACACATAAATATATCTTATATAAGCACATATATATTTACTGGGAACACACAGTTCCTATAGACCGCAATGTAAAGGCCCCACACCCGCCAGCTTTACCCCCAAATACTGCTTAGTGCAGTTATTTTATTGAAAAATAAAAATGCTAAAATTTTTATTTTTTTAATAAAATACACTGTATTTTGAGGGCATTTGGGTCACATTTATAAAATTAACCGGAGATCTGATCTCTGGTTAATTTTTCATAAGCGCTAACTGCAACCTGGAGCTCGCAGTAGCAATAACCAGCCACTTGTAATGGCTGGTTATTTATTGCGCGCCCGCAAACATGCAAATGTGCCCATTTGTGGGCGCACAATAAATTAGCGCTCCACTTGTAATTTAGCCCTAAATACATTTCATGCATCTCCCTCTACTCACAGATGCTGCCATTGTAAAATCTAGGTTACATTGCAGGTATCCGAAGGAGAGTTGCTGCACATGTGCAAAAAGGTCAGCACTGCAATGTAATGAAATATAGATTTCAACATGGCAGCACCCATGATTAGAGGGGGACGGGGTATAACCCCAATACTATGCTTATAAAATATATTTAGTGTTGTGTCCCTTTAAGTAAAAGAGACAAGATACTCAGACAAGTTGTTGATATGGGTTCATTCAATTAAACAATGCCACAGGAACACCCATTCAAATGGGATTTTCTCTTTCCAACACATCCACTTGAAGGTTGTTTTCTTCTGCTATCTCTTGGTTGCATAACTTTTGTATAATAAATATTGTAGTATTGATATTTTCTGTATAGGTTTTGATTTCAACTAGCAAAATAATCTGTCTGTAAATGACAAAATAAAGGTAAAGGAGCAATTTGTAAGCAATTTAATACAATCCAGCAGGTAAAATGAATTATTAGGAACATATTAAAGTGCTGGGTAAAACTACAGTAGCAGGGTTACTACTTGTTTTTCCTCCTAAAGCTTTCTTTAATGCTGTTCTCTAATTTTAACTCCGTACAGAATCTAGTTGGTAAAGATCTGCAATTTATACTGGGCACCGCCATCTTGTAACTCGTGTATTGCTGCATAATGAGACAGATGCAGACCACTTTTTTTATAGCTGTTCCTTTCACTTTAGTTTAGCTCATATAATATAGAGAGGAAGCATTACAATTTGCACAGTTACATAACAAATATAAGTTCTGAAATATGAAGATGCAGAGCTTCACTAACTAATATTTGTAAGGGATTAAAATAAGAGAATAACTTTGAATACAGCTGCAGGCACAGGGGGGGAAATAATAGCATGGTAAGTAGTAACCTGCTACTGTAGTTGTACTCAGCAATGTAATGTCCCTTTAAATGAAAGAAAAATTACACTGTCCCTTTAAGAAAATACTTCTCAGAATGAGCACAATAGTATCTATATGGCACACATGAACTAGCAGTGTCTAGCTGTGAAAAATTATCAAAATGCACTGAGATATGAGGCGGCCTTCCAGGGTTTAGAAAATTAGCATATGAGACTATCTAGGTTTAGCTTTCAACAAAGAATACCAAGAGAACAAAGCAAATTTGATGATGTACATTGGGAAGTTGTTTAAAATTGCATTTCCTATCTAAATCAAGAAAGTTTAAATTTATCTAGACTGTCCCTTTACGTTGGCAAGGCAATGATCTTGGATAAATAAAACGGAAAACAAGAATTCGCAGTCATAATGAAATAACAAATAACATTTCTGAAGACCAGATTCAGTAAAACTCACAGCTCAGGAGAGATTATATTTGGTCACCTTTAAATTAGCAAGGTTTTCTCACACTAATCTGTGACGGGTTTTTCCATTTCAATCTGACCTGTAAAAAAACACTGTATCCCATCTACTTGTCATCACTGTGAAATATATATTACATAGGAAATGGTGCAAGTATAATTGCAACTATTTAAATTTGTTTTCCTATATAACTCTGCATTGTAAAGTAATTTAATTTTGCATATCATTAACAGAACATGTTTGTATTGAAAATTAAAGTTTTATTCACTTTATGACAAGGAGTTATGTTTTATTTCAGTAAAATATAAGAAACACATTTAAATGCTTAAAGTTACACAACCTTTTGAAATTAAATACAAAGTACAATATTAAAGCACATTAATACCCGTGTCAAATGCAAATGATTATTGTCGCCTTCTGCTCCAAAAAAATTACAAAATGAGGTCCTGATTTTTCTTTCTTTATGCAGACCATTTTTTAGACAAGCTTTATTGAATCTGGTCAATTATATTTTCCAAGTGTTTAGTAACAGATCTAAAGAGTAACAAAATACAAACTCTATAATTGTCTTAAACACTTTTGGTAGAAATAGCAGTTACAATGTACAACAAGAGAATGACATTATGGAGCTATACAATTTCCTTCTCTTCTTCTGTGACAGATTCAGATGAAAGTTCCATCCCATCAGCAGAATCCTACAACAATTAAAGAAAAGATTAGAGATTTTACTTTCATTTCATTTGCTTAGAAAGAGTGATGTGTTATTTTTGCACTACTGCTTGCAAATAACTAGGTGCAGGGGCAGAGCTACAGGGGATGCAGAGGACACAACCGAGGGTGGGGGCCCAGCTTTAAAAAAAAAAAATTCCTAGTTAAAAACGTTGACCTGCCACTGCCTGCACTGATATCATGTGAGTGACGTGATGCTTCACTAGTGTCTCTGTCTCTGACTACAGGGGTTAGTGTTTCTGTTTTACCCATTGGTACTTAAGTGTGTGTGTGCATGTGTGTATGTGTGTATGTGACTGTGTGTGTATCTTTGCATGTATGTGTGTGTGTGTGTATGTATGTGACTGTGTGTGTATTTATGCATGTATGTGTGTGTGTGTGTGTGTGTATGTATGTGACTGTGTGTTTATCTTTGCATGTATGTGTGTGTGTGTATCTTTATGGAACCAGCAAATTACAGACCTTGTTACTACAGCATGGGGGGGGGGAGGGTAAACAGTGTCACTATACAGTACCACTATATACAGTACGGGGGGGGCTGGACCATGTCATAGACTACTGTGGCCACTTTATAAAATACTGGGGCAGGTAGGGGCAGGCCAGCCATCTCACCGGCAGATTACAGACTGTGTCACTGACTCACTATATACAGTACTGGTGGGTTAAACAGTGTCACTATATACAGTAATATGGGGTCAGACCATCTCATAGACTGTGGGCACAGGGTACCTCCATTTGCAGACATGTAATCTGATTCAAATTTATTTTCCTTCTTAGATTCTTGCACCTGGGCCCTGTGGTTTCTAGTTACGCCTCTGACTAGGTGTACAAGAACTAATTGTAGGATTCAGGATTGCCATGTACTTTCCTTTGCAAATAATGTAATTCAGAGTGTTTTTTTTTTTTTTTTTAAATTGCACACATCACACATCACAGTGTTTTAACACAGTTATGTAGTTTCATTATTATTTGTAGAGCACGATCAGATTCTGCAGAATTTTTATTTGAATCATGGCTTATGGTTCACCACATTTACCTCTGAAATAGCTTAAATGTTCCCAACATATATTTTTTGACTGCTGAGATTACATGAGATATATTTATCTGAAGGCAGTATAAACAATATATCATTAACCTGTACTACTTGTGTATATACATACATAGTAACATAAGAATGCATTTTGAGACTTCTGTGAGCTGCTCCAGCTTTCCTGAGCTTACCACCAAATATAGCCCTCTACACGAAGCATCTAATACTAAGTTTGGCATATCTGAAACCTACTATTGAAAGCCTACCTAGCGAGATCATTTTTGCCAAGATCGCTGTTAGCTGCAGAGCCCGGAGCTACTTTGAAGGCCAGAACATCGGCCACGTGAAATACCCCCCCCCCCCCCCGGCAGGTTGCTTTACAGCTCCTGTCGTTAGTTTGCACTATAAGTGTATCTGTAATCTCCTATCCAATGTGCTGACCTGCGACCTATATAAGAGATCACTATGGACACGACAAGTTTTAATGCTGTTTTACAAGCACTACGTGAACTCCTCTCCGATCATCATGCGGCCTTGGAAGAAGAGCTGATAGCAGCATATGATTTCGGACTTCATAGTGCCTCAACAAACCACCTCGGCCAGGTCTATTTCAGTGACACACCTAAGTGATAGTGGGAGGGGTTTGCATATAAAGGGGTGTGGTTTTGCATATAAAGGGGCGTGGTACCTGTCAAATTAAGTTTGACGAGATATCCCTAATAGTACTACTAACGTAGATAAACTTAGTGAGACTCTGTTTACTGTCTTTACAAACTTCTTTTATATGCTTGCTGGCTGTACGCCCAGAGGGACTTTATCTATCTGCCTCTATATTTTTAAAGCCTATGGGGAGAAAAAACTAGCTCGGTAGCAATATCTGAGATCCTGACGTTAGCATGCTTCGTGTTTCGGTCGCTCACAAAAGTTTTACTTTCAACTTGTAATACGCGTGCTAACCCACGCCCACAAAAATATTACTTCTAGTGGGGTTTTTTGCTTGTGCGGGAGTGCTAAATAGTACACCACTTATAGTCTAGCTCTATATTTGCAAACACTAAGGTTAAATGTTATAGCATTATTCTATATGCCATACTGAAATAGGAAAATGCTATATTCATAAATAGTGCACCACTTGTAATCTAGCTCTATATTTGCAAACACTAAGGTTAAATGTTACAACATTATTTTATATGCAGGACTGAAATAGGAAAATGCTATATACCTATCGGTGTCTATGCTTTTTTGATATAAGAAGTGGACCTTAGCTCTGATTGGCCAGCATAGATGAATGAATGCTTTTCTTTTGCTTTTTTTCTGGGACTGTGGACTGCATCTGCTCATGCCTTACAGATGGGCTTACACTGAATGGACAGGAAGAATACGGTCTAGAAATAACATCACTGCTCAGAGCAGTTTAAGAATTGTTTGTAGCTGTGAAAGGTGAAGAACAGGGGAATAAGAAGTGCCATGATAATTAGATATTTCAAGGATTCTTTTACACCATAAAAAACAACCTGAAATTGAAATGAATAAAGCATTACTAAACAAGAAGAAGATGAAAACTGGAAAGATTATTTAAAATGTTGAAAATTTAAAGGGACACTAAACACTAAGGGCCAGATTAAAAGTGGAATGCTAAATATCACTTTTGTAAAAGCTATATTTGCTCTCTACTGAGTAATGCCAGTGCATGCTAATGTGCGCTGCTATTACAAGTGGACAGCAATGCGAACGTCAGCTTACGTTCACATTGCTGGGAAGCATTGCGCTCACAAGAGCACGCTTCCATAGGCTCTAATGGGAGCCTTGTCATGCTGTGAGACACAGAATGAGAACCTCGCGCAGCGAAGCGGGTAAGTAGCACTGCAAATTGTAAATATATATGTATATGATTATATACATATATATTTATGTGTTAATATGTGTATATATACATATTAACACATAAATATATATGTATATAAGCACATACAGGGAGTGCAGAATTATTAGGCAAATGAGTATTTTGACCACATCATCCTCTTTATGCATGTTGTCTTACTCCAAGCTGTATAGGCTCGAAAGCCTACTACCAATTAAGCATATTAGGTGATGTGCATCTCTGTAATGAGAAGGGGTGTGGTCTAATGACATCAACACCCTATATCAGGTGTGCATAATTATTAGGCAACTTCCTTTCCTTTGGCAAAATGGGTCAAAAGAAGGACTTGACAGGCTCAGAAAAGTAAAAAATAGTGAGATATCTTGCAGAGGGATGCAGCACTCTTAAAATTGGAAAGCTTCTGAAGCGTGATCATCGAACAATCAAGCGTTTCATTCAAAATAGTCAACAGGGTTGCAAGAAGCGTGTGGAAAAACCAAGGCGCAAAATAACTGCCCATGAACTGAGAAAAGTCAAGCGTGCAGCTGCCAAGATGCCACTTGCCACCAGTTTGGCCATATTTCAGAGCTGCAACATCACTGGAGTGCCCAAAAGCACAAGGTGTGCAATACTCAGAGACATGGCCAAGGTAAGAAAGGCTGAAAGACGACCACCACTGAACAAGACACACAAGCTGAAACGTCAAGACTGGGCCAAGAAATATCTGAAGACTGATTTTTCTAAGGTTTTATGGACTGATGAAATGAGAGTGAGTCTTGATGGGCCAGATGGATGGGCCCGTGGCTGGATTGGTAAAGGGCAGAGAGCTCCAGTCCGACTCAGACGCCAGCAAGGTGGAGGTGGAGTACTGGTTTGGGCTGGTATCATCAAAGATGAGCTTGTGGGGCCTTTTCGGGTTGAGGATGGAGTCAAGCTCAACTCCCAGTCCTACTGCCAGTTTCTGGAAGACACCTTCTTCAAGCAGTGGTACAGGAAGAAGTCTGCATCCTTCAAGAAAAACATGATTTTCATGCAGGACAATGCTCCATCACACGCGTCCAAGTACTCCACAGCGTGGCTGGCAAGAAAGGGTATAAAAGAAGAAAATCTAATGACATGGCCTCCTTGTTCACCTGATCTGAACCCCATTGAGAACCTGTGGTCCATCATCAAATGTGAGATTTACAAGGAGGGAAAACAGTACACCTCTCTGAACAGTGTCTGGGAGGCTGTGGTTGCTGCTGCACGCAATGTTGATGGTGAACAGATCAAAACACTGACAGAATCCATGGATGGCAGGCTTTTGAGTGTCCTTGCAAAGAAAGGTGGCTATATTGGTCACTGATTTGTTTTTGTTTTGTTTTTGAATGTCAGAAATGTATATTTGTGAATGTTGAGATGTTATATTGGTTTCACTGGTAAAAATAAATAATTGAAATGGGTATATATTTGTTTTTTGTTAAGTTGCCTAATAATTATGCACAGTAATAGTCACCTGCACACACAGATATCCCCCTAAAATAGCTATAACTAAAAACAAACTAAAAACTACTTCCAAAACTATTCAGCTTTAATATTAATGAGTTTTTTTGGGTTCATTGAGAACATGGTTGTTGTTCAATAATAAAATTAATCCTCAAAAATACAACTTGCCTAATAATTCTGCACTCCCTGTACATATATATTTACTGGGAACACACAGTTCCTATAGACCGCAATGTAAAGGCCCCACACCCGCTAGCTTTACCCCCAAATACTGCCTAGTGCAGTTATTTTATTGAAAAATAAAAATGCTAAATTTTTTATTTTTTTAACCCCTTAAGGACCAGCGACGTACCCTGTATGTCACTGGCCTTTTTTTGTGACTTGATTGTTTTATAGCGCGGTCTTGCCACCAGCGTTGAGACTGCTCTATTTCACAAAGCCTGCTGGAGGGAGGGCATTAATAGCGTGTTCTTGCTAGGCTTGTGCTATTATGTCCTGAAAAAACCCTTAACGACCAGTGACATACAGGGTGCATTGTGGTCATTAAAGGGTTAATAAAATACACTACACTGTATTTTGAGGGCATTTGGGGCACATTTATAAAATTAACCTGAGATCTGATCTCTGGTTAATTTTCTAAGCGCTAATTGCAAGCTCGAGCTCGCGGTAGCAATAACCAGCCACTTGTAATGGCTGGTTATTTATTGCGCGCCCGCAAACATGCAAATTTGCCCATTTGTGGGCGCACAATAAATTTGAGCGCCACTTGTAATTTAGCCCTAAATACATTTCATGCATCTCCCTCTACTCACAGGTGCTGCCATTGTGAAATCTAGGTTACATTGCAGGTATCCGAAGGAGAGTTGCTGCACATGTGCAAGAAGGTCAGCACTGCAATGTAATGAAATATAGATTTCAACATGGCAGCACCCATGATTAGAGGGGGACGGGGTATAACCCCAATACTATGCTTATAAAATGTATTTAGTGTTGTGTCCCTTTAAGTAAAAGAGACAAGATACTCAGACAAGTAGTTGATATAGGTTAATTCAATTAAACAATGTCACAGGAACACCCATTCAAATGGGATTTTCTCTTTCCAACACATCCACTTGAAGGTTGTTTTCTTCCACTATCTCTTGGTTGCATAACTTTTCTATAATAAATATTGTAGTATTGATATTTTCTGTATAGGTTTTGATTTCAACTAGCAAAATAATCTTTCTGTAAATGACAAAATAAAGGTAAAGGAGCAATTTGTAAGCAATTTAATACAATCCAGCAGGTAAAATGAATTATTAGGAACATATTAAAGGGACATTAAACTGCTGGGTAAAACTACAATAGCAGGGTTACTACTTGATTTTCCTCTTATAGCTTTCTTTAATGCTGTTCTCTAATTTTAACTCCGTACAGAATCTAATTGGTAAAGTTCTGCACTTCATACTGGGCACCGCCATCTTGTAACTCGTATATTGCTGCATAATGAGACAGATGCAGACCACTTTTTTGACAGCTGTACCTTTCACTTTAGTTTAGCTCATATAATATAGAGAGGAAGCATTAAATTTTGCACAGTTACATAACAAATATAAGTTCTGAAATGTGAAGATGCAGAGCTTCACTAACTAATACTTGTAAGGGGTTAAAATAAGAGAATAGCTTTGAATACAGCTGCAGGCACGGGGGGGGGGGGGGAATAATAGCATGGTAAGTAGTAACCTGCTACTGTAGTTGTACTCAGCAATGCAATGTCCCTTTAAATGAAAGAAAAATTACACTGTCCCTTTAAGAAAATACTTCTCAGAATGAGCACAATAGTATCTATATGGCACACATGAACTAGCAGTGTCTAGCTGTGAAAAATTATCAAAATGCACTGAGATATGAGGCGGCCTTCCAGGGTTTAGAAAATTAGCATATGAGACTATCTAGGTTTAGCTTTCAACAAAGAATACCAAGAGAACAAAGCAAATTTGATGATAAAAGTACATTGGGAAGTTGTTTAAAATTGCATTTCCTATCTGAATCAAGGAAGTTTAATTTTAACTAGACTGTCCCTTTAAGTTGGCAAGGCAATGATCTTGAATATATTAAACGGAAAACAAGAATTTGCAGTCATAATGACATAACAAATAACATTTCTGAAGACTAGATTCAGTAAAACTCACAGCTCAGGAGAGAATATATTTTGGTCACCTTTAAATTAGCAAAGTTTTTTCACACTAATCTGTGACGGGTTTTTCCATTTCAATCTGACCTGTAAAAAAACACTGTATCCCATCTATTTGCCATCACTGTGAAATATATATTACATAGGAAATGGTGCAAGTATAATTGCAACTATTTAAATTTGTTTTCCTATATAACTCTGCATTGTAAAGTAATTTAATTTTGCATATCATTAACAGAACATGTTTGTATTGAAAATTAAAGTTTTATTCACTTTATGACAAGGAGTTATGTTTTATTTCAGTAAAATATAGGAAACACATTTAAATGCTTAAAGTTACACAACCTTTTGAAATTAAATACAAAGTACAATATTAAAGCACATTAATACCCGTGTCAAATGCAAATGATTATTGTCAAATGAAACAAAAATATGTATCACAACTGAGGTCCTACATTAGAGACACTACTGATCTATTAATCAAACTTTCTAACATCAAAAAAGAAGAAAATTTGTATTGGGTCTCTTGTGATGTCACTTCGCTTTATTCAAATATTGCACATAACATAGGGTTAAAATCAATAGATTATTTTCTAAGTGAAGACATATATATGTCGGACCTTCAAAAAAATTACATATTAGAACTCATCAATTTTATTTTGACCCATAATTATTTTCAGTTTTTAGATAACTTTTATATACAAATTAAAGGGACGGCCATGGGGACCAGATTTGCTCCCAGTTTCGCAAACCTATTCATGGGTTATTTTGAATCAATTTACATCTATGATTCTAACTGGGAGCAAAATCTGGTCTTCTATGGCCGTTATATAGATGATCTGCTTTTTTTATGGAAGGGTCCATTGGATTCTCTGACAGCCTTTCAGAATGAATTAAATATGAATAATATGGGGATTAAGTTCACATGGAACGTACAAATAGATAAAATTGATTTTTTGGATGTTTCCCTAATGTGGGGCATAGATGATAAGGTGGAATCATGCACTTTTTTCAAAACAGTCGATAGCAACAATTTACTAGACTATCACAGTAACCATTACTCCAGTTGGAAAATAAACATACCATACAGTCAGTTTCGAAGAATTCGAAGAAATTGTACAGATATCAATACATTTGATATCCAAAGCCAGACCCTCATAGATCGTTTTAAAGAAAAACATTACCCTGCATCTCTCATTGAACATAGTTACCATAGGGCACGTGCCCAAAATAGGCATGAATTATTCACTAGTAAAAAGAAGAAAGAATCTACATTTGATTCAGGATATGAATCAACATTCATTACGAGATATAACGACAACCATAGGGAGATTAGAAAGATCTTATCTAAACATTGGACACTATTAAAGAAAGACCCTGTTCTGCGATCCATTTTAGGGGAGAAACCAATATGCACTTTTAGGAGAGCCCCAACAATAAAGGAAAAACTTGCACCTAGTAAGATAGTGATGTGCAAAAGGGAAACAAATGCACCATTCAATAGAGGAAACATACAAGATAGCACTCAAGGTGCAAAAATAGGCTTTTTCAGATGTCACAAAAATAGATGCAGTATGTGTAAATATACCATCAATGGACAAAAGAGTATCAAAGTAAATAACACAGGGGAAACTTTTACATTAACACAAAAAATAACATGCAGTTCTACTTATGTGGTCTATTGTATCACCTGCATCTGTGGCCTACATTATATAGGCCGCACCTGCAGGATGATAAGACAGAGATGGTCTGAACATCTCAGATGCATTGTGAAAGGATTAGATAAATACAGTACTTCTAGACATCATACAGCATCACATGGCACTAACAAATGCCTTATGAAGATAACCCCACTCGAGGTAGTGACTGCTAGTAATTCCCAAAATAGAATGATTAAACTTCGTCAAAGGGAGACCTTCTGGATCTATAGATTTTCATCTTTACATCCAGAAGGCCTCAATGAAGTAATTGATACAGCAGCCTTTTAGATCAATCCAGTACAAACATTCAGTTCATTCTATCTTTTAATTTAAGGGTTCTGTTATACAAGCTTCATATCTGTTCTCTCACATTAGTAGTGCACTTAATATTAATGTGTATATAATGGATCATATCCTCATTGATATTGATATATATTATTTAGAAGGAATGTAAGTATAGATCACCTGAGGTCACCACCCAGTAAATATCTTAATATACCAGTAATGTTTCATCTTGAAAATATATTCAGTATTTACTATCCATCTTACAATCATTCAAGCATCATATCACTATAAAACACATTTAATCACATTAATGGAGATATGTATATTTAGAATACTATAAACATACAATTTGTCTATATTCATACACATAGAGTATTTATTATATTAATTATAAACACTTAACATTGTCACACTATACACATTTAATCATATGAGTCACATAGGAATTGATATATTCATGGTCATACACATAATATTATTATAGTTATATTATTTATATATTATTACTCTAGTCACATAGGTTTTTATAATAGCACATCTATTTATATATATTTATTTACATAAAATAAGATATAGTTAGAGTACTTAACACTAGTCACACATAGAATTCACTAATTATCACTATTTATAGCATATAGTAACCATAATTTTCCTCTATATGTTTTTTCACATGTCTTTTCATATAGAACAATTTATTAATTTATTCACTAGGGCACAGAAAGCACACACAAAAAATGGAAGACTATAATTCATATTTTTTTATATATATATAGTTTTATTTATATACATTATACAGGTTACCAATATATAAAAATATATGAGTATATGCATCTATTCGATTGAAGCGCAATGATTACGAGACTGGCATTATTTTGAATGTTATGATTCAGTAAAAATTGACGAATACTGTGAGGATAGGATATGCTTTCACAGAGCAGTAATACCAAAGGGCTACACAAATTGGCTGATGCTATCTCGAACATAGCCATAGGGTTATATATAAATATATCATAATAGCAAAGCAGTTCATATCCCAAAAAAATAAATAGACAATAGTTGATTTTTTTTTTTTTTTTTTTTAACGATAGAAAACACACGCCTATAAGCTGGGATTCACACACATAGTGACGCGTGATTGGTTTATGCTACACGCCCACGGATTATCACCTACACATTGGACATTGTGAAATCAGAGAGGGAGCTTTAAACAAATAGACATAGCCCTTCATAAAATCAGCTTATGATATGCACAATACAACAATTCAGATAACATTTAAACAGTTTATTGTAGGAGATCATGTCAAAAGGGGTAAGAATATATTAGGAAGAAAGTTGAGGAATTGTATTTAAAGACCGGCGATAAATGATACACGCCCACTAGCCATTACCCACACATATGGAAGTGTGAGATAGGCTAATGACACACACCCACAAGCTGACAGCTTTATATATGATATAAACAAACTAGCTAATGCTTTTAATTAATAAATAAATTAGACTTTCTACTATGAACAAAGGGGAGGAAAGAAATCCTCAGGAAATAAAGAAGTTATTAACCATATAAAATAGAAATAAATAGTGCATTCACTTTCATAAAGAGAGATTGCTGAAAATTTAATGAACCAACTATATGAGTGCTGTATTTGTTTTTTTGCTGAAACACTATTGTGCATACTATATATGTTTTCTTCCGAAATGTTTATGAGATATATTGTAATATCTGCTATATACTTGTTTTGATACTAGCTGTATATGTTAAAGTAGATCTATGCATACAATGAGTTATATATTCACATACTGGTATCAAGAAAAGTCAGTTTGTATTGTGAAGGTCACCATAGCAACATTTGCATAAGTAATTGGTAAATTGGGTGTGACCAATGTTTTAATTTATTTGAGGATGTATAAATAGGAGACTTCAGTTTTAGATCAGTATAACTTGCCTGAGGAAACAGAGTGGTAGCTCTGAGAAACGCGTAGCGAATTCTACTGATTTTTATTGTACACTGTTATATTTTTATATAAAGTGTTTTTTATATATATCTGGAGTCTCCTGAATTTTTTATCTGAACCTTCTGAATACATTGGACCATCTTTCACCGGAGTGGTATGTGCGCTGGGCCACTTTTAATATACCCAGCTTGCTTCATTAGCACTACAGTGTGCTCTATACTTTGTGAGTATATCTCTGAAGGGTAAAGCTGGTGGGTTCACACTCTGCTTTCTAATTCCACACTAGGAGTCGCCCTCTGTATATCTTCTTACTTTTCAAATGATTATTGTCGCCTTCTGCTCCAAAAAAATAACAAAATGAGGTCCTGATTTTTCTTTCTTTATGCAGACCATTTTTTAGACAAGCTTTATTGAATCTGGTCAATTATATTTGTTTAGTAATGTGTTTAGTAACAGATCTAAAGAGTAACAAAATACAAACTCTATAATTGTCTTAAACACTTCTGGTAGAAATAGCAGTTACAATGTACAACAAGAGAATGACATTATGGAGCTATACAATTTCTTTCTCTTCTTCTGTGACAGATTCAGATGAAAGTTCCATCCCATCAGCAGAATCCTACAACAATTAAAGAAAAGATTAGAGATTTTACTTTCTTTTCATTTGCTTAGAAAGAGTGATGTGTTATTATTGAACTACTGCTTGCAAACAACTAGGTGCAGGGGCAGAGCTACAGGGGATGCAGAGGTCGCAACCGAGGGTGGGGTCCCAGCTTTAAAAAAAAAAAAATTCCTAGTTAAAAATGTTGACCTGCCACTGCCTGCACTGATATAATGTGAGTGACGTGATGCTTCTCTGTCTCTGACTACAGGGGTTAGTGTTTCTGTTTTACCCATTGGTACTTAAGTGTGTGTGTGCATGTGTGTATGTGTGTATGTGACTGTGTGTGTATCTTTGCATGTATGTGTGTGTATGTTTATGGAACCAGCAAATTACAGACCTTGTTACTACAGCATGGGGGGGCGTACCACTATATCCAGTACGGGGGGGGCTGGACCATGTCATAGACTACATGTCATAGACTACTGTGGCCACTTTATAAAATACTGGGGCAGGTAGGGGCAGGCCAGCCATCTCACCGGCAGATTACAGACTGTGTCACTGACTCACTATATACAGTACTGGTGGGTTAAACAGTGTCACTATATACAGTAATAGGGGGTCAGACCATCTCACAGACTGTGGGCACAGGGTACCTCCTTTTGCAGACATGTAATCTGATTCACATTTATTTTCCTTCTTAGATTCTTGCACCTGAGCCCTGTGGTTTCTAGTTACGCCTCTGACTAGGTGTACAAGAACTAATTCTAGGATTCAGGATTGCCATGTACTTTCCTTTGCAAATAATGTCATTCAGAGTGGGGGGGGGGTTAAATTGCACACATCACACATCACAGTGTTTTAACACAGTTATGTAGTTTCATTATTATTTGTAGAGCGCGATCAGATTCTGCAGCATTTTTATTTGAATCATTGCTTATGGTTCACCACATTTACCTCTGAAATAGCTTAAATGTTCCCAACATATATTTTTTAACTGCTGAGATTACATGAGATATATTTATCTGAAGGCAGTATATACAATATATCATTAACCTGTACTACTTGTGTATATACATACATAGTAACATAAGAATGCATTTTGACGGCAGAAAATAAACATAGGCCCCACAAATTTGCCCAAATTTTCCTATAAATTGTAAACTTAATTTGTTTGTGGGATAGCATTATGCTTATCTCATACATTCTTGAAGCCCCCCACAGTTTGTCTTTACCACCTCTAATTGAGGTTTATTCTATGAGGCCTATTTATCAAGCTGTCAACCGCAAATATGCTGGAATTCCGCAGCGTAATTGTGGCGAGCTTGATTCGCCTCATTTATCAAAGACTACAGACTGGCAAAAGTTGAAATCTGTGACGTAATATACGATCCGCTGGTCTCATTCCGACACAGATCGATGCTTACGTCATTACAGATGTTCTGAATGCAAATTCGGCACTATCTGACTACTTTTGCTAGTTATCAAATATCTACCAGGTACGCTCGCCACTATTCCTGCCCAGCGTACCTGCTTTTCAATCCACCACCCTGGAGGCGGCTCATGCCATAGGAATCAATGGGAGTCTGAAAGCAGCGAAAGCTCATGTTCGCTGCTGCCCGATATCCCATTGATTTCTATGGGAGAATAAAAGTTATGTTTACACCTAACACCTTAACATAACCGCCGAGTCTAAACACCCCTAATCTGCTGCCCCCTACACAGTCGCCACCTACATTATACTTATTAACCCCTAATCTGCCGCTCCGACACCGCCGCCACCTACATTATGCTTATTAACCCCTAATCTGCCGCCCTGACACCGCCACCACCTACATTATACTTATTAACCCCTAATCTGCCGCTCTGACACCGCCGCCACCTACATTATACTTATTAACTCCTAATCTGCCGCCCCAACACTGCGGCCACCTACATAAAAGTATTAACCCCTACCCCGCCGCTCCCGGAGCCCACCGCAACTAAATAAAGTTATTAACCCCTAAACCCCGTGCCTCCCACATCAGTACCACTTACTAAACATATTAAGCCCTAAACCACCAGCCCCCCACATCACCATAAACTAAATTAACCTATTAACCCCTAATCCTAACAACCCCTTAACTTTACATTAAATATTAACTCGTCCCTATCTTATAATAAATTTAAACTTACCTTTAGGTTTAAAATTAAACTATATTAAACTATTAATTAACCTACCCTAACTGTTATGCTAAGATTACATTAAACTATATTAAACTAATAATTAACCTACCCTAACTATTATACTAAAATTACATTAAACTATATTAAACTAATAATTAACCTACCCTAACTATTATACTAAAATTACATTAAACTATATTAAACTAATAATTAACCTACCCTAACTATTATACTAAAAATACATTAACACCTAACTCTACTCAAATTATTTTAATCTACTATTAAAAATTACTAAATTACAAAAAACTAACAACTAAGTTACACAAAATAACAAACACTAAGTTACAAAAAAAAAATAAACACTAAGTTACACAAAATAAAAAATAATTTATAAAATATTTAAACTAATTACACCCAATCTAAGAGCCCTATGAAAATAAAAAAGCCCCCCAAAATAAAAAAAAACCCTAGCCTACAATAAACTACCAATGGCCCTTAAAATGGCCTTTTGCTGGGCATTGCCCCAAAGAAATCAGCTCTTTTACATGTAAAAAAAAAATACAAATACCCCTCCAACAGTAAAACCCACCACCCACACAACCAACCCCCCAAATAAAAACCTAATCTAAAAAAACTAAGCTCCCCATTGCCCTGAAAAGGGCATTTGGATGGGCATTGCCCTTAAAAGGGCATTTAGCTTTTTTCCTTGCCCAAACCCTAATCTAAAAATAAAACCCACCCAATAAACCCTTAAAAAAAACCTAACACTAACCCCCGAAGATCCACTTACAGTTTCTGAAGATCCGACATCCATCCTCAACAAAGTGGCAGAAGTCCTCATCCAAGCCAGCAGAAGTCTTCATCCAGATGGCATCTTCTATCTTCATCCATCCGGCGCGGAGCGGCTCCATCTTCAAGACATCCGACGCAGAGCATCCTCTTCTTTCGACGTCTTCTTCAACAATGAAGGTTCCTTTAAATGACGTCATCCAAGATGGCGTCCTTTAGATTCCGATTGGCTGATAGAATTCTAGGCTATTCCAATCAGCCAATAGAATGCAAGCTCAATCATATTGGCTGATTGGATCAGCCAATAGGATGAAAGCTCAATCCTATTGGCTGATTGCAACAGCCAATAGGATTTTTTCAACCTTAATTCCGATTGGCTGATAGAAATCTATCAGCCAATCGGAATCTAAGGGACACCATCTTGGATGACGTCATTTAATGGGAAACTTCATTCGGAAGAAGACGTCGAAAGAAGAGGATGCTCCACTCCGGATGTCTTGAAGATGGAGCCGCTCCGTGCTGGATGGATGAAGATAGAAGATGTCGTCTGGATGAAGACTTCTTCCCGGTTGGATGAAAACTTCGGCCCGCTTGGATTAAGACTTCTGCTGGCTTCGCTGAGGACTTCTGCCGATTCGTTGAGGATGGATGTCGGGTCTTCAGAAACTGTAAGTGGCTCTTCGGGGGTTAGTGTTAGGTTTTTTTAAGGGTTTATTGGGTGGGTTTTATTTTTAGATTAGGGTTTGGGCAAGGAAAAAGAGCTAAATGCCATTTTAAGGGCAATGCCCATCCAAATGTCCTTTTCAGGGCATTGGGGAGCTTAGTTTTTTTAGATTAGGCTTTTATTTGGGGGGTTGGTTGTGTGGGTGGTGGGTTTTACTGTTGGGGGAGTATTTGCATTTTTTTACAGGTAAAAGAACTCATTTCTTTGGCGCAATGCCTGCAAAAGGCCCTTTTAAGGGCCATTGGTAGTTTATTGTAGGCTAGGGTTTTTTTATTTTGGGGGGGCTTTTTTATTTTCATAGGGCTCTTAGATTAGGTGTAATTAGTTTAAATATTTGATAATTTATTTTTTATTTTGTGTAACTTAGTGTTTATTTATTTTTTTTGTAACTTAGTGTTTGTTATTTTGTGTAACTTAGTTGTTAGTTTTTTGTAACTTTGTAATTTTTAATAGTAGATTTAAATTATTTGAGTAGGGTTAGGTTTTTAACTATATAATATAGTTAATTTAATTTGTAGTTTAATGTAATTTTAGTATAATAGGGTAGATTAATTATTAGTTTAATATAGTTTAATGTAATTTTAGTATAACAGTTAGGGTAGGTTAATTAGTGATGAGTTAATATTTAATATAAAGTTAGCGGGTTGTTAGGTTTAGGGGTTAATAGGTTAATTTAGTTTATGGCGCTGTGGGGGGGCTGGGTTTAGGGGTTAATAGGTTTAGTAAGTGGTAGTGATGTGGGAGGCCAAGGGTTTAGGGGTTAATACATTTATTTAGTTGCGGTGGGCTCCAGGAGCGGAGGGATAGGGGCTAATACATTTAGTTAGTTGCGGCGGGGTCTGGGAGTGGCGGAATAGGGGTTAATAAGTTTATTAGAGTTGCGGTAGGCTCCGAGAGCGGGGGGATAGGGGTTAATAAGTTTATTAGAGTTGCGGTGGGCTCCGGGAGCGGCGGGATAGGGGTTAATAACTTTATTAGAGTTGTGGTGGGCTCCGGGAGCAGCGGGATAGGGGTTAATAACTTTATTTAGTTGCAGTGGGGTCCGGGAGCGGCGGGATAGGGGTTAAACATTTTAGTATAGTGGCGGTGTTTAGTGACAGGGTATAAATAAAGCTGGGAAAAAGCGAATAGCAGCGAGATCGATGACTGTTAGTTAACAACAGTCCGCTGCTCATTGCCCCATACTTGGTGCGTGGCTTTTTGACAGCTTTTTATATAAATATGGAGAGCGTATTCAGGTCCGCGGCCACAATGTTAGGCGATGTCAGGCGAGCGTATTGGTGCCGTCAAATGCAAGAAAGTTGACGGCTTGATAAGTAGGTCTCTATGATTCAACCACCGTGTGAAGAAGTGCTTCCAAAAATTACTCTTAAACAGGCTACTCATCAATTTGAGATCATGAACCCTTGTTCTGGTGTTGCTCTTTTTATGAAAAATAGTTAGAGCCTCAGCTTTATTAAGCAACATAATTAGCGTATAATGTACTTATAAAGTTTCTATTATATTATATTTTAATTCTCTCCTCTTTAGAGGTCCCTTCCATCATTTTTGTCTGAGAGCCCTGGTTGGTCTCAGTCCGTCCAATCCTCCAATTTTTTTATTTACATCCCGATTATTTAAGAATTTTTTAAAGGAACTTCAATCTATGATAGCTTCCCCATTTACTGATCTATTTAACCGCTCAACACTGTTAGGACGTTCCATGCCGTCCTAACAGCACTGGGCTTTAACACTGTTAGGACAGCATGGAACGTCCTATCTTTTTTGGTGTCCTGCACCCTCCTCCTTTTTTTAATGAGAATCAAACTGGGGGCCTTGAAATCACAAGATAACAAAATGATCACATGACTTCATATTTTGAGCAAGTGTTTACATCAGAACTTTGTTGTGATGTTAAACACTTGCCCTGGGCATGAAGGTATTAATCAAACGCTATTGACAGGAGTTTTGGAAGAATAAAGAATAGCTAATGTAGTTAAAAAAAAAGGGTAGTGAGGGATACACTGGTTACTACAGGCCTGTCAGTTTAAGTTAAATAGTAAGGAAACAAATTAATATTATTTTAAAGAAAATAATTATGGCTTAAATAAAGACAAACAATTTCGCAGACTGCTCTAATTGACTTTGTCTATGTAACTAAAGTGTTAGACCACTGTGGAATAGTTGATATTTGTTCAAAAATGTACTGACAATATGGGACCAGGGGGACATTTTCTGAATTAAAAAGTAGAACAAGGATCTCTGATACCAATTCCTGAACAACTATTTCCATAAATGTTTCTTGAGGGGAGTTTTCTACATGAATAATAGATCCACAGACATGGAAAAGAGCAATGGTAGAATATGGGATGTGTGGTACGAAATGTGGCTTGCTAGAAAGGACACCCAAAGCTAATTGTAAAATACACATTTGAAATATGTTTTGAAGGTCTGCATGCAAGACCTGCAAATCTAGTACTGCAAAGCTTATTTAAGAGTATTAAAGATAAATATAAACTTTATTGTCACTTTAAAGCGTGTCTATTTTAAACAAAAACAAAAAATTATTATTACTTAAATCTGAAGGCAAATAGTGCAATATGCGGTGCCAAGCCGGATTTCCCACACGGCTATTGGCTAAGAGGTGGAACTGTCACCTGCCAGCCAAATAGTGAAGATAGCGTTCTGCCGGTGGGTTGCCTTAGCAGCTCAGTGCGGCGATCGCTTGGAACAAATAAAGGAGCTTTCAGCATGAAGTATTTTATACTTCATGAATGAAAGTCGCCTTTATATGTTCCAGTGGTAAATCCTAGCGTTTCACAAACACTAGGATTTTCCATCACGTTTAGCTATTTTCAATGATTCACAAATGTATGCATTTTATTATTGTACATCTGTTTCTGTAACTCAGCTGTTGACACAAGCTAGATAGCTAGATAGACAGACAGACACACAGATTAACAGACAGAAAGCTACATGGAGAGAGAGAGAGATAGATAGATGATAGATAGATAGATGATAGATAGATAGATAGATGATAGATAGATAGATAGATAGATGATAGATAGATAGATAGATAGATAGATAGATAGATAGATAGATAGATTATGATGTATAATTGCATTAAATCAATATGAATTATATCTATCTGCCAACTGATTTAAAGATGACATCTGGCAAACAAAAAATATGCAGATATAAAATAATTATAATTAAAACAAATAAATGTTTCTTGCACCAATAGCAGCCAACAGAGATATTAATATTTATCACTAATACTGGGATAACATAGACACAAATTTTCTCTAGATAAATTCAATACGGAATTTCTATATTAAGTGACATGAAAACAGGCAAATTAGTCTCCAATTCGATTTCAGAACTCATTGATGCTGTTAACTGGACCAATTAGTCTACTAAAATGTATTCTGTAAATTAAGATATGGGTGGCCGGGCTGTATAGTGCAATATATTTAAAAAAAGAGTTTGGGCAGTATTTCTTGACTGTAAAGGGCTCCAATGCATTTCTATATACAGTATGTGTACATATGTATTTATGCGTTTATACTGTATGTGTATATATGTCTATAAATACAAATATATATATATATACACACACATACTTATACATATTTATGTATCTCTATGTTAAAGCCTTTTGCCTGCCATTTTTTCTAATACCTGAGACCTTATATCTTTGAGCCTTTATAACTTTTTTGTGCAATATTTATTTTAATAATTTTTATTAGATTGTTTTATTATAAGTGTATCTATACTTTGTAATGTATTTTTTATGTGTTTTGTGAAAATTTTTTGTTTCCCAAAACAGTTAACCAGAGCTCTGAGGACACAATATCCTGACGAGCATTAACTTAAATTACGCTCAAGCCTTTGTGTTTACTTTCAACTTGTAATAAGAGCACTAAACACAATGTGCACAAACAGATGCGATAAACCCCTTTTCGCTCACATGTAACTGTTAGCACGCCACTCGTAATCTGTCCCAAAACAGGGCAATTATTTAGAAAAATATTCATATTAATAGTGAGTGCAACATAAGCGACAAATGTTAGGTTAGAGGTTATGCGTTATACGAACATCTCATTCTGACCCAGTATTTTTTATGTCGATAAGAAGACACTATTTTGAAAGAAAGGTATTTCTCTGATTTCAATGTACGTGCAAATGTGTCCATTGTATGAGGTAGAGTGATAAAGAGATTGTAGTTGCTACAGCTGTAAATTCTCAGGATTAGGCAGCAGATTATATACAAGAACCCCTCTTTTGTATTGAATTGCATGGCTTTTACTTACATTAAAAGGCTTAAACAATCTTGCCAAATAATGATCTTCATATGTTTTTGTACACATAACATCTGGTGCAAGGGAAACTGAACCTTTTCAAGGTTACATTTTCAGGTATGTTAATCTGAGGTCTGATGAAGACATCTGGCTTAAAGTGTGAAGCACAAAATGTTTCTTTCATTATTCAGATAGATTTTTTTTTTTATTATTTTTATTGAGGTTCATTTTAAGGCATACACAGGTATACATGTCACTATAGAATGCAAAGACAATTTGTTGCAAGACTTACAACCAATATAAACACATACAAATAAGTATACATTGTAGGATTACATGGCAAATTTTGGTAGCATATGTATACATATAACTTGGCAAAGAAACCGCATACCTTCTAACTAATATGTGAGGCCACTTATGGATAGGGTGACCATAGTGCTGCTTTAAAAAGGGACACATATGAAAAATACATATGTTAAGGCTATTTTCAGGGCTGTTTAAAGAAATGTTTTGCATAAGAACCCTGACATATGTATTTTTCATATGTGTCCCTTTTTAAAACGGCAATATGGTCACCCTACTTATGGACCTCCTAGTGCTATGGAAAATGTGAATTTACAGAAGGTAGTGTCTAGTAAAAGGAGATTACTCTTGGGTCTTAGATGGTGAACCTCTTTATTTTTCATTAGTTAACGGTTAAACCTCCTTTGATATTTGAAGGCACTTTTGGACTCCAAAGTGTAATAGCATATAGAATAGCAGGAGGAGAACTGTAATATAGGGCCACTTTTGGACCAAAATTATATAAGGGCTCCATCTTCATCCCGCCGACGCAGAACATCCATCCTGGCCGACGACTTCCCGACGAATGACGGTTCCTTTAAGGGACGTCATCCAAGATGGAGTCCCTCGAATTCCGATTGGCTGATAGGATTCTATCAGCCAATCGGAATTAAGGTAGGAAAATTCTGATTGGCTGATGGAATCAGCCAATCAGATGCAAGTTCAATCCGATTGGCTGATCCAATCAGCCAATCAGATTGAGCTCGCATTCTATTGGCTGTTCCGATCAGCCAATAGAATGCAAGCTCAATCTGATTGGCTGATTGGCTGAACCGTCATTCGTCGGGAAGTCGTCGGCCAGGATCGATGTTCCGCGTAGGCGGGATGAAGATGGAGCCGGAAGAAAGAAGATTGAAGATGCCGCTTGATAGAAGACTTCAGCCGGATGATGGACCTCTTCAGCCCCCGCTTGGATGAAGACTTCAGCCGGATGATGGACCTCTTCAGCCCGATGATGGACCTCTTCAGCCCCCGCTTGGATGAAGACATCGCCCGGATAGGATGAAGACTTCGGAGCCTCTTCTGGATGGATCGGTGATACCCGGCGTGGTGAAGATAAGGTAGGAAGATCTTCAGGGGCTTAGTGTTAGGTTTATTTAAGGGGGGTTTGGGTTAGATTAGGGGTATGTGGGTGATGGGTTGTAATGTTGGGGGGGGTATTGTATGTTTTTTTTTACAGGCAAAAGAGCAGAATCCTTTGGGGCATGCCCCGTCAAAGGCCCTTTTAAGGGCAGGTAAGGTAAAAGAGCTTTACAATTTTTATTTTAGAATAGGGTAGGGCATTTTTTTATTTTGGGGGGCTTTGTTATTTTATTAGGGGGCTTAGAGTAGGTATAATTAAAATTGTTGTAATTTTTTTATAATGTTTGTAAATTATTTTTTTATTTTTTGTAACTTAGTTCTTTTTTTATTTTTTGTACTTTAGTTAGTGTATTTATTTGTATTTAATTGTAGATAGTTTAGTTAATTTATTTATTGATAGTGTAGTGTTAGGTTTAATTGTAACTTAGGTTAGGATTTATTTTACAGGTAATTTTGTAATTATTTTAACTAGGTAGCTATTAAATAGTTATTAACTATTTAATAGCTATTGTACCTAGTTAAAATAAATACAAAGTTGCCTGTAAAATAAATTTAAATCCTAAAATAGCTACAATATAATTATTAGTTATATTGTAGCTATATTAGGGTTTATTTTACAGGTAAGTATTTAGCTTTAAATAGGAATAATTTATTTAATAAGATTTATTTTATTTCGTTAGATAAAAATTATATTTAACTTAGGGGGGTGTTAGGGTTAGGGTTAGACTTAGCTTTAGGGGTTAATACATTTATTAGAGTAGAGGGAAGGTCCGGTCGGCAGATTAGGGGTTAATACTTGAAGTTAGGTGTCGGCGATGTTAGGGAGGGCAGATTAGGGGTTAATACTATTTATTATAGGGTTTTTGAGGCGGGAGTGAGGCGAATTAAGGGTTAATAAATTTATTATAGTAGCGGTAAGGTCCGGTCAGCAGATTAGGGGTTAATAATTGTAGGTAGGTGGCGGCGACGTAAGGGGCGGCAGATTAGGGGTTAATAAATATAATATAGGGGTCGGCGTTGTTAGGGGCAGCAGATTAGGGGTACATAGCTATAATGTAGGTTGCGGCGGTGTACGGAGCGGCAGATTAGGGGTTAAAAATAATATGCAGGGGTCAGCGATAGTGGGGGCGGTAGATTAGGGGTTAATAAGTGTAAGGTTAGGGGTGTTTAGACTCAGGGTACATGTTAGGGTGTTAGGTGCAGACTTAGGAAGTGTTTCCCCATAGGAAACAATGGGGCTGCGTTAGGAGCTGAACGCGGCTTTTTTGCAGGTGTTAGGTTTTTTTTCAGCTCAAACTGCCCCATTGTTTCCTATGGGGGAATTGTGCACGAGCACGTTTTTGAAGCTGGCCGCGTCCGTAAGCACCGCTGGTATTCAGAGTTGCAGTGGCGGTAAATTATGCTATACGCTCCCTTTTTGGAGCCTAACGCAGCCCTTCTGTGAACTCTAAATAACAGCGGTATTTAAAAGGTGCGGAGGGGAAAAAGCATGCATAGCTAATGCACCCCTTTGGCCGCAGAACTCTAAATCTAGGCGTAGGTAAATGGCAGATAAACGCTGGTAAGCACCTACTTGTTACATATATAAGAAATCTCAAGGAAAGGTCTGTAAACATCCATCTTCCCACTTTCTGTAGAGCATGCAATTTTAAACAACTTTTTAATTTACTTTTATTATCTATTTCAATAAAGGATACCAACAAAATGATGCAAAATTGAAGATAGAAGTAAATTGAAAAGTTGTTTAAAAGCTATGTTTTATCTGAATCATGATAGAAACATTTTGGGTTTTATGTCCCTTTGAGCTCATGGACTAGGGGCATAATCTCAGGTCTGATGTGGGCATGTGGGTGAGAGGGACATCAGAGTCTTAGGGTTTGTTAAGTTTTACCCTTTGGTATACAGAAGTCAAAACTGAAATGACATCAGACATCAATGAATGCCGACAGCATAAGCTGTCGGCATTTATCATTGCACAAGCAGTTCTAGAGAGTTTGCAAAATATTAATTTTTCCCTGGTTTTAACTTATCCTAGAGTCATTGAACAAGAAATGCAGTGACTATTTATATATTATGTGACTTTATCAGTGAAAATATAACATCCTATCTTGATGATTAGTATCATATGCAAATCTAGGGGCCGATTTATCACAGTGTCAATTGGGCCAAATTCATCTGTTTCCAGGCAAGCCTTCAGGCTCGCCGGAAAAAGGAGTTACGAAGCAGCGGTCTTAAGACCACTGCTCCTTAACTTGTACATCTTCTCTGAGACTGCGGTCTGCAATCCGCCCTATCGTGTACGATCGGGCTGATTGACACCCCCTGCTAGTAGCCAATTGGTGAACTGCTTGTGCAATGTTAAATGCCGACAGCATATGTTGTTGGCATCCAGCAATGTCTGGTGCACATGATCAGCTACAGCGGATCATGTCCGCCAGACATTGATAAATCGAGCCCCTAGTGTTTTGAAATTAATGTCTTCTACTTGGCTGAATCAAAATGGATTAAGAACGGTACAAGCTATAATACTTATGGAGTCTGTATATAGGAGTACAATTTTAAAGAAGCAAAGAGGAGAATGGCCAGAGAAAGTCATTAGTTTTGAGAAGATTGCATGGTGGGATTTTTGTACACAGAGAAAATATGTTGAAAATGGTGTATTATTCTTGAATGCTTCATAAAGACTTCAGTATCACCCAATACAATAAACATTTCTTTTAAGACTTACCATGTGTTGGTTCTTTGAACCCTGGTTTGGGTTTTGTTGACCTATCATAATGTTTTGCTCTTGTTTTGTATTGGTATCTGTCATGCATATAGACTTGTGAACTCTGGTACCTGTTTGTAGAAAAGAGACAATTATTTTCTGTAGGTATATTTAATTGTTTTCACAGACACAGTACCAATAAAATGTTGTGCAAACTCCAATAGCATAAAGGGAAGATATAGTTTCAAAATTACTGGGTTTTCTATTGGAACTGTACTTGGAACTTCAATCTAGATTTCAATGAAACATCTTTAAGTTCAGCTTAAATGGACATTAAACCTAAAACATTTCTCTCATGATTCAGATAGAGCATACAATTTAAAACAGCATTCCAATTTACTTCTATTATATAATTTGCTTTATTGTTTAGATATTCTTTGTTGAAGAAAAAGCAATGTACATTGGTGAGCCAATCACATAAGGCATCTGTGTGCAGCCACCAATCAGCAGCTACTGATCCTATCTAGATATGCTTTTCAGCAAAGAATATCAAGAGAATAAAGTAAATTAGATAATAGAAGTAAATTAGAAAGTTGTTTACAATTGCATGCTCTTTCTAAATCATGGGGGAAAAAGATGGGTTTCATGTCCCTTTAAGTTGTCGGACTGTTTATGTGAAAACCTGGTCTATTTCCAGTGGAACAAAGGGTGTTTTAAGTACTTAATCATTTGACTTAAAACAATAATTAAGCTAGTTTTGGTCTATCTTCGTGGTCGCCAACATTTGGTTATTAATATATCAGGATTTTTAATTTAATACTAAATATATTTTTAATTTTATACTAAATATATTTATATGGTAAATCCACTAAACCATTACAACTGAAAGGGTCTCCATTATTTCCAAATAATTTATTAGGAACCAATATATATATGTTATAATAAGAGGAATATTTACAGATATATACACATATATTTTACAACAAAACAGTCCAAATAATAATACAGGACAATTCTAGCTACCACAACCCCAATTTATGCCCCACTGCTAACAAAATAAAATAATCACAGATAATTGTATCCCAGGAATACATAGTCAAATTGTCTAGTGTCCAAAATCAGCCATCTTCACCAGAAGAGGGGGAAGAGAGAGAGACTAGTTTGGTTTCCCATGTTATGCTCAATTCAAAAGGGTTTGGCCTATCAAATGCCAGTCAAAGGCTATATGGGAGTGTCATTAAAACTTAGACTAAACACCTAGCCTAAGAGACAAAGGTGTATCTGAGGGGAAGGGATTTTAAAAATGGCTATGTGAATATTCCAGGGATAAAATCTGTAAGCTATGTCACCACAGGGCCACTAAAAGCTTTCAATACTTGCGAGCCCCTCTCCATCCAATCTGCCGCAAGCAAGAGGTGCAGACCTGACAGCCTCAATTAATAAGGTGGGTTTATATAATTATATGTTATTTATAAAATTGTATATATATATATATATATATATATATATATATATATATATATACACAAGGTAGATAAGTTGAAGCACTCACTGGACTTCAGAATACTGTGTACAAAAATATTTATTTGTGACGTTTCGGAACCTCAAACGTCCCTTCTTCTGACCTATTTTATATTTTTTTCTCTTGTTTATATATATTCTGTATGTCGGTTAAAGTGAAGGTAAAGTTTACAGTTACTGATGACCGCAATGCATATATTGCTATAACCTCAATGTAGTCGCTAAGTTTTTTTTTATCTTATAGCTATTGTTCATAAGAATTTTATGTTTTAAAATTCCTACCGGTTCTCTCCCAACTCCTCCCAAACCCTACTTCCTTGTTCTCCTGTTCTGACGTCCCACACGCTCTCTATGTCGCACAAAAGTGCACTCACAATCAGGAATTCCACAGCGCATGCATTAAACTCTGTGCTAGCGTGATTGAAACAACAAAATTGTTCAAATATTTGCCAATCTATTTCATAGATACACTATTAAACAGCTATGATACCTACTTGAACCACAATCTATGTGTGATGGTATTTGGTAAATAAGTATGAACTTTGATGCCTAAAGAGCATGCGCGTCTCATGAACGAGCTGCTAGAATAAACAGTGGTATTCTGCATTTAACGTATGCGCTATACAACAGCCTGACATTTCAGTCAATGGGATAAACTCCCCCAGGGGGGAAACGACCATTGGAGGATGAAATCTCAACTCGCCTGTCAATCAATTAGAAAAAATGGTGGACGGAAAAACAGAGGTTATCGGCGGCTGTTAAAAAAGGTAAAAAGCAGCAAAATATATGCATATTAAAATAAAATGATGAATTAAACTATGCCTAATTTTCAAAAATCTATTATATGACGTGACCAAGTTGGGTTAAGTTTACCTTCACTTTAATAAAGTATATTATGATAAAAATAAAATTAAGTCTACATTGGGAATGTATTTGAAGTCATCATGTGTATTATTTATGTGAATAAAATGCATTCTGTCTTTACTTGAAGTATGCAGTGGTAATTTTGTATTTTTTTTTTATTTTATATTTTTTTAAATTCTGTTTTTATTGAGATATTAGGTAAATACAAAACATAACTTTCGTCCATTTACATCTATGAAAGTAGAATATGTATAAAATACATAATATACATAAGGGCCAATATGTGAAATAATTGGTTACATAATATAGCAGTAGGCTTATTAATAAACACAGGTATTTTACCAACACATGAATGTCTAAAAGAGTTGTCTTAAAGGAAATAGTAGACAGATTTTCACCTTAATACAGATATGCTTCTTTATACAACAATAAATGACTGTGTAAAGATGCAATAAAACCTTTTTAATTAAACTATTACCAATCAAATCTATTAATCATCTCAGATCTCTGCCCTTGAGAGAGTAAATGAACTAAGAATAATGGAATCTCATTTTTAATAGAGTTAGGGTTGAATATGTAATAGTAAATGAAAAATTAGGGGGGGGGGAATCTGCAGACCAGAGCTGCACGAATATTTTAGGGATAAGGGGGGGGGGGGGCATGTCCGAGAGGTCTGATAAGTCAGTAAAAGAGAGAGTCTAATTTGGGCGTAATAGGGAATAACTCCTTGTCTAGTGATAGTATAGAATCTAGTGCATAATATTATTAAGATGAAAGCTTATGACCCAGATAGCCAATTCTCCAAAAATGGGGTGATGTTGGGAGGTATTTCCCTCTAAGGTTATATAATAGATGGGATGTATCAGTGTCCAAATGTGAAGATGGGTCTTGTTATATAGGTCCTATGGATCTCAAGAGGCTCGATGTAACTATGATTAATGTTAAACAGTGGGATAAGCCTTAGGGTAGAAAAGGAGGTTAAGTTCTCTAAGGTACAGGGCATGAACCAACATGTAAAGCATGTAGGAATAGAAATATCTGATATCTTAACACCCGTAGCTCAGTAAATACAATGGGAAGATTCAGTATGACCTCTAATTATCCTTTCCATCCTGTGTACCTGTTATATAAAGATTTTAGTTGTGATAAATCCCAATAAGGGCAAATAGTGGGTAAAATAACTCCCGTGTTTTGGCTATATCATTCATTCAGGCTGTAATTTTCTGTCTCGGCCACAGACAGAGCTCTCCATGGGTATAATAGTCATATATATTAGCCGATTATATAGATAAGCCTTACATATTTAAAATATGGGAATCCCAGGATTATGGAAACCTAGGGAGTGTGGTGTTTGTGATAATAAGATAGTTAAGGAGAACTACAATAAAAATCAACCTGGGGTAAGTAATATGGCATTTCACAGTTCTGGTCAAATGATATGGGGCCATGTACTCTAGGAATAGGGTTCAGGTGTGACAGGCAAATATCAAACCTATGTAGTTATAACATAAAAACACAACATTTAAAACTCGGTTAATACATATAAACAGATCTACAGGTCTACAGGTTAGGAAACATTGTAGTATGTGTGCCTATAATCATGGCTATTGTCTGCCATAACATGTAACCAGCTACCCCTAGTTTTGTGCAGGTGATCTACACACTGTTACCCTGCTCCTGTTTTCCTAGATTCCATGTAGGCTTGCCTACAACTTAATTCTAAGCAATAGAGGTTTATACATTAACATTTGTAGGGGAGAGATAACATTAAATCAGGCATTAAATCCTGCTTGGCTTATATATAAGTATATTGGGAGGACTATCACAGTAATATCAGTCTCTACCAAATGTGGAAAACAATATGGGGGTTACATATAAACGGGTATAGAAAAGAAACAACACAACCTCTGCCAAACATATCACTAGAATAGAAAATCAGCCCATACGAGTGTGACATAATTAACTTAAAAATAAGTGAGATCTGTAAGGGGAACTAGACCTTAATCAATAAAAAAAGAAAAGAAAAAAACTGTAAAAAGTAACCTGACAGTGTGGGTTTAAATTCTGTTACACATATAGAACATTGTGAATTTCAAAAAGGTATTTACACACATATCTAGATCTAGCAGAAGCACCCTGGAAGGTCGATAAGTCACAGCACTAGCCTACTCCTATCAGGGGAATAGAGTCAAATGTCCCAAGTAGAAAACCGCCATATGAGCATATAAAAGACTCATATCGGAAATTCTTAGAGGATGCGAGCAGTGATCGGGCAGGAGATACCGCAGAGTTAAAGTCAGCTCTGCAGTACTGTTCCCCGGGTGTAATCAACTGTGCGGGAGCGGTGTCAGCGGGAGACAAGGGAGCTATTGAGGTAGGTGTAGCCAGAGTTCCTGGGGTTCTACCATAAATGTAAAAGTCTCTGCTGAGCTCACTAAGAACGCCCTTACCAGTAATTTCCGATAGAGAACCAGGAGACCAACTGTCCGGTATAAGCTGAGCTCCGTACTGTGTCTCAGTATAAGTGTGAGGTGTGGTCCTTGAAGAGTAATGGAGCACTGTAGTACCTAAGTGAACCTTCGACCAGGGGTATGACACCTCCGTTATGGGTCTCTTTTGTAGCAGTCCCGCCTCCATGACCATCCAAGTGCTTGGGCTTACTATGCCGCCTTTATTCATAATATCCACTCTAGGGTGACTTAATTCTGCTGTGGAGGCTTGTGGCATCGGGGTCTGTAATATCCCATCCGGTATTGCGGTACTGTTCCCAGCTGTTGCCTTATCATCCGTTCTCCGTGCTGTGAGATCGTCGAGTGGCCAGTCGCTCCATTCCTGTGAAGCAGCCTTAAGTGTAGTGTAGCAACAGCCAGACTGTGCTTTCTCGTGATATGGTGCTGTAAGGCAGTTTGCTAGTATCTCCTGCAGGGTAGTCTCTGACTTCATGTGAGCTGTGCTGTTTCTATCTGCTCCTGCCATTGCTTCTTTTAATGTATCAGATATATCTGAAAAGGAATAGTCTAGTTGATGGCTCAGATCTTGCAAGAGAACTTGTAGCATCCCCTTAGTTTCTTCAGTAAATGCCATTGTTTTCCTCTGATTGACAGATTATCACCAGTTAATAGTGATGTTCAGCAAGCCGGGAGATGGCTTCAGAAAACTTGTACATCTAGGCCTTACCGGCCTGGAACAGGTCACAAAATGCAGTAAAATTTATAAGGCTAGGTATTTTCATGAACCACAATCTTTCATGTAAATAGTTGAGCAAAACCCTATCACAGATGTTGATTGATTTTATGTGCTGATAAAACTTTACGGTAAGACTTTCCACAGGAGTGGTTTCCAACCTTCTGTGTACACATTGTAAAAAGACAATTTAAAGGCATTTTAATTTTTTCATCTGCGTCAGCTGCGTTTAAAAAACATTCGGCTAGATTACGAGTTTTGTGTTATGATTGAAAAAGCAGCGTTATGGCTCTTTTTCACTACCGCTGGTATTACGAGTCTTGCAGGTTTAGGGGCACCGCACACTTTTTTGGCCGTAACACAACGTAACTACCTCAGCTTTCAAAAAGTCCTTTTTCAATGGGACTTCCACAGCGCCGGTATTACGAGTCTGCCTGGGAGGGCATAAAGTGAGAGGTACACCCTATACCGTCAAGATCCATACCGTTAACTGAAAGTCAGTAGTTATGAGTTTTACGCTACAAAGCTGTAACATAAAACTCATAACTAAAGTGCTAAAAAGTACACTAACACCCATAAACTACCTATTAACCCCTAAACCGAGGCCCTCCCGCATCGCAAACACTAAAATAAATTTATTAACCTCTAATCTGCTGCTCCGGACATCGCCGCCACTATAATAAACATATTAACCCCTAAAATGCCGCACTCCCGCATCACAAACACTAGTTAAATATTATTAACAACTAATCTGCCGCCCCTAACATCACCGCCACCTACCTACATTTATTAACCCCTAATCTTGCACCCCCAACGTCGCCACCACTATACTAAAGTTATTAACCCCTAAAACTAAGTCTAACCCTAACCCTAACACCCACTAACTTTAATGTAATTAAAATAAATCTAAATAAAACCTACTATTAATAAATAATTCCTATTTAAAACTAAATGCCTATAAAAAAAAACCTAAGCTAGCTACAATATAACTGATAGTTACATTGTATCTAGCTTAGGTTTTACTTTTATTTCACAGGCAAGTTTGTATTTATTTTAACTAGGTAGAATAGTTACTAAATAGTTTTTAACTATTTACTAACTACCTAGCTAAAATAAATACAAATTTACCTGTAAAATAAAACCTAACCTGTCTTACACTAACACCTAACCTTACACTACAATTAAATCAATTACATAAATTAAATACAATTAACTAAATTACAAAAAAACACTAAATTACACAAAATAAAAAAAGAAATTATCAGATATTTAAACTAATTACACCTAATCTAATAACCCTATCAAAATTAAAAAAGCCCCCCCAAAATAAAAAAAAACCTAGCCTAAACTAAACTACCAATAGCCCTTTAAAAAGGCCTTTTGCGGGGCATTGCCCCAAAGAAATCAGCTCTTTTACCTGTAAAAAAAATACAAACAACCCCCCAACAGTAAAACCCACCACCCACACAACCAACCCCCCAAATAAAACCCTAACTAAAAAACCTAAGCTCCCCATTGCCCTGAAAAGGGCATTTGGATGGGCATTGCCCTTAAAAGGGCATTTAGCTCTTTTTCAGCCCAAAAGTCCTAATCTAAAAATAAAACCCACCCAATAAACCCTTAAAAAACCTAACACTAACCCCCGAAGATCCACTTACAGTTTTTGAAGACCCGACATCCATTCTCAACGAAGCCGGCAGAAGTCCTCAATGAAGCGGCAGAAGTCGTCATCCAACCGAGCAGAAGTCTTCATCCAGATGGCATCTTCTATCTTTATCCATCCGGCGCAGAGCGGGTCCATCTTCAAGACATCTGGCGCGGAGCATCCTCTTCTCTTGACGGCTAATGAAGAATGAAGGTTGATTTTTTAAATCAAATTTGTAGTAGTATTGTAGCTGTGTGTGCATGTGCATGCATGTGTACATGTGTGTATGCTAGGGATGGGCGAATGTTTCTAAAAATTCGAAATTTAAAACGAATTTTGATACATTCGTTCGAATCGAATTTCAAATGTTTATATAACATTCTATTTTTGAATTTTCGTTTTCAAATTTTTCAATAAAATTCGAAAATATTCGTTTGAATAATAGAATGTTTAGCTATGTATTCATTCAATTTCAAAATGTAATATTCGAATTCGAATGTGACATTCGAATTCGAATGTGATATTCAAAATGGAAATAGTATTTCTAGTCTACAACTGTGTTTAATAAATGTAATAATTGAATTTGAATGCTACATTCGAATTCGAATGTCACATTCGAAATTGAAATAGTATTTCTAGTCTAATACTGTGTTTTAAATGTGATATTCGATTCGAATGTGATATTCGATTCGAATGTGATATTTGATTTGAATGTGACATTCAAATTTGAAATAGTATTTCTAGTCTAATACAGTGTTTTATAAATGTAATATTCAAATTCGAATGTGACATTCGAAATAATGTTTCTAGTCTACAATTGTGTTTTATAAATGTAATATTCGAATTTGAATGTGATATTTGAATGTAACATTCGAATTTGAATGTGATATTCGAATTCGAATGTGACAGTCGAATTCGAATGTGACATTCGAAAACTGTAAATAACATTCGAAAATTGAATTTTTAAGAATATTCGTTGTTATCAACATTCTATTATGTAAATCGAATTTCTACAATAACATTCGTTCTAACATTCGAATTCGGATATAAACACATTCACCCATCCCTAGTGTATGCATGCATGTGTGTGTCTCTATGTGCATGCATATGAATGTGCATATGTTGATATGTGTGTGTATTAATGTGTATGCATGTGTGTGTCTTTGTGCGCATGATTATGTAGGTGCATGTATGTATATGCGTGTATGTATGAATGTGTATGCAATTGTGTGTGTTTATGTATATGCATGTATGTATGTGTGTATAAATGTGTATGCATATGTGTCTGTGTATGTAATTTGGAATTGTGTAGTATTTTAGTTGTGTGTGCATGTGCATGCATGTGTATGTATGTGTGTGTCTCTGTGTGCATGTATATGTATGTGCATGTATGTATATGTGGGTTATGAATGTGTATGCATATGTGTATGTCTGTGTGTATTTGTGCATTGTGTGTGTCTTAGTGTGCATGCTTATGTAGGTGCATGTGTGAATCAATGTGTATGCATATGTGTGTGTTTATGCATGTGGATGGATGGATGTGTGTATGAATGTGTATGCACGTGTGTGTGTGTATGTGCATGTGTTTTTAACTTTGTGCATGTGTATGTATACATAGGTATGTATATGTCTGTATGTATGAATGTGTATGAATGTGTATGCATATGTGTGTGTGTCTGTGCATGTCTATGATTATGTATATGTGTGTGTGCCTGTGCATGTGTATGATTATGTATCAGTACTGTTCCTTAATTTTTCTAAAACAGCCACATTAAAAGCACAAACTTTTTTTTTTTATTGCTGATTTAATTTTTTTGTAATTTAATTTTAAATTGTGTAGTGTTCTATACACTTTCAGTAATTGCTGGTCTATGTGATTTAACAAATCAAAGACCATTGAGTCAGAGTTTAGATCCTGCTTCACATGTGTATAAATAGTCTAATCTATGGTCTGTTATGGTTCTATAACTTACAAAGGCTGCCAGCCCATGGATCTGATCTAAAGTATAATATGGGCATAAAAGTAAGGCCTGTTGATGGCACTTACCAGTTACCTAGGAGCAGCCTCTTTTAGCCTGATCATGCTTTTCACAGAGGATAACTTTCCTGAAGTTTATCAGTCTAATCCCCCTAGTAAGGTCAGTCCAGCCCCTGGAATACCAGGCAATCCTCCACTGAACAAAAAACATGGAAAACACAGACAATTGTTTTGGTCATGTCAGGGAGCAGGGCTACCCTGTGTGCAGGAGGTGAAACCTAATAGCGAAGAGCAAGTAATCCAAGGCAAGGTACATATAAGGAAGATCCAAAAGGCATAGTCAGGGTAATATAGGTCAGTCCAGGTAGAAAGTATTATAAACAAGAGTTAGGCCAAAGGTCAAAACCAGGAAGTCAAATAGTAGGTAGGGAATCAGGACAAGGTACAACGCTTAGCTATGCAGGTAAACTGGCAGAATAACTCAGCAATAAGCCAGGGCTCAGCCCAGAATTTAAACCTAACAAGGCCCAGGAATGCCCCCCCCCCCCCGTATCCAGGGCAACGAAAGCCTCAGATACCAAGTACCCAATGAGAAGGCAGAGAAGAGGGAGGCGTGTCACTAAGATTCCTCACATTTATGGGAAGCAGCTGAAACAATCTTCCACGCGCCCGTGCGCACATCCACGCGCATGCGAGCACCTGCCCAAAGGTGCAACCGTACTGCCAGGCGCTATCACAACCGTAGAATAAACCTGTTATGCCGCCCTCCGCCTTACTCATCGGCGAACAGGTAGGAATGCACCCCTGGTCCCATGACAGGTCATCTGTGTGCATAATCAGTGAGGTGCAGCCATATCCCTCTAAGCACCTTGGACAAGGATTCCACAGCTGGTTTCCCCCATCACACATAAGGAGACTTCACCAGGGTCATAATACAAATGTATACAGAATGAGAAGCTTTCTACAAGGAAGGAACAACAGCTTGGTAGCTTGTTCAATGGTAAGTTACCACCTCTTTTAGCCCAATTGAGCTTTTCACAGAGGAAAGTTTTCTTGAAGTATATCAGTCTAATCCCGCCTAGTAAGGTCAGTCAGCGCCAAAATACCAGGCAATCATCCACTGGACAAGGAACATGGCAGATAAGTCCACTCACAACCCACCTACCGCTTTCCTCTAATTATCCAGTAATTTTATGGAAGATAGCTGTGACTCTAGGGGAGAACATATTCCTCAAACAAAGACTATTATTATTATTAGTCTTTTGTCTGCTGAAATACTCTCCCCAATAATTGTAAAGAGCAAATTTATCAACCCTTGTAGATATATTTCCCTACTTTATTGATTTTCTTATATGTAGTACAGCAATGCAATTTGACTCTTCAGTTGTTTAGATGTTGGTGAGTTTTTAAAATAACTGATAAAGCGGACCATTCGTTTTATACTTAGTTATTGTGAGGTAGGTAAATTGGTTATTTTGTTGCTTTTTAAATTGTCTTTAAAAATACAGAGATTCAGACTGTGCAAGCAACAGATTGATGATAACTAGTAATCTTCATATGATGGTAGCTGAGATTTTTTTTCTCAGTTTTGTATTTAGGGCTAGACATTTGAACCAGTTTTTAACATTTAGCGCTAGATTACAAGTGGCGCAATAAAGTTAGAGTATTAGATGTATTACAAGTTGAAAGTAAATGCGCACCGCTGAGCGCAATCTAAATTTGCGATTGACTGCTTAGCACGACGCAAGACTGAGCGCAAATTATGTAGCCACCCTTAAAGGGACAGTATACACCAATTTTAATTTAACTGCTTGTAATAGACACTACTATAAAGAATAATATGCACAGATACTGATCTAAAAATCCAGTATAAAACCATTGAAAAACTTAAAAGCTCCCAGTTTAGCTCTGTTGAAAAGATTAGCTGGAACACCCACTGCAAGTGGGCAATAGTAGACACCCCCTCCCTTCCTCTGCATATGAAAAGACTCTTTACACAAACAGGAGCAACCTGGTGTAGGTATACATCAGTATTCTCCTAAAACTTTGGGGCTTGGTTAGGAGTCTGAAAATCAGTGCAATGTTATTTAAAAATAAGCAAAACTATACTTTTTTTAAAAATAAAAAAAAAGCTGTATAGGCTATATAAATGTATCCTCTACAAAACATTTATGCAAAGAAAAATCTATTCTATAATGTTCCTTAAATCTAAATACAGCACATGTATATAAATAGTAGTCACCCTTAATCTAAATACAGTGAATGTATACAATTAGTAGCTGCCCTTAATCTAAATACAGCACATGTATACGATTAGTAGCCGCCCTTAATCTAAATACAGCACATGTATACAATTAGTTACCACCCTTAATCTAAATACAGCACATGTATACAATTAGTAGCCGCCCTTAATCTAAATACAGCACATGTATACAATTAGTTGCCACCCTTAATCTACATACAGTACATGTATACAATTAGTTGCCACCCTTAATATAAATACAGCACATGTATACAATTAGTAGCAGCCCTTTATCCAAATACAGCACATGTATACAATTAGTAGCCACCCTTAATCTAAATACAGCACATGTATACAATTAGTTGCCACCCTTAATCTAAATACAATACAACACAAGTATACAATTAGTAGCCGCCCTTAATCTAAATACAGCACATGTATACAATTAGTTGCCACCCTTAATCTAAATACAATACAACACATGTATACAATTAGTAGCCGCCCTTAATCTAAATACAGCACATGTATACAATTAGTTGCCACTCTTAATCTAAATACAGCACATGTATACAATTAGTTGCCACCCTTAATCTAAATACAGAACATGTATACAATTAGTTGCCACCCTTAATATAAATACAGCACATGTATACAATTAGTAGCAGCCCTTAATCTAAATACAGCACATGTATACAATTAGTAGCCACCCTTAATCTAAATACAGCACATGTATACAATTAGTTGCCACCCTTAATCTAAATACAGCACATGTATACAATTAGTTGCCACCCTTAATCTAAATACAGCACATGTATATATACAATTAGTAGCCACCCTTAATCTAAATACAGCACATGTATATATACAATTAGTTGCCACCCTTAATATAAATACAGCACATGTATACAATTAGTTGCCACCCTTAATATAAATACAGCACATGTATACAATTAGTAGCCACCCTTAATCAAAATACAGCACATGTATACAATTAGTTGCCACCCTTAATCTAAATACAGCACATGTATACAATTAGTAGCCACCCTTAATCTAAATACAGCAGATGTATATATACAATTAGTAGCCACCCTTAATCTAAATACAGCACATGTATACAATTAGTAGCAGCCCTTAATCTAAATACAGCACATGTCTACAATTAGTTGCCACCCTTAATCTAAATACAGCACATGTATACAATTAGCAGCCACCCTTAATCTAAATACAGCACATGTATACAATTAGTAGCAGCCCTTAATCTAAATACAGCACATGTATACAATTAGTTGCCACCCTTAATCTAAATACAGCACATGTATATATACAATTAGTAGCCACCCTTAATCTAAATACAGCACATGTATACAATTAGTAGCCACCCTTAATCTAAATACAGCACATGTATATATACAAATTAGTTGCCACCCTTAATATAAATACAGCACATGTATACAATTAGTTGCCACCCTTAATATAAATACAGCACATGTATATAATTAGTTGCCACCCTTAATATAAATACAGCACATGTATACAATTGCTAGCCATCCTTAATATAAATACAGCACATGTATGTATACAATTAACTGCCGTCCTTAATATAAATACAGCACATGTATACAATTAGTAGCAGCCCTTAATCTAAATACAACACGTATACAATTAGTAGCCGCCCTTAATTCAGTTATATTACAATAATGCTGCAGATTTGGTTAAAATGAATCTGTTAAAAAAGAAAATTGCAGTTATCTGATTATTTAGAGGACCACGCAATGCAGTAGAATTGCATAATTAACAAATGCATAATAAAAAGACAATGACTTAATATTCTACTCTGAATTTCAAATAAGCAGTTCATTGTTTTCTAAAAAAATGTATTTATTTTTATTTTACGCCCCCCTGTGTCATGTTACAGACATCAGCCAATCACAGACTAGTATACATATACCCTGTGAGCTTGTGCACACGCTCAGTAGGATCTTGTTCCCAAAAAAGTGTGAATATAAATATACTGTGCAAAATTTGATAATGGAAGTAAATTGGAAAGTATCTTAAAACTGCTGCTCTATCTGAATCATAAAAGTTTATTTTGACTTGAGTGTCCCTTTAAATATTCATTATTTAAGCTATTTTATGATGAGGTAAATATCTTCATGTTGAACAGATTGTTTAGTATGGGGTATTATGACAGTTATGGTAGGTCAGTTTGATGGACTGCAGTGGAATACTTACGGTGCTTCCAAGCATGCTCTGCCGCCTGGTGTGCTGTCAGCATGGCAAAGGGATGCAATGAGAGATTAAACGGCTGTGTCCTATGACTCTGGAAACAAATTATATTTAATAATTAATTTAAGAAATTAATTAGAATGAATCATTTTAATATACCAGAGAAAGGCACATATTGTACATATACATTTTGTTAGCATTATATTTTCCCAAGACATCCTGCTCCTACACAGTTTTGTGTAGAGCTATTTTAAAGTTCTGTGCATTATATATGCAGTTGAAGGTTTTATATTACATTAGTTTTGTTTTTGTGTTTGTTTTCGTAGAATGCCAGAATTCCAATATAGGCGATTTAAGGGAAACTAACAATATAAATGTGCTCCTATTAAAGGGATAGTAAACACCAAAATTGTTATTGTTTAAAAACATAGATAATCCCTTTATTTACCATTTCCCCGTTTTGCATAACCAACACTATTATAGAAATATACTTTTTACCTCTGTAATAGCCTTGTATCTAAGCTTCTGCAGACTGCCTCCTTATCTCAGATCTTTTGATAGACTTGAATTTCAGGCAATTAGTGCTGACACTTAAATAACTTCACGTGCGTGAGCACAGTGTTATCTATATGAAACACATGGACTAACGTCATCTAGCTGTGAAAAACTGTCAAATGCATTCAGATGAAAGGTCGGCCTTCAAGGGCTAAGAAATTAGCATATGAACCTACCTAGATTTAGCTTTTAACTAAGAATAACAAGAGAACAAAGCAAATTTGATGATAAAAGTAAATTAGAAAGTTGTTTAAGATTACACACCCTATCTGAATAATGAAAATTTAATTTGGACTTTACTATCCCTTTAAACAAATATCTACTATTTATTTTATCACATGAATCATATTTACTAATATGTGAAGATGTGTCTGTCCAGTAAGGCTGCCCAAGCCTTAGGGAATATAATCTACAACAGCATTCTCTGTTAGCGGTAAATGTTTAATTTACATTTATTCTCTAAAAAAGGTTTTTAGGTGATTACTTGTGATGCCATTTATTGTTTTTCAGGCTGTTCCTCATGACTGATGGCAAAATTGTATTTTCCTGACCATATATATATAGACACTTGTTCTAGAGCAGGGGTGTCAAACTCAAATTCATCGTGGGCCGCATCAGCAGTTTGGTCACCCTCAAAGGGCCGGTTGTATCTGTAGGACTATGTGTCCACTCTTTATTATCATAAATTATTGTCACTGCATTCAATTATTACTGTTAATAATAAGAATAATGGCAAGTAGATATTCAAATGTACAATTATTGTACAATTTATTGAAAAATTATTTTTGGTAACAGACAGTAATTTTTTTTTTTTTAAAACATACAAATATTGCCAAACACTGTTTATTACACATATGGCAAACACAAGGCATTAACTTTTTTTTAACTTTTCTGACTAGATGGATGACATCGTTTTCCTGAGGTCAGTCCATCGATGTCTGGCGTTAGGTCTTGTGCTGTAGCAATCCGCAAAACGGCATGGTACCAAAGTGAATCGGCTGATTGATGAATTCAATCGACGCTTTTCTGACTTTAAAGAACAGAACTTAAACTTTACCGGCTTTGATAACCTCCATGCTGTTTTGCGGATTGCTACAGCACAAGAGCACTCTGATACGTTATACCACTGTAAAGTGACACGGAAGTGGTCAGTATATCCAAAGTTTACCGCTCAGACTTTTAAGCAGAATAATAAGCAGACCCCCCCTAATAAGCAGACCCCCCTCCCCTCCACATACATCATATGTACTTACAGTACAGGAGAGAAGGGTTCAGGCAGCCGTTGGATCTGTCACATCACAGGATGGCATGCGCTCAATATAAAAACAAGTGGAGGTTTCCTGAATGCATGTAAAGTGGAGGTTTCCTGTGTAGAACGGCCGGCGCCGCTAGAGGGCTTGCTTGTAGGCTGCCACGCATGCGCTGAAGAGGCGGCTTTCTTGTGTCAAAAAAAAAAAAAAGCGAGAATAAAAGGTGAAGGCTGGTGGCTGGCGGCGGCTACACAGGCCACATGACGAGGTCTGGCGGGCCGGATTCGGCCCGCGGGCCTTGTGTTTGACACCCGTGTTCTAGAGGGTTAGCCCAAAAAATCAATACAATTCTAAATATGATAATCCTTGTTTGATTAAGGTAAAAGTAGCAATTTCTTAAACTATTATACATTTACTAAATAACAAAAAAGATAGAAGGTGCAGGGGCTGTATCTCTTTTTTAGGTAAATAGTCCATAGATCCAAGAAACACCTAATTTAAAAAAGAAACTACTAATTTCAAATGAGGAGTCCAACTGTACAGAAATAAATATTTGTGGGCAAGAAAATTGATGACAAATTGGCTCATATAAACCAAGCAAAGCTCTCAGGACTGCACTCTCCATGAAATACACAGACTCACTAATGAGATGCCCTCTAAGATATTTATTGCTGGCAAATGTTTCAAAATGGCACAAATCTAGGCTTTGTAAAGCACACAGAATGTCACACAAAGAAATGAATTCTGTACATTTACAGTTAAAATGATACGGGTACAAAACCCTTTTATACACATTCGGCCGGGATTACTAGTTTTGCTTTACGAGGGGTGCGGTGTTAATTTGCACGTTATTGTCACCGCTCACTTACTTACAGCGCTGGTATTACAGGTTTTCATAAATCCGGCGTTAACAGGCAAGAAGTGAGCGTAGAGCTATATTGAGCTCCACACAGCACTCCAGCGCTGCTTAAGTCAGCGGTGAGCTGGTTGTACGTGCTCGTGCACGATTTCCCCATAGACATCAATGGGGAGAGCCGGCAGAGAAAAAGTCTAACACCTGCAAAAAAGCAGCGTAAAGCTCAGTAACGCAGCCCCATTGATTCCTATGGGGAAACACATTTTATGTTTACACCTAACACCCTAACATGAACCTTGTGTCTAAACACCCCTAATCTTACACTTATTAACCCCTAATCTGCTGCCCCTGACATCGCCGCCACCTACATTATACTTATTAACCCCTAATCTGCCGCTCCGGACACCGCCGCCACCTACATTATACTTATGAACCCCTAATCTGCTGCCCCCAACATCGCCAACACCTACATTATATTTATTAACCCTTAATCTGCTTCCCACAACATTGCCAACACCTACATAATGTTATTAACCCCTAATCTGCCACCCCCAACGTCGCCGCCACTATAATAAAAATATTAACCCCTAAACCGCCATACTCCCACATCGCAAACACTAGTTAAATATCATTAACCCCTAATCTGCTACCCCTAACATCGCCGCCACCTACCTACATTTATTAACCCCTAATCTGCTGCCCCCAATGTCGCCGCCACTATATTATATTTATTAACCCCTAAATCTAAGTCTAACCCTAACACCCCCTAACTTAAATATAATTTAAATAAATCTAAGTAAAAATTACTATCATTACCTAAATAATTCCTATTTAAAGCTAAATACTTACCTATAAAATAAACCCTAAACTAGCTACAATATAACTAATAGTTACATAGTAGCTAGCTTAGGGTTTATTTTTATTTTACAGGCAAGTTTGTATTTATTTTAACTAGGTAGAATAGTTACTAAATAGTTATTAACTATTTAATAACTACCTAGCTAAAATAAATACACATTTACCTGTAAAATAAAACCTAACCTAAGTTACACTAACACCTACCACTAAACTACAATTAAATAAATTACCTAAATTAAATACAATTAACTAAATTAAATAAAAGTAGCTAAATTACAAACAAAAAAAACACTACATTACAGAAAATAAAAAACAAATTACAAGATCTTTAAACTAATTACACCTAATCTAATAGCCCTATCAAAATAAAAAGAGCCCACCCAAAATAAAAAAACCCTAGCCTAAACTAAACTACCAATAGCCCTTAAAAGGGCCTTTTGCGGGGCATTGCCCCAAAGAAATCAGTTCTTTTACCTGTAAAAAAAAATACAAACAACCCCCCAACAGTAAAACCCACCACCCGCACAACCAACTTCCCAAATAAAACCCTAACTAAAAAAAACTAAGCTCCCCATTGCCCTGAAAAGGGCATTTGGATGGGCATTGCTCTATTGTGGCCCAAAGCCCTAACCTAAAAAAAAAACCCCACCCAATACACCCTTAAAAATCCTAACACTAACCCCCGAAGATCCACTTACCAGGAGAAGTCTTCATCCAAGCGGCAAGATGTCCTCAATGAAGCCAGCAGAAGTGGTCCTCCAGACGGGCAGAAGTGGTCCTACAGACGGGCAGAAGTCTTCACCCAGATGGCATCTTCTATCTTCATCCTTCCGACGCGGAGTGGCTCCATCTTCAAGACATCTGGCACGGAGCATCCTCTTCAATCGACGTCTTCTTCTGGAATGAAGGTACCTTTAAGTGACGTCATCCAAGATGGCGTCCCTTAGATTTCGATTGGCTGATAGAATTCTATCAGCCAATCGGAATTAAGGTTGAAAAAATCCTATTGGCTGATGCAATCAGCCAATAGGATTGAACTTCAATCCTATTGGCTGATCCAATCAGCCAATAGGATTGAGCTTGCATTCTATTGGCTGTTCCAATCAGAAAAAAAGACTATACGCAATTTGCGTAAATTGATTTGCGGTAAGGCCAAAAAAGGGTGCGGTGCCCCTAAATCTGCAAGACTCGTAATACCAGCGGGAGTAAAAAAGCAGCGTTATGAGGCTTAACGCTGCTTTTTTACTCATAACGCAAGACTCGAAATCTAGCCGTTAGTTTGGGACAGCTGTACAGCTTTAAAGTGGGGCAGCTTGGAGAGGGTATGGGACCAAGTGTAAACAATATCTTATGTCCTGGAATATTTGCATATCATAATACAGCTTATACATGTAACCTAAATATAGTTTTATATCACTTGTTAATACTAGAGTGTAAATAGTACCATCAGAAAGATAGTAAGGTATTGTAATCAGAAGGTAATAATTGTTGTTTTAAATAAATATAGACTAGTATTTGCACTTCACTTTAAAAAGGTGTGCATAATATAATTAAAAAAAAAAAAAAAATAGTAACAGGCATCATAAACATGAATGTAATACCTTATTATAAATACCTTAATATTTTCTGCTTACTATCTTTCTCCACCAATAAGAGATGGCATATTTCAGTCAATCATAGTGATTCACTTTTGCAGGCACAGAAGATTGTTAGACATGTGAATTTGTAAGTTTCTTTCTCCTCTGAATGCAGAAGAAGGCGACTCTTCGTGACACTCAGTTATTTTTATTGCCCCATTTATTCTTGCACAACAGCAACACACTAAAATGTGTCCAAATTCAGATTTTAGTGCACTGCCATTTAACAAGAATAAATGTGGTAACGAAAATAGCTGAGCGGCACAAAGAGTCGCCACCTTTGGCATTCGGAGGAGAAGGAAACCTCCAAATGAACTTGTCTAATTGTGACAATAGCTGGGAAAAGCAGTCATTTTTAATCATTTTATTTTTTAAAAACAGTTTGGATTTCTAATTCCAGATTTTGGAAATCCAGGTTTGGGGATTTGTACATTTACTTATCTATTAGAAACGTGCATACAACATTTCAGGGGCAACTAATAAATGGAGCATGTAGAACTTAAAATGTTGTGTGTTTTACAGGTGGTTAGACCTGAATGCTCTCCATAAACTCCAGGAGAATAAACTCAGAGGCAATATTTTAACCATGATATTTTAATGCAATTATTTTATACATTTTACGTAGTAAATATCAAAACAGAAACTCCATTTTACATTTTGTATTTGCATGTAAATAACTGTTTATCACAAGATGAGATTTTAAAATAATTCTAGATTATCAAGCCAGGGTATTCTAGGGCTCCTTTTGCTGTTATCGTCACAAGAACAAGACTAGAAGGACCAATTCATGATGATCATGCAAATAAATCCAACAATAGTTATTAAAAGAAAAATACCCAGTTACATTTTTCTGGAGACTGCAATATAATTTTAATATGTAGTTTTACTACCATATATATATATGTATGTATATATATATATACACATTTCATCACTTCTCACCACTACATATGGAGAAGGCTTAAGGCTCATTTTGGGCCGAGGCTCTCTGATCTAAGTAGCTCTCTGTTACAAGTAGCAAGAGTTAGCACACTGGACCAATATTCACGATTCTAATCCTATTTCATCTCATCACTCTACAGGTATGTCTCTCTGCTTCTGCCTAACTGACTGCTTTTAAACGCCCCTTTAATTTCTGCTAGACCCCTCTGGTATGTCTCCCTGTTTCTGCCTAACTGACTGCTTTTAAACGCCCCTTTCATTTCTGCTAGACTCCTCTGGTAACCATTTCCTCTGTCTCCATTTTGTCTACCTGTAATCATTTTATCTTATATTGTCTAAAACTTATTCAGCCTTTCACCCCACCCCCTCCCTAATTTGCAAGTGTGTAATTCCTGCTAGCTAAAACTGTCTGTAACAGCTGGCTAGAATCATTTCATCACTTCTCACCACTACATATGGAGAAGGCTTAAGGCTCATTTTGGGCCGAGGCTCTCTGATCTAAGTAGCTCTCTGTTACAAGTAGCAAGAGTTAGCACACTGGAGTTAGAAACTGGAGGTTGAAACTGCAGATCAACTAACAGGTAAACTTAATAACTATACTTCTACACAATGCTCTCTATGCCTTTCCTGCTCTCTCTGTCTTCCCTTCTCCTAAAAATCACTGCATGTCCCTACAACAACAATCCCCACACTATCCATATCTCCCCCTCCCTTCTCTCATCCCCTATGCTGTCCTCTCATGAACTACTTTGTTTCCTTAGAAACACTTCCCCCTCTAACTCTCCTGTGTCTAATCATTCCCGCTCCTACAAATCTCACTCTCACCTTCTGTCTCTCTCACTGCTACTACTGCTTGCTGCTGGTGATGTCTCTCCTAACCCTGGCCCTGCAACAATCGCCACACTTTTACACTCTTGCTCCATCTCCCACTGCAAAAATCCTAGGTCACGCAATACCAACAATCTCATCTCAATTAACACACAGCGCCTAACCCCTCCCTTTTCTTGTGCCCTCTGGAATGCTCGCTCCGTCTGTTCACGACCTGTTTGTTTCCAACGCTTTCAACCTCTTAGCTATTACTGAAACCTGGCTATCTTCCTCTGACACTGCTTCCATTGCTGCTCTCACACACGGTGGTCTTCACTTTAGCCACACACCTAGGCCAGGTGAGAGACATGGTGGCGGTGTTGGCATCTTACTTTCCCCCTCCTGTTCCTATCAGTACCTATCCCCATTTCCATCTCTCTCCTTTTCTTCCTTTAAAGTCCACTGCATTCGCCTGTTCTCCCCTCTCTCTCTCTGAGTGGCAGTTATCGCCCCCCTGGACCAACTTCCCAATTCCTTGACAACTTTGCTGCCTGGCTTCCTTACTTTCTCTCCACAAATACACCTGCTCTAATCCTAGTATACTTCAACATCCCCATTGACAACCCATCTGCCCCTGCTGCCTCTAAACTTCTCTCACTCACTAACTCCTTCGGACTCTCACAATCCACCCTATTCCCTACCCACCGCGATGGACACTCGATTGATCTGGTATTCTCCTATCTCTGCTCTCTCTCTACTGTTGCATGTCACCCATTTCCCATCTCAGACCACCATCTGCTCACCTTTAATCCTAATATAGATACTAAACCTACTTCCCCCTCGCGCCCCCGCACCAGCAGAAAACTGCACACTGTGGACGCTCCCCAACTCTCCAATCTTATTCAACTACGCCTCCCCCACACTTCCACGATATCCTGCCCTGACCTTGCTATAACCCACTATAACAATACTCTCTCTTCTGCACTTGACACTCTCGCTCCACCCCAACCTCGCAAAGCCCCACTTCGTCAGCTCCAACCCTGGCACTCCCAACAAACTCGTCACCTACAAAAATGCTCCCGCACTGCTGAGCGTGTCTGGAGGAAATCCCGCTCTGAACATGATTTTATGCACTATAAGTTCATTCTCTACTCTTACACCTCTGCCCTTCGCTTAGCTAAGCAAACCTACTTCTCCTCTCTTATATCCACTCACTCCTCAAACCCTAAAAGAACCTTCTCTATTTTCAACTCTCTCCTCTACCCACCTGCACCACCCCCCTCATCTGCATTCAGTGCTCAAGACCTTGCTGACTATTTTCTCAATAAAACACTTGCAATCCGAGGAAACATCCCAAACACAAACCTGCAACTCCCAACTCCGCTCCCAGTCAACCCCTCTGCCACTCTCTGCACCCTCCTCCCAACCACTGAGAGTGAAGTGCTTCCCTTTTGTCTTCCTCACACCTCTCTACTTGCCCAACTTGACCCTATCCTTCACATCTAATCCCTCCTCTGTCTACCACCCTCACTCCGGCTCTTATTCACATATTTAACCTATCCCTTTTTACCGGCTCATTCCCTGCCTCCTTCAAACATGCGAAGTCACCCCCATACTCAAAAAACCCTCCCTTGACCCTCAACTCCCCTGCAAACTACCGCCCCATATCACCGCTCCCACTAGCTTCAAAACTCCTTGAAAAACTAGTTTTCAATCGCCTAAACCCACTTCCTGTCCTCGAACTCATTGCTCGACCCCCATGCAATCTGGCTTCCGTCCCCAACACTCAACTGAAACTGCCCTCACCAAGGTTACTAACGATCTCCTTTCTGCTAAAAACAAAGGCTACTACTCTATACTCATCTTACTTGACCTATCTGCTGCCTTTGACATTGTTGACCATCGCCTTCTCCTACGGTCTCTCAGTTCTCTTGGTCTCTGTGACACTGCCCTCTCCTGGATTCACTCTTATCTCTCTAACAGATCCTTCTCAGTCTCTTTTGCTGGTGACTCCTCCTCTCTATTGTCCCTGTCTGTTGGAGTACCTCAAGGCTCTGTCCTGGGTCCTCTACTCTTCTCTATCTACACTTCTTCACTGGGGTAAACTTATCAACAGCTATGGGCTTCAGCTATCACCTCTATGCTGATGATACCCAGATCTACCTTTCCACCCCTGCACTCTCTCCTTCTGTCAACTCTCACATCAGCGACTGCTTATCTGGCATTTCCTCCTGGATGGTCTCTCACCACCTAAAAATAAATATGTCCAAGACCGAACTACTTCTAATTCCCCCCTTTAGCTCCACTCCAATCTCTAATTTTTCTATCACTGTTGGCGGCACCACTATCTCCCCATCACCCCAAGTCCGCTGCCTCGGAGTCACGCTTGACTCAAATCTGTCCTTCATTCCCCACATCCAACTGCTCTCTTCATCCTGCCGCAACCACCTACGCAATATCTCTAAAATTCACCCGTTTCTGAGTGCTGAAACTACCAAACAGCTCAATTTCCCGACTTGACTACTGTAACAACTTACTAACTGGCCTCCCTCTCTCCCGCCTCTCTCCCCTCCAATCCATCCTAAATGCATCTGCCAGACTAATCCACCTCTCTCGACGCTCTGTTTCTGCTGCGCCTCTCTGTGAGTCCCTTCACTGGCTCCCCATTCACAACAGAGTTAAATTCAAAATTCTCACCCTGACCTACAAAGCCCTCACCAATGCTGCCCCACCCTACCTGTCCTCACTCATCAACAAATATACTCCTGCCCGTCCCCTAAGATCCAACAACGACCTGCTTCTTGCGTCCTCTACCATCACCTCCTCTCATTCTAGACTACAGGACTTCTCTCGTGCGACACCAACCCTCTAGAACGCACTTCCTCGAGATGTAAGACTTGCCCCTAACCTCTCCTCCTTTAAACATTCCCTAAAGACCTTTCTGTTCAGGGAAGCTTATCACCCGACTTATTAACAAACTAACTTCAATTAACTAACAGTTGCCCTCTATCTCCTCACTAATATCATTCTCACACTCTGCAGTCCCCACCTCCTGTTCCAATCCTCCTACCCATCTAGATTGTAAGTTCCCACGGAACAGGGCCCTCAATTCCCCTGTATTTGTCTGTAAAATGTTGTGTCTTATCGTATTGTTTCTCCACTGTACTGTTATCCTTGTACCCATGGGCAGCGCTGCGGAATCTGTTGGCGCTTTATAAATAAAGAATAATATATATATATATATATATATATATATATATATATATATACATAAATAAAACATAAAAAAAGTAATCTGATTATGTAATTGTTTTCTCAGCAGAGAAAATTGGCTATATGGTAGAAAAGTTTAAATTAACATAATGAACTCTTTAGTAACATAGCAAATGCTAATCACCTTTTCTACAAAAAAATAATAATTTAATCGCATGCACGCACCTACCGGGAGTGCAGAATTATTAGGCAAGTTGTATTTATTGAGGATTAATTTTATTATTAGAACAACAACCATGTTCTCAATGAACCCAAAAAACTCATTAATATCAAAGCTGAATAGTTTTGGAAGTAGTTTTTAGTTTGTTTTTAGTTATAGCTATTTTAGGGGGATATCTGTGTGTGCAGGTGACTAATTACCGTGCATAATTATTAGGCAACTTAACAAAAAACAAATATATACCCATTTCAATTATTTATTTTTACCAGTGAAACCAATATAACACCTCAACATTCACAAATATACATTTCTGACATTCAAAAACAAAACAAAAACAAATCAGTGACCAATATAGCCACCTTTCTTTGCAAGGACACTCAAAAGCCTGCCATCCATGGATTCTGTCAGTGTTTTGATCTGTTCACCATCAACATTGCGTGCAGCAGCAACCACAGCCTCCCAGACACTGTTCAGAGAGGTGTACTGTTTTCCCTCCTTGTAAATCTCACATTTGATGATAGACCACAGGTTCTCATGGGGTTCAAATCAGGTGAACAAGGGAGGCCATGTCATTAGATTTTCTTCTTTTATACCCTTTCTGCCAGCCCACGCTGTGGAGTACTGGGACGCATGTGATGGAGCATTGTCCTGCATGAAAATCAAGTTTTTCTTGAAGGATGCAGACTTCTTCCTGTACCACTGCTTGAAGAAGGTGTCTTCCAGAAACTGGCAGTAGGACTGGGAGTTGAGCTTGACTCCATCCTCAACCCGAAAAGGCCCCACAAGCTCATCTTTGATGATAGCCAGCCCAAACCAGTACTCCACCTCCACCTTGCTGGCGTCTGAGTCGGACTGGAGCTCTCTGCCCTTTACCAATCCAGCACGGGCCCATCCATCTGGCCCATCAAGACTCACTCTCATTTCAGCAGTCCATAAAACCTTAGAAAAATCAGTCTTGAGATATTTCTTGGCCCAGTCTTGACGTTTCAGCTTGGGTGTCTTGTTCAGTGGTGGTCGTCTTTCGGCCTTTCTTACCTTGGCCATGTCTCTGAGTATTGCACACCTTGTGCTTTTGGGCACTCCAGTGATGTTGCAGCTCTGAAATATGGCCAAACTGGTGGCAAGTGGCATCTTGGCAGCTGCACGCTTGACTTTTCTCAGTTCATGGGCAGTTATTTTGCGCCTTGGTTTTTCCACACGCGTCTTGCGACCCTGTTGACTATTTTGAATGAAACGCTTGATTGTTCGTTGATCACGCTTCAGAAGCTTTGCAATTTTAAGAGTGCTGCATCCCTCTGCAAGATATCTCATTATTTTTTACTTTTCTGAGCCTGTCAAGTCCTTCTTTTGACCCATTTTTGCCAAAGGAAAGGAAGTTGCCTAATAATTATGCACACCTGATATAGGGTGTTGATGTCATTAGACCACACCCCTTCTCATTACAGAGATGCACATCACCTAATTATGCTTAATTGGTAGTAGGCTTTCGAGCCTATACAGGGCTTGGAGTAAGACAACATGCATAAAGAGGATGATGTGGTCAAAATACTCATTTGCCTAATAATTCTGCACTCCCTGTATAGCAACTGTTGTAAAATTGTAAAAACATAAACAAGATCAAGTTGCTGGAATTTAATGTATTTTTTTTCTAAAATTAATATGGAGACTCAGATATATTTGTGTGTGAGTGGGTGTGTGTGTATCTTTCTCTCTCCGTAGCAGCTAACACTCTCAATAATACTAGCGAGGGATAGGGGCAGTTTAAATAATATCCCCAACTTTCTTAGTACTCCTGGAGACAGGTACTGGTAACTCTGCCTCTCTCTTGAGTTGTGATTGTGGACAGAAGATTGGGACTGCCTGATAGTTACCGGAGGGCCGCCATCTTAATCGCCCTGTTGTATCTATAGCCTGACACTGTCATACCCAGCCTGAGATCGCCATCGCTCAGGGTGAGCTGAAGCTAGCAGCGACGGAAGTGGCTCTGAGACTTTTCACGGAGGGAGGGAGACAGTGAGTGGCTGCAATCTCGATCTAGCTGATCAGAGCCCCGGAGGCCACGTGGACAGATCCGGTCAACAGCTTAATCAGGCCGTAAGTTACACGAGCACTGAGATTCACCAATAAGTGCTGTTATAATCCTGAGATAGTGCTGAGGAGGGTTGGTGATGTGGGTCAGATGGGTGCTAACTAATGGCTGTTATACTCAGTTACACAGGCGTTATAAATATACCTCCCTTTGATCTAACAAACACCAAGATTACCTTTTCTGCTATAGAGCCGGCCTGGACTTGAAATTATCACAGATCCAGTTTGTCTGCTCAGGGACCACACTTTTCACTCAATATGCCATTTGAACTTTCAGCTAACAGTTATAATGACACCAAAGAAGGGCCAAAAAGCAGATAAAACTCCAAGAACCAAACACAGACACCTTCTGTATCGTCCTTTTTTCATGCCTCTGACACCTTAACAGAGACAGTTACCATGCATAAAAGAATACCAGGTGTACATGAGCACTCCAGGGATAGCTTCTGTCCAACAAGACTCCCTGCAGGCAATACAGGTTGCAACTCTCGACCTTACCATCTAAATCAGATTTGGAATCACTTAAAAACTTTCATAAAGGAAGAGAAAAAGAGATCTTAAAAAGGACTTAAATGAGATGGGCTCTAGGATAGAGTATCTGGAGGAGGGGCAGGAGACCTCAACAATCTTGTAAGCACAAATACACAGCAAATTAATATACAAGACTCAATGGTCCAGTCTTTGCAGGACAAAGTGGAGGATCTGGATAATCGTGGTCGCAGAAACAATCTGCGTATACGCGGAATACCCGAATCCATCTTGCAAGATCAACTCAAAGCCCTATCTCAGAGGCCTATTCTCCACCTCCTGCCAAATTCAACACCAATACTTAGCTAAGATATCGATAGAGCCCATTGAGCACTGCGCCCTATGCCTAGGCCTCCCCAGCCACCCTGAGATGTGTTTGTCAGATTTGTACCCTACACTGCAAAAGAAGAAATCTAGCAGGGCAGCAAGGAACCACCAGTCAATTTCTTTTCAGGGCCATACTATACAGGTTTATCAGGGACTTAAGCCCTCTTACGGGTCCAAAGACATAAAGAATCAAGTTATAACTGCGAAGCTATAAGAACACCATATAAAGTAATAGATGGGGTTTACTTTTTAGTCTGATTATCTCCCACAATGGATCACAACTGATCTACAAAGGACTTTAATGACCTTGATCAGATAGACCAGGGTCTCTTAACATCAATTTCACTTCACCACCTTAGGCTGTCATCGTTCCTCCTCCCCTGCCATTGGATTCTGGCCCGTCCTGCCCCAAGGGGAACAAAGGTCACACTGGATCCGGGTGCAATCAAGAGAAGGAAGACTGGCTCCTCACAACTGGAAGAGGGTGGATCTTCCCGCTGAGAGAAACGTTCTTTTGTCTCCAAATCCCGTCCATTTCACTACCTAGTTGATTACTAGGTCTATGTTGACTCTAAGTGTAACAATAGAGACGTTTTGGAGACCCAATTATTATCAGTTTTCTGTCTCCTTGAAGCTCCTGTGCTGCATGTTTGGGAAGGGAGATGGGGAAAGAGATAGCGGGAGCAGGGTATGGAAATATTTTATCTTAATTATTTTAATTCTAATAGTATGTTTATGTTTGGTTTATAAGGTAATGCTCCATAAATATGTTATGTTAAATAGGTATACCCTATCTGTTTACAACAAATTACTACCCTTAGGATTCTCCTCCTTGGAGTTAGTAATGAATCTAGTCCCTGGAACCAAGATTAATTGGAGGGAATCTTATTTTAAATACAATCTCAGCTGCAAATGAAGGGAATTGAGAATAACTAGCTGGAACTCTAATTTAAATATATTTAAGCAATAAAGGATACTGCTTCTGTAATGATATCAAACATAAACAACTACTAATAATTTTTTATCCACATTGAGTACCACCATCTCGAAAAAAAAATAAAATAATAATAATTATACAGTTGCCTCTCCTTACATTATATTTAGTAGTATATTTCTAACACGATAGTATGTAATGCTGCAATTCTTGCCCCCAATTGAATGGTGTATTCTGGAGAGAGTATTACACCGGTTTCAAAGTTATCGTTAATTTTACTTTTGGTTGGTTTGTCTCAGATAGGGATACTAATGAGTGGATATGAGTGGGATATGTGCATTAAATAGTAGCTTCAACTAGCTCTCAAATAGAATTTCCCCTTTAATAAGTGGATAACGCCCCGATACACATTAAAATTATATCTCATAATGTGAAGGGTCTCAATGCTCCCCAGAAAAGAACAATGGCCTTGAGAGATTATAAAAAATGTAAAGATGATATCCTGGTTCTTCCAGGAGACCCACTTTAAAAGAGGCTTTGAGCCTAAGCCATCCTTGGAAGATTTGGGCTGGTTTTCCTGTCCTCTCACTCTACTAAACATAACGGAGTAGGTGTGCTAATTAAAAAACAACTCCCTTTTCGTGACACCTCAGTACATAGAGATAAGGAAGGAAGGTACATTATTATAGTTGGGACTCTTTTTCACAAGCCTTATAACCTTGATTAACGTTTATGCACCAAATAGCGTCCCTTCCCCCTTTTTTTCATCAACTATGCAACAAGATCTTGGAGGTCTCCAGGGGTAGTTTGATTATAGGGGGGAGACTTTAACCTCTACCTCGATCCGACCTTAGACTGCTCCTCAGGCACGTCTTCAGTGCCCAATAAAACACTTAAACAGATTAAATCAGCCCTATCTCAACTAGAGCAGTTCAAGACTCTTGGAGTTGCAGCATCCAACCACAAAAGGACTTCACGTTCTATTCTAATCCTCATCAGGTTATACACTAGAATTGGACTATCTATTCACTGACGTCACCAGTTTTATCACTTATCACACACACTGAAAATATCCCCATAACCTGGTCAGACCACGCTAAAATTAGGCTGTCAACCTCCGCTGCCCACCTTCCACCACCCCCCCAACATCAATTGGAAATTTGATGATTCAATGCTTAGGGACCCACAAATATACCTTCTACTACAAAAAGCCTTATTAGACTACTTTCAGATAAATGACACCACAGATACTGACATTCAGCATATCTGGAATGAAACACAAGTGTGTTCTTAGAGGGAGCTTATTGCTCTAAAGGCAGCCAAACTAAAACAAAAAAATATATACCTGAATTCACTGCTAGAAGATCTAGCCAAACTACAGGAAATTCATAAAAAAACATCCCCAAAAGCCCCTCTCTAATCGAGAGTATAACACACAAACGTAATTAGCTCCGTCTCTTAATGGAACAGAGGCTAAAAATAAAGCTTTATTTCTTAAAAAGACATTTTATGAGGTAGCTAACAAGCAAGGGAAAATGCTAGCATGTCAGCTTGAAAGAAAAAAGAATAAGCAATTCATTGTAGGTGTCCGTGGGTCCTCGGGTGAGCTCCAGTCTTCCACCAATGACATTGCACTCGCCTTCAAGGAATATTATTGATAAATTATATAACATACACAAAACAACTAGAGCTCCCAATCCTGCTGGACATAGCAAATTACCTGTCCCAGATACCTCTGCCCAAACTAACAACTGACCAAAGTAAAGAACTAGATGCCCCTTATACAGAAGAAGAACTAATGGAAACAATTTCGTTTACTCCCCTCAGGGAAGGCCCCGGTGTCCACATGGGTTCGGAAACTCCTATTACTCTCATTTTTAAAGAAATAATAACCCCCTAATTGTTAAGGTACTTTCAGAGGCATAGAGTGATAACAGATCTTTTCCCCCGTTAGCGCTCCAAGCACATATCTCTGTAATACTAAAGCCCACAAGCCATCAGATCAGGTTTCTAACTACTGCCCGATTTCCCTCATTAATACAGATATAAAAAATCTTTGCAAAAATTATGACAATCCGCATAAATAAACTCCTCCCTAGCTTAATCCATTAAAGACCAAGTTGGTTTCATCCTTGGTCGAGAGGCAAGGGACAGCACAGTCCGAAATGCCCATTTAATTTGGCACATCAATAATAGTAATACCCCGACAGTTTTTTATCACTTTACATAGAATTTTCGCACTTTATGCATCCCCAGAGCTCGTATTATTGTTAATGGTACCTTATCCCCGCTGATAGAAATTAGTACAGCACTCGGCAAGGGTGCGCCACACCTTTCGCCCCTACTTTTGTTTGCCTTGTCGAGACCCTAGCATCTAAGATTAGGATAATCCAGGAATAACAGGGATCCCCTCTGGACAGGAAGCATACAAGCTTTCTCTGTTCGCGGATGACATCCTTTTCACATTGGCGAATCCGGAGAAATCTGTGCCCCCACTCTTGACTGAAATTTCAACTTTAATAGTCTCTCGAACTTCATGGTCAACCAGACAAATCAGAAATTTTAGGCTTCAACCTCCCACGGTTAGTTGCTCAAAAATGAATGCCCATTTAGATGGTGTCAAGGTGCAATGAAATATCTAGGCATTCACCTACCCAATTCTTTTACAAAATATACCAGTCTAACTATCTCCAATTAAAGCTGTAATTACTAATGACCTATCCTCTTGGGGGAACCAAGAAACTTTCTTGGCTTGGCGTATAAATACTATAAAAATGAATATTTCCAAGAATATATTATGGAAGCACTACCGATTCCCCTGACCCCCTAGATACATCCCATAGATTCAGCGCATATTTAGCTCCTTTGTTTGGAGAAAGGGAAGCCACCCAGAATAAACAAAGTTACTATGGCTCTACCTAGAAATCTTGGGGGGCCTAGGGCTTGCCCGACCTGGAAGCTTATAGAACCTCAATATTTCTACAGAGGATTCTAGACTGGAGGGGGGGATCAAAAGAGGTGGGGTTCGGTTGGAAGAGAACATAGGCTCAATGGTTCTGCTGGCCAGGCCTGTGCTGGGAGACCTGATCTACCTGACAAGACCAAAACGATTACTAAACCTATCACGAGAGAGACTGTTTTACAGTGGTGAGGGCAGTTAACCGTTATCCCTGTCTGACTTCTAGACTGGGCCCCTTGACTTATCTAATTCATAACCCGACTTCTCGTTAACATCTTTTAGAACTATGCCAGTCAGTAACCACACCTTACTACGACATTCTTATCCATCATATAACCACAAACAATTCCATATGTACGCAAGACCAACTACTTGAGAAAGGGTTTTGAATGGGCTGGGAACTGGTTCTCTTACAGAAGACTGTATAACTATATCTCAACTAATAAGCATAAATGTAACCTCACCTGCCCCCTTACAAATATAGAAAAGCTATACTTATTAGAATCCCCGTGAGACACTCCCTCTCTAAAATATATAAAATCTTAACACATCCTCTCCCAGGCAATCTTCCTTATGCCTTGGAAATGTGGGAAAGAGAACTAGGAACAATAATCCTTCCACAAACGGCAATGTATATGTTTTCCAAAACCAAGAAATCATCCGCCTCAGCCTCTATTCAGGAAATCAATTATAAGATATTACATTGTTGGGTACTTAACCCCTAGAAAACTACATCGCCTATTCTCTAAAACTAATAATAAATGTTGGCGATGTGGACATGTTGGAAGTGGAATGGGACATATGGTGGTGGTGGGTTCACTAATTAATCATTTTTGGGTATGAGGTTAATGAGAGGTTAAACATATTCTACAGATAGCAATCCTCCAGATCCCCAAATCTGGGCTATGTAAATAAACCTGTAACTCTGCCCTTTAGATATTGCTACCCTTATTCCGAATTTTTAACAATAGTGTTAAAGTCCTAATCACAAAAACATGGAAATCTAAAGGCATCCCAACCATGGATATGTGGAGAGATAAGGTGGCGGAGCTACTTGAGCTGGAGGAGGTATGCTGCATATAAAAATGGTAACTTAGATAGCTTTCAAATAGTACATGCACTGTGGGATGACTATGTTAAAAACCGTAACAAATCCAATAAACAACTTTAAGTATCAATCAGAGACCAATTCGAGAAAGAAAATGTAGAACTACTATCAAATTAAAATAACACTGATGGAGAATTACTGCACATTAGTTTTAATGACCATACATCATATTAAGATTAACACTAATAGACATGACACTTGTTGTATTGTCACAGCGTTTTTGTAATAATAACCCTTTTAAATTTTTTCTTTAATTGTATACATAAGATCTGTATCATTGTAAATCTGATCTTCATTCTTGTGAAAATCTATGTAGATACACATGTTACTGTATATTGTAAAAATATGATCGGATTCTTCTCAATAAAAAGATTTCAACTAAAATACATGGGTATTTTAGGAATAATTACTTTGACAACAGGCCGGTTTAATATATTTTGCTATAAAAAATAATAATATAAAAAAAAATAACACATGAAATAATTATAAAAGGTATGCAGTATATTTGATATCTTGTGGCACGATTGTCTGTGATAGTTATGCAATATGTAAAATATTTTAACAAGAATATTTTTATTGCTATCCCACATGTTGCATTTTTAATAAATATTTCTACAGTTGCAGAAATAATTACATTTGCAGGCCTCCATTACTGTTATTAATAATAACTTATATTGTAAGAAAACTGCATTTTTATACTGTAAACATAATTTTCCTGCTACTAATGACCATTCCTGAAAGAAAAAAAAAATCTGCTGACCCCATATATGACATTTGACATGGTCTCTTTGTTTTAGTAACGCTACAAAGCGGATTTTGCCCAAGCGTTAACAGCAGAAAGAAAATTCTCCAATAAAGCGTGACACCCAGTCACTGAATTGTTTAGGTCTCTTTTGCTGAGTAAACTACATTTTGACTTAAACAACAAGTCTGCTCTGCCTCCTCCCCTGGCCCAACTCAAGAGTATATAAAAGATGCCAGATACCCAGCATATCACTGCTCGCAAAGCATTATCTGGAAGCTGAACAGCCATAATGGGAAAGGTAACAATATATCTTGCAGAGATAGGACAATTTGCTGTGTTTTCATTACTAGGAGAGGTTAACATATGAATAATTCAACCTTCTGCACTATATGTCCTTAAATGTCTTGTTTCACAAATGTTATTGTATATGCTTCTTATAATAACAGAAGGCTTGAAATTGTGTCTCAACGAAAAGAAATCTCTCAACTTAAAGGGACATGTAGATGAAAAGAGAAAATGCTGTAATGTGTATGAGCATTTCATTATTGCCCAATTGCTTGAATATAACTATAGAAAAACTTATTTATATTTATCTACAAAAATCTCTATAAACTTTAGAGGGATATGAAACCCATTTTTTTTCTTTCATGATTCAGATAGAGCATACAATTTTAAGCAACTTTCTAATTTACTCCTATTATCATTTTTTCTTCGTTCTCTTGGTATCTTTATTTGAAAAAGCAGGAATGTAAGCTTAGGAGCCAGCCCATTTTTGGTTCAGAACCTTGGGTAGCACTTGCTGATTGGTGGCTACATTTAGCCTACCCAGTTGCTGAACCAAAAATGGGCCAGCTCCTAAGCTTACATTCCTGTTTTTCAAATACAGATACCAAGAGAATGAGGAACATTTATAATAGGAGTAAATTAGAAAGTTGCTTAAAATCACATGCTCTATCTGAATCATGAAGAAAAAAATGCGGGGTTTATATCCCTTTATTGTTCTTTCTCTGTAGAAAAAAAGGATTGTGATTGACCCTGTATGTTTAACCCCTGTAAAGTCAGTTCCAGAGTACTAGTGCACTACTGGGGAGGTAGCTAAACACATCTTGTGAGCCAGTCACAAAAGGCATGACTGCATAGCCATAACTCACTGCCTAGCTCCAAATACCAAAATACAATTTGAGAATAAAAGTAAATTGAAAAGTATTTTATATATATCTATATATATATAGATATTATATTATATATAGAGAGAGAGAGAGAGTAGAGATGAGGAGAGAGAGAGAGAGCACAGCTGCATACAATTCCAATATGAAGCTTCTAAACAGAAGGTTACATGTGTAGAAATTTCCTGTTACAAAAAAAAGTAATAAATCTAGACTCTCAGAAGTAGGTTGTGGATTCAAAAAAATGCCTTTGTCTGCACGAGTGAATTAAGTTGTGACTTTTACTATTAATAGTACCAATAAACAACATTTACATTCAAGTTAAAGGGACAAAAAACCCTAAATTGAATTCCCCATTAATTAAGTATTAATGCAAAAGAAACATCATTGTAATATATATAGATTATTTATTTACTTCCTTTTGCTGTAAATAACTTGCATTTGCTTTAACAATTCTGCTTTACCATGCACCCTTGATAGGTCAAAAAGCAATTCCGGTTACCTAAGTATTATTCATAAATGGCTGAATCAACTACTTTTCTTATTTTCCCTTTATTGTGGCGGTTTTCATGCTGACCCCTTGCAAGGGCTGCCAAAGTGGAATTATCTTAAAAAATGGGCATTTCCTGCAAGTGGTGAGATGTCTCCTATAGAAAGTAATGGAGCTCGCTGGAAAGGAAAACTTCACTGGGTAGAGTAATGTTAGCAGTGATCAGGGGGCGCACATTAAAAATTAAATCCTGCATTAAAAACAGATCACATTGCGCTGCTTTCTGCATATAGCATCTTACAATCACCTCTATTTCTGTATACTTGCTTTTTTTATAAGGGGTATTAAGTATTTTGCATAGTTTGTCACAACCTCACCAACTTTTATTATGTAGAAAATACAGTGAGATCTGTAGGGGCGGAAATGTTAGATAATAACGCTTGGATTTGAGAGACATTTTCCTACACGTCCAGTGGAACGCCCATATTCAGGCCATTTTACAATAGAATAAACAATTACGCTTTGTACTTTGTACCTATAGTTACGGATTTATGTGGGGTTTTTTGCACAACAGTGTACTTAATTATGATGTACAATGTGCATATTTAATATAATTTTATTCCAGTATAATTTACATAAAAATTTTAAAGAAATTTCTTAAAGAAATTCTCCAGCCCAGAGAGCTTTAGATTATCAGGGCCCTTAGTTAAATGGGTCTGGGCACTGTTCTTATCAATAACTGTGTGTGTAGTATATGGAGATGGGTAATAACCAGCTTCTCTGGGGAGTGACAGAGAAACAATGTTTTTACAGTGAAAGCAAAGGAAAACCAAGACCCAATAATAATAATATTCTCATTCTTTCATATATGGGGGGAATTTAGTTTTGAACTGAATGTGTGTTTTGAAGGATGAGCCTCAGTAGCATCTTAATTTGAGCAAATGTCTCCTTATTATTGACAACATGTTGCATAACCAAGTATTTGAATGCACTGTTGACTTCATTGCATGGGTCATTTGTTTGTTACTTTTTTTCTGAATACAGATCATCTTCTATGAAGACAAGGAACTCTCCAGGGCCGCTCCTAGAGTGCAGCTCTGACTGTTCTGACCTCCACTCTTACTTCAACCCGCTGTAACTCTATCCGAGTGGAGAATGGAAACTGGATGCTGTATGAGCATCCCAACTATACAGGGCACCAGTACTTTCTGAGAAGGGGAGAGTATCCTGACTTCCCAGCAGTGGCAGGGTTTCAATGACTCCATCAGATCTTGCCGTGTCATCCCTCAGGTACGACTGGATCAGATTTTAAAATTTAGTTAGTTAGATCATGTGTATCACTTACCCTAGATAACTTTCAGCTAGATTACGAGTTATGCACTCTATAGGGAAATTAACGAACGCAAGAAAAGTTATTTAACCACTTATAGCGCAGGCCATTACAAGTTTTTCAAAACCCGGCTTGTGCGTGCAATATGGTGCTACATAGGTTTTGCTCTTTAACAAAGGATACTACAAGAAAGAATACATTTGGTAATAGAAATAAATTGAAGGTTTCTCTTTTTCCTTGTACACGCTATCTGATCATGATAGACACATCCCTTTAATACATTTAAATTCAAACACAAGATACACATTGTTTTAAACTGGGATGCAATTATGTGTAGATATTACTATTATATCAAAGAATAGCACTTTGTTTTGGAGAAAATAAAAATATATATTTCTCTACCATCATATGCTTTACATTACCTCTAAGCACTAAAAGCCTGTTTACTGTATGAGCGGTTGTAATGTAAATCCTACTTACAAATTCCAGACAGCTTTAATGTACCTTATTTTATATTCTAGCAACGTGGATCTTTACAGAATTAGGGATTTATGAGAGAGAGGATTTCAGAGGAGAGAGCATGGAGTTTGTAGATGACTTGCTCATGCTGTCCATGACGTTTTAAATACCATGACATCTACTCTTGTAATGTGTTTGATGGCCACTGGATTTTTTATGAGGCTGCCAAACTACAAGGGGGCGCCAGTGACCTACCTTGAGGCCTGGAGAGTACAGAAGATACAGTGACTGGGGTGCTGTAAATGCCAGAGTTGGCTCCTTCAGAAGGGGTCAGAGAAAACTATTAATTATGAACTTTACTGATTATTTAACATTAAAGTGTCAATGAAAAAATCACTTGTTGTTTTCTGAATTTTTATTTTGTCCAAATATGGATTAGCTGTTTGTTGGAATAGTAACTATATATGTTGTTATGTGAATGCAAGAAGGATACATATTGTCATGTTAAAGTGATGGTAAACTTGATAGTTTTTAAAATCAGGTTCAGGAATCTAAGGTGGACTTTAATTGATCACTTCTATAGAGATGCACTGAAACTTACTTTTTAATCTAGCTGAACCATTGTAGATACCCTTCACTCCGGCCGGCCAACTTCAAAGCTCATATGTTTTTGTGAGCTAAAGATAAAACTGTTCTCCAATCGGTGCTGTAGCTACAAAAAAACTGCTGTACAGCTAGAGCGCTGATTGGAGAACAGTTCAAATCTTTAGCTCACAAAAAATATGTAAAGTTTACCATCACTTTAAGTGAGGAAATAGTCCACCTATTAAGCCACCAGTAGGGTATCGCATTATGTTATGGAAATAGGGTTATCTTGAGTGACTCTCTGTATTTTCTCACAGTAGATTTGCACCTTGATTTCATACCCTTACCTACATTATAGAATAGGTTAGAATGTCATAATATTTCTGCAACAAAACATAATTATATATTGTAAGGCAAGGACAGTAACTGCTTCAATACCACTGTAAAATCACCAGTAATATTCCTCCAACATCTAATATTTAGATTATATTATGAAATAGTATACTAATTTACATCACATAGGACAATGGAGGCAGATGTGCAACTGAGGCAAAATTATTCACTTACTACACTCACTCCCATTGATGAATGGCAAAGAAAATATATCAATATACTATGGCATGTGTCTTAAAGTTAATGACAGTGAAAAAATGGCATGTTTCTACTTCCTTAGAGCATGTCATTTTACACTACTGATGCCCCCAACTCTAAACCTCTGCATTTAAATCCCATTTGAGAGGGTTAAACACATAGAGTTGGGGTGTTTGCTTAGGGTTAAAATGATATGTTTGAACAAATTAGAGCATGTGATTTTTTTTCTCAGTGTTATGGGCCTTCCTACCCTATTGAAGTACAATTTAGATTCACACTCTTGCTTTACACAAAACTCTTTGGCCTAGATTTGGAGTTTGGCGGTAGATGGGCTGTTAACGCTCCGCAGGCTTTTTTCTGGCCGCACCATTAAATTAACGTCTGGTATCGAGAGTTCAAAAAAATGCTGCGTTAGGCTCCAAAAAAGGAGCGTAGAGCATTTTTACCGCAAATGCAACTCTCGATACCAAGTTGCTTACGGACGCGGCCAGCCTCAAAAACGTGCTCGTGCACGATTCTCCCATAGGAAACAATGGGGGCTGTTTGAGCAGAAAAAAAACCTAACAACCTGCAAAAAAGCAGCGTTCAGCTCCTAACGCAGCCCCATTGTTTCCTATGGGGAAACACTTCCTACGTCTGCACCTAACACCCTAACATGTACCCCCGAGTCTAAACACCCCTAACCTTACACTTATCAACCCCTAATCTGTCGCCCCCGGCTATCGCTGACCCCTGCAAGATATTATTAACCCCTAATCTTCGCTTCGTAAACCGCCGCAATTTTACATTATCCCTATGTACCCCTAATCTGCTGCCCCTAGACACCGCCGACCCCTATATTATATTTATTAACCCCTAACCTCCCCCCACAACGTCGCCGACACCTGCCTACACTTATTAACCCCTAATCTGCCGAGCGGTACCTGAGCAGCTATCTATAATAAAGTTATTAACCCCTAATCCGCCTCACTAACCCTATCATAAATAGTATTACCCCTAAGCTGCCCTCCCTAGACATCGCCGACACCTATCTTCAATTATTAACCCCTAATCTGATGACCCGAGCTCATCGCTACTATAATAAATGGATTAACCCCTAAAGCTAAGTCTAACCCTAACACTTAACACCACCCCCTAACTTAAATATAATTTTAATTCTAACGAAATTAATTAACTCTTATTAAATAAATTATTCCTATTTAAGCTAAATACTTATCTGTAAAATACATCCTAATATAGCTACAATATAAATTATAATTATATTATAGCTATTTTAGGGATTTATATTTATTTTACAGGCAACTTGTTAATTATTTTAACCAGGTACAATAGCTATTAAATAGTTAAGAACTATTTAATAGTTACCTAGTTAAGATAAGTAACAAAATTACCTGTAAAATAAATCCTAACCTAAGTTATAATTAAACCTAAACACTACCCTATCAATAAATTAATTAAATAAAATACCTACAATTACCTACAATTAACCTAACACTACACTATCAATAAATAAATTAAATACAATTGCTACAAAGAAATACAATTACATAAACTAACTAAAGTACAAAAAATAAAAAAGAACTAAGTTACAAAAAATAAAAAAATATTTACAAACATAAGAAAAATATTACAACAATTTTAAACTAATTACACCTACTCTAAGCCCCCTAATAAAATAACAAAGACCCCCAAAATAAAAAATTCCCTACCCTATTCTAAATTAATAAATGTAAAAGCTCTTTTACCTTACCAGCCCTGAACAGGGCCCTTTGCGGGGCATGCCCCAAGAAAATCAGCTCTTTTGCCTGTAAAAAAAAACATACAATACCCCCCCCCCCAACATTACAACCCACCACCCACATACCCCTAATCTAACCCAAACCCCCCTTAAATAAACCTAACACTAAGCCCCTGAAGATCTTCCTACCTTGTCTTCACCATCCAGGTATCACCGGATCCGTCCTGGGCATCCGGTGCTGAAGAGGTCCAGAAGAGGGCTCCAAAGTCTTCCTCCTATCCGGCAAGAAGGAGGACATCCGACCGGCAAACACTTCTCCAAGCGGCATCTTCGAGTCTTCTTCCATCCGGGTGCGGAGCGGGGTCCACCTTGAAGCAGCCGACGCGGATCCATCCTCTTCTTCCCGGCGTCTCCCGACGAATGACGGTTCCTTAAGGGACGTCATCCAAGATGCGTCCCTCGAATTCCGATTGCTGATAGGATTCTATCAGCCAATCGGAATTAAGGTAGGAATATTCTGATTGGCTGATGGAATCAGCCAATCAGAATCAAGTTCAATCCTATTGGGCTGATCCAATTAGCCAATCAGATTGAGCTCGCATTCTATTGGCTGATCAGTAGTTAAGAGCTTTATGAACCGGGCGTTATCCCAGAAAGGCTCTTAATCCTCCTGCTTTTTTTCCGGCGGTTGAGTTTTGTCGTTAGAGCTCTACCGCTCACCTTCAGAAACGACTCTAGAATACCGGCTTTAGAGAAAGATCCCATTGAAAAGATAGGATACGCAATTGACGTAAGGGGATCTGCGGTATGGAAAAGTCGCGGCTGAAAAGTGGACGTTAGACCCTTTAATCACTGACTCCAAATACCGGCGGTAGCCTAAAACCAGCGTTAGGAGCCTCTAACGCTGGTTCTCTCACGGCTACCGCCAAACTCTAAATCTAGCCGTTTGTTTGATCTTTGGAAAGCATCAAAGGCATTTTCATTGCTTTCTAAATGCTTGAATCGGTGCATTGCTGCTGTCTCAGTCAAAAGAGCTAATATTTGAGTAAGAAGCAGGAGCCATAGAAAGCACTTTCAAGAAGAAGAGGGTAGTTTTGGCTAAGACAAGGGTATACTTTTGAATATAAAAGCTTCTTGTTTTCATAATGTATGCTAGTAGCGTGTTGCAGTCATATATCGACGCCCTGGCTCCTCAACTCATTTCTAGATCACTTGGCTGCCTGGCTACTTTATTTCCTTTCCTCAGACACCCCTGCACTCATTCTTGGCAACTTCAATATCCCTCTTGACAATCCCACTGCCTCCTCTGCAAAACAACTTCTGCAACTCACTTCCTCTTTTGATTTTGTCACAATGGACTGATTCCCCCACTCACAAAGACGATCACTCCCTTGACCTGATCTTAGCTGTCGATGCACTATTTCAAACTTCACAAACTCCCCTTTTCCTCTTTCTGACCACCATCTCCTCACTTGCAATATATCATACCTCCATACAACTCCTCCCCTCCTTCTACTCCTCACACCAAACTTCACAGAAGCATTATGTCATTAGATCAGCAACAGCTTGCTGATTCCCTCGTACCTCTCCTCTCATCCTTCTCCTCCTTTTCCTGCCCTGACCAATCTATCTGCCACTATAATTCCACCCTTACATCCGTCCTTGAAAATCTGGACCCTCTTACCATAGCTTGGAAATCACACACTCATCCTCAGCCCTGGCATACTCCTCTGACACAGTACCTACGCAGATGTTCCCATACAAAAAAAATATATTTTCTTTCTACCACACTAGTTCAGCATAACTGGTTAAAAACACAATTACAGATTTTTACTACAACCTTAAACCTCATGTTCTCATTGGTCAATATTGGTTGCTATAGGAAGGAATATAATGGACCACCCAAGCTGCCACAAAAAAAGAGTAAAATATTAATATGGATGAACCTTTAATTTATTATCCAAATTAATGCTGATGTTGCATTATTTTAACTACACACTTAAAGTTGTTCTATATATATGTGTGTGTATATATATATATATATATATATATATATATATATATATATAGATATATAAATATATATATGTAAACACAAGGGGGGTTTGGGGTAAGCACACCAAAAAAACAAAAAACAAATATTTTTTTATATACTAGCACACATATTGTGGGAGTGCTGCCAAAATGACCAAAACAATTACAAAACAACAAAGAGGGTTGGCGCACATTCAAAGAACAAACCCCAATATTAAAGAGTTTCAACAACCCCCCCTATTAACTCTTACAAAAGGGTAAAAAATATTAGAGACTATGGTAGTTAAAGCAGACACATTGTTGTGATAAAAAAAGACACAATCAAATTACTTAACTACTGCAAATAAGGGATCTTATCCCTGCTTGCACTGTGCTCAGTGCAACTCAATGATAAAGGGTAAAAAATGTAGCACAAATTATTATACAAAAAAAGAGAAATTAATGGTCTCTTTACTTGTGATGCCAACTATGTAATATATGTCTTGAAATGCCTATGTGGGCGGGGTTATGTAGGGGAGACTATTAACCCTATCAGAGACAGAATAAGTGCACACAAATCTTCAATAAGATACAAAGACATGACACTACCTATCTCATCACACTTTATCACTGCAGGGCACACAGTTAGCCAGCTAAGGTTTCAGGTCATAGACCATATCCCTAAGCAAAGAAGAGGAGGTAATAGAGAGCTGTTATTTAAAAAGAAAGAAGGTTTGGTGGATACAAAATTTGAAAACTCTATATCCAAATGGATTAAACAAGGATTATGATCTGCATTTGTTTTTATAGTTGTTTTTAATTATCTGTGTAATATAGTTTTTTCTCAAGTGATGTAAAAAATATAAAGATTAAACAGAATCAATAGGAATATTAAGGCTTTTATAAAAATGTTAGAAATAAATGTTATTATGTTGGAACCTGACCGGTTGGGGGTACAATCAAAAAAATTCTGTTTGTACAATTCACTGTAATCAATTAAGCCACACCCTATGCACAGATGGTATATAAGGGAGAAATCTGTTCTTAATCCATAGCATGAGGAAGGGCCCAAGAGGCTCGAAACGTCGCTATGTTTATATCCTGATGTTGTTCTAAATAAAGAAGAAGTTTTTTTAAAAAATTGTGCTGTTGCCATTATCTATTTTTTTGGAATTATGTATGGGAGGATGGCAGGCGTCCAAGGGCAAACGTGCACTCTAAAGGTAAAATTGCAAAAGTGATACTCCTTGAAGAGAACAGGAAAATAGTGCTGGACTGTCTGCTACATTTGTTTTATATATATATATATATATATATATATATATATATATATATATATGTGTGTGTGTGTGTGTGTGTAAATACAAGGGGGGGTTTGGGTTAAGCACACCAAAAAAACAAAAACAAAATATTTTTTTATATACTAGCATACATATTGTGGGAGTGCTGCCAAAATGACCAAAACAATTACAAACAACAAAGAGGGTTGGCGCACATCCAAACACTTAAGTCCACATGTGTATAACATTTTATATACTGCAAAATCACTTATGCTAGCTAAATATTCTTAAATTGTTAAAATAAAATGGGATCATTGTCACGCAAAATTATTAACATATATTTATGCTGCAAGACTTTATGCCTATATACTTTTAAATAAAGTTGGGATCTTAGTCACACAATATGGCCATATTTTGCTAAACCAGTCACCACTTACAAGGTGTCCCAAAATAGAATGGTACTAACACTAATAAGTTAAGCTTAGCTGGGCTGAGTCATTCGATTCTAATATTAAATACAGAATTCCAACATTGCAGTACTATGCCTCAAATCATGACTGCACAGAATGAAACTCCCTAGCTTTATATATATACCACAATCACATATCTGTAATACACCTGGGCTCCTGGGCTGGGTGGTGTGCATTAACCAAAGGGATTTGGTCAACTCCCTATTATACAGGGAGTGCAGAATTATTAGGCAAATGAGTATTTTGACCACATCATCCTCTTTATGCATGTTGTCTTACTCCAAGCTGTATAGGCTCAAAAGCCTTCTACCAATTAAGCATATAGGTGATGTGCATCTCTGTAATGAGAAGGGGTGTGGTCTAATGACATCAACACCCTATATCAGGTGTGCATAATTATTAGGCAACTTCCTTTCCTTTGGCAAAATGGGTCAAAAGAAGGACTTGACAGGCTCAGAAAAGTCAAAAAATAGTGAGATATCTTGCAGAGGGATGCATCACTCTTAAAATTGCAAAGCTTCTGAAGCGTGATCATCGAACAATCAAGCGTTTCATTCAAAATAGTCAACAGGGTCGCAAGAAGCGTGTGGAAAAACCAAGGCGCAAATAACTGCCCATGAACTGAGAAAAGTCAAGCGTGCAGCTGCCAAGATGCCACTTGCCACCAGTTTGGCCATATTTCAGAGCTGCAACATCACTGGAGTGCCCAAAAGCACAAGGTGTGCAATACTCAGAGACATGGCCAAGGTAAGAAAGGCTGAAAAATCGACCACCACTGAACAAGACACACAAGCTGAAACGTCAAGACTGGGCCAAGAAATATCTCAAGACTGATTTTTCTAAGGTTTTATGGACTGATGAAATGAGAGTGAGTCTTGATGGCCAGATGGATGGGCCCGTGGCTGGATTGGTTAAGGGCACAGAGCTCCAGTCCGACTCAGACGCCAGCAAGGTGGAGGTGGAGTACTGGTTTGGGCTGGTATCATCAAAGATGAGCTTGTGGGGCCTTTTCGGGTTGAGGATGGAGTCAAGCTCAACTCCCAGTCCTACTGCCAGTTTCTGGAAGACACCTTCTTCAAGCAGTGGTACAGGAAGAAGTCTGCATCCTTCAAGAAAAACATGATTTTCATGCAGGACAATGCTCCATCACACGCGTCCAAGTACTCCACAGCGTAGCTGGCAAGAAAGGGTATAAAAGAAGAAAATCTAATGACATGGCCTCCTTGTTCACCTGATCTGAACCCCATTGAGAACCTGTGGTCCATCATCAAATGTGAGATTTACAAGGAGGCAAAACAGTACACCTCTCTGAACAGTGTCTGGGAGGCTGTGGTTGCTGCTGCACGCAATGTTGATGGTGAACAGATCAAAACACTGACAGAATCCATGGATGGCAGGCTTTTGAGTGTCCTTGCAAAGAAAGGTGGCTATATTGGTCACTGATTTGTTTTTGTTTTGTTTTTGAATGTCAGAAATGTATATTTTTGAATGTTGAGATGTTATATTGGTTTCACTGGTAAAAATAAATAATTGAAATGGGTATATATTTGTTTTTTGTTAAGTTGCCTAATAATTATGCACAGTAATAGTCACCTGCACACACAGATATCCCCCTAAAATAGCTATAACTAAAAACAAACTAAAAACTACTTCCAAAACTATTCAGCTTTGATATTAATGAGTTTTTTGGGTTCATTGAGAACATGGTTGTTGTTCAATAATAAAATTAATCCTCAAAAATACAACTTGCCTAATAATTCTGCACTCCCTGTAGAAGTAAACACAAGGGGGGGGGGGTTGGTTAAGCACACCAAAAAAAAAAAAATATATATATATATACAGTGGGGCAAAAAGTATTTAGTCAGCCACCAATTGTGCAAGTTCTCCCACTTAAGAATATGAGAGAGGCCTGTCATTTTCATCATAGGTATACCTCAACTATGAGAGACAAAATGTGGAAACAAATCCAGACAATCACATTGTCTGATTTGGAAAGAATTTTGGTGGAAAATAAGTATTTGATCAATATCAAAAGTTCAAATCTCAATACTTTGTTATATATCCTTTGTTGGCAATGACAGAGGTCAAACGTTTTCTGTAAGTTTTCAAAAGGTTGTCACTCACTGTTGCTGGTATGTTGGCCCATTCCTGCATGCAGATCTCCTCTAGAGCAGTGATGTTTTGGGGCTGTCGCTGGGCAACACGGACATTCAACTCCCTCCAAAGGTTTTCTATGGGGTTGAGATCTGGAGACTGGCTAGGCCACTCCAGGACCTTGAAATGCTTCTTACGAAGCAACTGCTTTGTTGCCCGGGCGGTGTGTTTGGGATCATTGTCATGCTGAAAGACCCAGCCACGTTTCATCTTCAATGCCCTTGCTGATGGAAGGAGGTTTGCACTCAAAATTTCACGATACATGGCCCCATTCATTCTTTCATGTACACGGTCAGTTGTCCTGTTCCCTTTGCAGAGAAACAGCCCCAAAGCATGATGTTGCCACCCCCATGCTTCACAGTAGGTATGGCGTTCTTTGGTTGCAACTCAGCATTCTATCTCCTCCAAACACGATGAGTTGTGTTTCTACCAAACAGTTCTACTTTGGTTTCATCTGGCCATATGACATTCTCCCAATCCACTTCTGGATCATCCAAATGCTCTCTAGCATACTTCAGATGGGCCCGGACATGTACTGGCTTAAGCACGTGGACACGTCTGGCACTGCAGGATCCGAGTCCCTGGCGGTGTAGTGTGTTACTGATGGTAGCCTTTGTTACATTGGTCCCAGCTCTCTGCAGGTCATTCACTAGGTCCCCCCGTGTGGTTCTGGGATGTTTGCTCACCATTATTGTGATCATTTTGACCCCACGGGGTGAGATCTTGCATGGAGTCCCAGATCGAGGGAGATTATCAGTGGTCTTGTATGTCTTCCATTTTCTAATTATTGCTCCCACAGTTGATTTATTCAAACCAAGCTGCTTGCCTATTGCACCAGCCTGGTGCAGGTCTATAATTTTGTTTCTGGTGTCCTTCGACAGCTCTTTGGTCTTCACCATAGTGGAGTTTGGAGTGTGACTGTTTGAGGTTGTGGACAGGTGTCTTTTATACTGATAACAAGTTCAAACAGGTGCCATTAATATAGGTAATAAGTGGAGGACAGAGGAGCCTCTTAAAGAAGTAGATACAGGTCTGTGAGAGCCAGAAATCTTGCTTGTTTGTAGGTGACCAAATACTTATTTTCCACCATAATATGCAAATAAATTATTTCCAAATCAGACAATGTGATTGTCTGGATTTGTTTCCAAATTGTGTCTCTCATAGTTGAGGTATACCTATGATGAAAATTACAGGCCTCTCTCATCTTCTTAAGTGGGAGAACTTGCACAATTGGTGGCTGACTAAATACTTTTTTGCCCCACCTGGAGTGCTTTACCAATTCTTGATACATATATATATATATATATATATATATATATATATATATATATATATATATTTATTATAATGCATTTTGTTCACATTAATAGTATAATGATTAGATACTGTTTTATTAGACTTTGTGGAGGTTTTTCCTGAATATACTTATGAGCACACATTCATCTGAAATCAGAAATTCAATGCCCAGGCTTTTTTGTGCTTTCAAACTCTTTAAAATAGCCCTACATTACAACTGCAGTGTCTGACCATTTACCACCAAAGTAAAATGATACAAATTTTATTTAAATGGTCACATATCATTTTTAATACATAGAGAGCAAAGTACAAAGAGGCACCAGAAAAATAGTAATTCTCCTGATAGAAATTATATATGATCTTCTAGAGTTAATGTTGCCCAAGGGTTGCTTGACAGTTCATGCAATAAGGTGACACACAATCACTAGTATGTAACATTTATAAACAATAAAAACCATGTTACCTTAGCTGAGCTCTGAAGTTGCATTGCTGCAGGTTTGATCTTGTATATTTCAAAGACATCTTCCACTGGAAAACGGTCCTGTTGTGAAGTTAGAAGATATATTGAATAGAAAAACTGTTATTATTGTTTTTATTTTTATTTTTGCAGTTTACCAGTTATAAAAATAAAACAGAAATGTAAAATAATGCAATACAATCTATTGTCACTGTATCACTCTTAATTTTGTATGGAAACATGTTTAATATACTATATATATATATATATATATATATATATATATATATATATATATATATATATATATATATATATAACTTCCATGTGTGTCTGCACTCACAATGCAATAGAGACATCAACCAGGGTGCCAAGTCAGGTATATCAATAATCCATTATAGAAGAGGACTGCACTCACTGGATTTGGTATATAAAATACATTTTTTTATTTAGGTGACGTTTCGGGGTACGCAGACCCCTTCCTCAGACCAGGCAACAGTGCAAATGAACAGTGTGCAATATAAAGCAACATAGCCCCTCCCATCAAACAATTAGTGAAATTGCGCCATGACAACAGGTGAATCACCTAATTAACAACATTCCTACCTTTACTAATGTGATAGTTAAAAACAGTATAATTGTGCAAACCAGACCAGATAGATTTTCTGGATCTAAGAATCTACAAGAAGGAAGGGAAACTATCTACAACTTTATACACAAAACCCACAGATCGGAATTCTTTACTTGAGGCAACAAGTAACCACCCGCCACATACCAGGAGGGCTATTGTGAAATCCCAAATGATCAGGGTAATGAGGAACAATACTGAGGCAACCAACAGGTTAACCCAAATGGATGAAATGTCCAACAAATTCCTGCAGAGGGGCTACTCACCTGAACTGATAGAGGAAGTAAGACAAGAATTAATGTCTGAAATCGAACGAACAAACCCTGCTGACAAGAAACCAAGAATGGTTTTTACAACCACCTATAACAAAGGGAAAAAGGTCTTGGCTGATTCTATCAACAACAGATGGGAAATTCTTGGCACTGACCAAACGCTCCCCTTTGGACACTTGGACCCACCAATCATCGGATACAGACGTGGCAGAAGCCTCAGGGATCTATTGATGCAGACGGACCCCGAGCAAAGCTACACAAAGAAGTGGCTAAAATCCACTAAAACAGGTTGCTTCAGATGCCTGGGGTGCACCACCTGCAGTGGCATGATCCCCTGCAAGGTGTTTCGACACCCACACACCACACAGAAGTACACCATAAGGCACTTCATCACATGCACAACAAGTCACGTTGTATACCTTCTAAGCTGCTGTTGTGGAAAATATTACGTTGGTAAAACATCTGACAACGCACGGATAAGAATGGCAAATCACCGTTCAGCAATTCGTACTGCTTTGGATAAGGAAACAGCAGACCAACCAGTGGCTAGACACTTCCTACAGGCCAAGCATAAGGTAACAGACATACGTTTTATCCTCATTGACTACGTCCCACCGCTACGGCGGGGGGGGGTAATCGGGATAGAATACTCCTGCAGAGGGAGACCAAGTGGATACACAGACTTGACACCCTATACCCGAGGGGACTTAATATGTCCAATGACTGGCACTGTTTCCTATAATATCTGTGTAACCAGCAATGGTCCTTCCTCGGACTGTGCATGATACCTTACCCTAAATGGCAAGGTTTCCTGATTTAGGCAAGAACATACATTGGCCATATCATCAATATCTGTTTGCATAGTGATAGGATGTTTTACTTTTACTTCCAAAATTTGCCCACTGACTATGCATATAATTTATTGATTTATCTGGATACCATGGCTCGCTGTTAATATAACCCTGATTTTATCTTTTGCATATAACCACACTTGATTGCCAATTGTAACAGGGGACCTATGATTGTCACACTGAGGTCCCACTGTAAGAGTAACATGTTACTCAGGCACAAGACTCTGGCATATCTTTTACCAGTATAGGATTTTTGGTTGTTTATTTTGTATCATGATTAGCTCTAGCACCAACATTCTGGTAGACTATGCTCTCTTTAAGTTCATTTACTAACCCTATACCTATACTGTTTCGTACACATATGGCTCTCTGGATAGATATGGTACTCATAACATACATTAGCACATTTTGGGCAGACTAGGGCTCTCAGATCCATACAACTATCTGCAAGTCAGACGGCTTCTCTTAGCCTTTTTGGGATATGATAGAAGTATACAAGCAATATAGACCCATGTTATGCTGTTGTTTTTGTGATATATACTCAGATGTTTAGACAATTCGCCCCTTTCCTACAAGTGTAGGTATGTACAATCATTTTTTGGCTTGCCCCAGCAGTTGCGGCTAACATCGGTTAGCTGTCATCTATGTTTTCTGACTGCTTGATACACACCCCCCTGATGACGTCAGACGGCTATGCAAATTAGCCATGCTCGCTGACACCGTTGACACAGACGCGGGACTGTGTTGATCCGCGCCTGTTTTTGAAACTTCTAACTGACATATCTTGTCTCCAGCTCCCTCTCTGCAACACGCTGCAATCACTTTGACAGTATCTATCACATCTCATGCCGAGTAAGTTACCTGAACTAGAGACATTGCTGGCTGGTAGAGATATATATACAGTATATATATATATATATATATATATATATATATATTTTCCCCTTTGAGATATAAATAGCGATCTTACGTTGCTGACTCTTTGTATGTATTGCAATCACACTGCTTTGAAATTATCTATATTACCCCTTAGGCTCAGTAGTTGGTGATGGTGTGATGACACCCTCTTTCTCTCTAAGATTAGTCTATGGATGCTATACGATATACCTACTGATGTTCAACAGTTGACACACACATCTACATGCTTGCCTAAATCTTGACATACGTGTTTTTCTGGCTATGAGCCCTTTTTCTCTACTTGTCCTTTTTCTCTACTTGTCCTTTTTCTCTACTTGTCCTTTGTTTACTGAGAAGTATGTTTTACTGAGAGATACTAATGCACTAATGTTTAAATGCTGATATACTGCCTAGGTCCTGCAACTATCTTTTATTGAGCGCTGTTTCCTATAGACTGCCTTTATCAATGTTAAGTTGTTTCTTTGTGGTAGCTATTTCAGTATGTCACACATCACATTGTAGGGGGACATTTTATTTCTTTGGGTGCACCTTGAGTGTTTTAGGTGCTACTCATATGTCATGTCATCTATTGTTTGAGAATAGTTTTAAGATACACTTATATGGTTTGCACAATTATACTGTTTTTAACTATCACATTAGTAAATATGGAATATTGTTAATTAGGTGATTCACCTGTTGTCATGGTTACATAGGTTTTGGCGCAATTTCACTAATTGTTTGATGGGAGGGGCTATGTTGCTTTATATTGCACACTGTTCATTTGCACTGTTGCCTGGTCTGAGGAAGGGGTCTGCGTACCCCGAAACGTCACCTAAATAAAAAAATTTATTTTATATACCAAATCCAGTGAGTGCAGTCCTCTTCTATAATGGATTATATATATATATATATATATATATATATATATATATATATATATATATATATATATACATATACACATACACAACACACAGAGAAAGTCCAGCACTCGCTTGCAAGCTCTCAGCTAAGATATTAATAGCAAAACTTGAAGAGTTAGTTACCGCATTTGGCCAAATGGGACAAGCCCAGGTACCACGCCCAGGTCCCTTCCAAAACCTGGGTCCCTAATACAGCCATACAAATGCTAGCTCTCAATCAAACAAACTGGGATCAAGTCAGCCAACATGCTCAGCCCTGGGTGCTATAGCACTCTCAGGAAGATGTTCTGTCTTCAGAGTCACAGGCAGTTAACCCCAGGATCATGGGATGTGTACCCAGTCCAGTCTGTGAGTGCAGTCCCCTTCCGTGTTTTATATATGTCTAGGGTGATTACATAAGTCTGTGAACCCTGACTTGCTCCCTGTTTGTTTGATTGAGAGCTATCATTTGTATGGCTGTATTAGGGACCCAGTTTTGGAAGAGACTCTGACGTGGTTTCTGGGCTTGTCCCAATTGGCCAGATGCGGTAACTAACTCGTCCATTTTTTCTTTTAATCTTAGCTGAGAGCTTGTAAGTGAGTGCTGGACTTTCTCTGTGCGTTGTATTAATTTATTTTGTAATTTTCCCTATGGGCCTTGCACCCAGGCTTGTCTGGGGTTAACTGCCTGTGACTCTGGAGACAGCACAGCTTCCTGAGAGTGCTATAGCACCCAGGGCTAAGCCTGTTGCAAGGTCATGGGATGTGTACCCAGTCCAGTCTGTGAGTGCAGTCCCCTTCCGTGTTTTGTATATGTCGAGGGTAATAATATGTCTGTGAACTCTGACTTGTCCCAACTCCCCAGTTTGTTTGATTGAGAGCTAGCATTTGTATGGTTGTATTAGGGACCCAGGTTTTGGAGGAGACCTTGACGTGGTACCTGGGCTTGTCCCATTTGGCCATATGCGGTAACCAACGCTTCCAGTTTTGCTTTTAATCTTAGCTGAGAGCGTGTAAGTGAGTGCTGAGCTTTCTATGTGTGTTACATTAATTTGTTTTGTAATTTTCCCTATGGGCCTTGCATCCAGGCTTGTCTGGGGTTAACTGCCTGTGACTCTGGAGACAGCACAGCTTCCTGAGAGTGCTATAGCACCAAGGGCTGAGCATGTTGCAGGGTTATGAGATGTGTACCCAGTCCAGTCTGTGAGTGCAGTCCCCTTTCGTGTTTTGTATATGTCTAGGGTGATTACATAAGTCTGTGAACCCTGACTTGTTCCCGGCTAGCATTTGTATGGCTGTATTAGGGACCCAGGTTTTGGAAGAGACCTTGACGTAGTACCTGGGCTTTTCCCATTTGCCCAGATGCTGTAACTAACTCTTCCAGTTTTGCTTTTAATCTTAGCTGAGAGCTTGTAAGCGAGTGCTGGACTTTCTCTGTGTGTTGTATTAAAGGGACAATGAACCCAAATTTTTTATTTCATGATTCAAATAGAGCATGCAATTTTAAGCAACTTTCTAATTTGCTCCTATTTTAAAATGTTTTTCATTCTCTTTGTATCTTTATTTGAAATGCAAGAATGTAAGTTTAGCTGACGGCCCATTTTTGGCGAACAACCTGGGTTGTTCTTGCTGATTAGTGAATAAATTCATCCACCAATAAACAAGTGCTGTCCATTGTTCTAAACCAAAAAATACCTTAGATGCCTTCTTTTTCAAATAAAGATAGCAAGAGAATGAAGAAAAATTGATCATAGGAGTAAATTAGAAAGTTGCTTAAAATTGCATGCTCTATCTGAATCACAAACACAAAAAATTGGGTTCAGTGTCCCTTTAATTTATTTTGTAATTTTCCCTATGGGCCTTGCACCCAGGCTTGTCTGGGGTTAACTGCCTGTGACTCTGGAGACAGCACAGCTTCCTAAAAGTGCTATAGCACTCAGGGCTGAGCATGTTGCACGGCCATGGGATGTGTACCCAGTCCAGTCTGTGAGTGCAGTCCCCTTCCATGTTTTGTATATATATATATATATATATATATATATATATATATATATATATATATTAATGTTTCCATTAAACTTGATTCATATGGTCAAATTGTTGGATTAAGTGTATATAAAAGAAACAGTAGTCTGACTGTAAACTTACTTTTTCTAGGTTGCAAGTGAAACTGTAGTCCAAGCCACTGTGTATCTGTGTATCTACAGTCCTATTCTAACAAAATGTTATTCCCTACAAGCTAAATAAGCTACAACATTATTCAAATGTTACTCAATAGGAGGAGCAATGCAGATTTAAATTAGTATAAATGTGTTAATGAGTTTAAAATATGAAGGAGGCTGGTAACAATATCTTTCTCAGGAAATGTTACACAGGTTAAGAAATCAAACATTCTATTGCGATAAATTATTTCCAATACATTTGAAATATACTTAAAAATCAAAGTAGCCATTAATGTTATCTATTTCAAAACTATAAATAATAATATTTCTATAGGGGATAATTTAATTTGCTTTTTGGCCACTCTAGGGGGCATGGGAGAAAGCACAAGTTTTTTTCACAAAAGAAAAAGGGTGTCTAATGTCTTTTTAAATTAATAAACAAACAAACAATACATTATTAAATGAAGTCAATTTTAGCAGCAATTGTTTTGTATTAAGATCATTTTTTTATATAAAAAATATAAAAAGAAACTAATCTGTATTATTTCACTAATCTATGTGTTCAGAGACGTGAAAAAAAATTTAAGGAAAGAATTGATGTTCAAAAAACTAACGGCTAGATTACGAGTCTTGCGTTAGCCTTAAAAAGCAGCGTTGAGAGGTCCCAACGCTGCTTTTTAACGCCCGCTGGTAATACGAGTCTGGCAGGAGAGGTTACAAAGTTGCCTGTAAAATAAAAATAAATCCTAAAATAGCTACAATGTAACTATTAGTTATATTGTAGATATCTTAGGGTTTATTTTATAGGTAAGTATTTAGTTTTAAATAGGAATAATTTATTTAATTGTAGTTATTTTATTTAGATTTATTTAAATTATATTTAAATTAGGGGGTTGTTAGGGTTAGACTTAGGTTTAGGGGTTAATAACTTTATTATAGTGGCGGCGACGTTGGTGGCGGCAGATTAGGGGTTAATAAATGTAGGTAGGTTGCGGTGACGTTGGGGGGGCAGATTAGGGGTTAATAAATATAATGTAGGGTTTGGCGATGTTGGGGGCAGCAGATTAGGGGTTCATAGGGATAATGTAGGTGGCAGCGGTGTCCGGAGCGGCAGTAGGGGTTAATAATTATAATGTAGGTGGTGACGATGTCGGGACAGCAGATTAGGGGTTAATAAGTGTAAGATTAGGGGTGTTTAGACTCGGGTTCATGTTAGGGTGTTAGGTGTAGACATAAAATTAATTTACCCATAGGAATCAATGGGGCTGCGTTAGGAGCTGAACGCTGCTTTTTTGCAGGTGTTAGGTTTTTTTTCAGCCGGCTCAGCCCCATTGTTTCCTATGGGGAAATCGTGCACAAGCACATTTAGCCACCTTACCGCTACCGTAAGCAACGCTGGTATTGAGGTGAGATGTGGAGTTAAATTTTGCACTATGCTCACCTTTTTGCAGCTAACGCCGGGTTTAAAAAAACCTGTAATACCAGCATTGTCTTAAGGGAGCGTTAAAAAAAAAGGCTCGTTAGCAACGCACCCCTGTTATCGCAAAACTCGTAATCTCGGTGTAAGAAAATCTATATGTTGAGCAGATTTTGATTCAGCTCAGTGTGAAGTTTCTTTTAAACCTCAAAAATCAGATTTTAGGTGTCTCTAAACTTTTGACAATTTTTTTTTTTTTACCATTAACATTCCGGCAAAGGAGGACAAAATCATAGCTTCTCTTTCCATGCGATTGGGGTATTTATAAAGGCTTTGCTGCAGCTTTCTGTGTATTAAATAGAAATACAATAATAATTAAAAAAAAAACATTTTCAAAGACAGAGATAGTATATTTAGCAGCAACTAATGTCACAAAAAGTAGCATTCTAACTTCTGGTTGTGTGAGACATTTTTCATCCTGGCATTACAATATGAACTTCACATCTGTGTATTTTCAGATACATTGCAATAATAAATACAAAATATGCTGGAACATACATTATAATCATCCTACTGTTGATAAAAGATACCAGATTTTTGTAAATTTTCATGATAGTCACATAAATTTTAAAAACACAATATTATCTCTACAAATATATTTATTAATATAAATGTTATAGTTTAATATACTGTGAAACAAAATGTACCATTGTACCATGTGGTATATCCATACTAATTTCAGAAACCAAAAATTGCTAAATAGAATATTGTAGCCTCTGATTGCACTTTATAATCTGACTTATTATCTTATACTTTTTTATATAATAGAATTTCCAAAGTTTTGTAAAAATCATTAGATAGTATCTGTGATAAAATAAACAGGAAAAAGAATACAACTTAATTTACCTACTGTTAAAATGAATAATCTACAGGTTCTGTAAACTGTAACATATCATTGACCACAACTGTGTGCTATATTATTGTAAACTGCATTTAAAAAGCTCAGAGAAATCAGGAATGCGCAGAATTTAAAGATATGATACCATCTTTTATTGGCAGGGCTGAGATACTGAATAAAGGAATGTTTTGTTAAAATAATGTAATACTCTGTACTGTAAGCTAAACAGCTTTCCCAACCCTACCAAACCCATACTGTTAATGTAGAAATAAATCTATCTTCTTCTTACATCTTTCCATTTTTTAGTGCTTTTATATCTTCCGAACTGCTTAACCATTGCAATGCGACACCAAGAGCCAAATCATAATGAGCCTAAAGAAAGATATAAAGCAAGAGAATTATTGTACATGTATAGAAGCCATAACAAATCCATGCCAGCAATATTTGATGGGTCATAAAACCCCAAATTGTTCTTTTGTGATTCGGATAGATCATACAATTTTTAAAAAGTTTCCAATTTGTTTAATTCTTATTGTATTCTTTGTTGAAGAGCATTCCTAGGTACATAGCATGCATGTGTATGGCGCACTATATGGCAGCAAACAATGCAGCAATCTAGTGCTCTGTAGAGTATCATGTCCGCCAGACATCGCTGAATGCCGACAGCATAAGCTGTCGGCATTTAACATTGCACAAGCAGTTCTGGTGAACTGCTTGTGCAATGCCGCTCCCTACAGATTTGCGGCCAATCGGCCGCTGACAGGGGGTGTCAATCAACCCAATCGTATAGAATCGGGCGGATTGATGACCGCAGCCTCAGAGGCAGCGGACCAGTTAAGGAGCAGCAGTCTTAAGATGGTGCACAACAAATTTTGGTTACATAGGTGTTTAGGAAAACCTCAACTCAATTCTCAGCTCATAATGGTCCTAGCTTCTTGAAACAAAAACTGATGTCTAGAGCACATTATGAGGTATTCGTACATACAGTATATAAACATTTTGCACATTCTTTTCCATAGTCAGAACTTAAGTCTTAATGTAATGACCAAGATTGCTTAAAGTTTCACTTTTAGAGTCAATTTATAATGGGAAGGGTTCAGGTCTCAGTCCTAAATTGTTTTAGGGGGAACCTTGGTAAATATAATGTGCATGCAGAACATTACAAGCTTGAGACTTCTCTTAATTTTTCTTATGAAATGTAACAAGATTTCAGACCTCATTGATCATTGTAAACATAATTACTGTAAAATACTGTTAATTTTTTTCAAATTCTTTTTATTAAAGAAACACAGGTACAAATAGACAATTGTATGCACTATACAGCGATCAACCTTTATAGTCCTTGCAGAGCATTTTTGCATACTGAGAGATTAACGAGGACAGATATTACTCTTGAGTATGTGTGGGCTGCACAAGTTTAAATACAGAACCTTGATACTGCCCAAAATAAATAAAACTATGTATTCAGAGGTATGTCAAAACTACCACCTCCTGTTGAACCTGTGCTTCTTAAAGTGAAGGTCAAGTCTGGATTAGTCGCTCACTACGTTCTGCAGTTCATGGAAAAAAAACCTTCATGTTCATTCATGATTTTGCCCAATTATTGAATTATTGACAATAACATTTATATTTTACCTTCAAATTAGTCCCCGTTATCGTTTATTTGTCCGCCCACCATCTTGCCAATATTGATTGACAGAACAATTTGCCAATCACTGTTCTAGCTCCAATTACAATGAATATAGTGGATAGTATGCAGCTCCATAGTATGTAAAATACATGTCTATGTACTGTTGATAAATAGCATAACAGTTTTTAGTGCAAGAAACTGTGCTTTCTCTGACTAATAACATATGTTATGTATTATGTTGCCATTGAAGCAAATGCAGTGGAACAGTGTTTTTGTAAAATAAAACGAGATAAACCAAGCTATGACGTATATATTGCATCATATAATGTAAAAAGTAGGGTAGATAACAGAAACGATAAGGCTTTACACTAATCATTAAAGCTATATTGTGGAGACTAGAAGGGAGCTTACAGTTCAAGAACCTGGACATTTTTTGACCAGAGACCAGAGACCTGAGACCCATATTATGCATAACATTTCAAATCAAATTACTAAAGTATGACAGCATGTTTGTGCACATAAAATAAAGTAAGGTTTACTTATGTGTGAAATGCAAAGTGACAACTGTGACAGCATTGAGAGAGAATTAACATAATCTATGTTGTTATGTGGGTGCTTATTTAAAAGATATTGCAGGCAACATGTCACAGAAAAATGCTAGTGCCGTCCTTTTATAACAGTGTCTTGTTATAGAAGAACCTGAGGGGGGTGAGCAGGATACCTTACTGCTGCAAAGGATGCTAACTCTAACTCCTACACGAGCAGAGAGGGTAAACTACAAAAATAAAGCAGAGATTAACTCGCTATGATCTATTCAAAGTGCAATAGGATATTAACGTTGCAGCTATCTTTGAAAGGATTTTTTAAGTTACGTCTCCTTTAACCAGGAAATCTCCCCACATGCTAATACACGGACAGCTCCATAGATTTATAGCACTGAGGCTCCTATGATCTGTATATGCAGTTGATTAAGCTATGAATATGGCAAACAAGTATAATCAGTTGGTATTTAAAGGGAATAGCATATAATAGAATTTGAGTCAATTGCGGATGAAACTTTTAGCCCCAGGTGATTGTTTTAATGAGGGTTAAAAAGGAGGGTAACATAAAACAAAAATGCAACAAAAAAAATAAAACGAACCCCCCCCACGAAAATATCTTCAACAACGGCTATCTAAACACTTTGCATGTTATTAGATAGAAGGGCTCCTGGCAGATATATAAGAATATTAAAGTGAGACATTAAACTTTTATCACAGAGTGTTAAGAGAGTCAATTCTGCTCCATGTATAATTAGGATGTTTATAGAACCTATCGTTAGAGCAGGTATTGTGGAAGCTGTAATGTCAGAGTCAGATCTGTTTTTTCATGATGTCGTATAGTTTAATGTCTTAGCAAACAGTTATATTCACAAAGTTTTAAGCTCTACGATGGTTTTGGCTTGAAACGCTTTGCAAAGCTTAGCATTATATTTTGCCCAGTTTGTAGGAGCTGGTCAGGTTTTGAGGTGCCTGTTAGTCCAAATACCATAAGAGTCAGCTTGTGTATGATCTTCTTGCTCTAGCCAATACCATCTGTGTCTAAAGCCAGTGGTTGGCGGCGCGGGTCTGGCAGCCATCTAGCTTGATATACGGGGCAACATGGGAAGCGCAAGCCCCCCTAACAGAGAGAGCTGTGAGCACTGAAGGGTGCTTGCAAATGTATTGCTTTCGCATGTTTTGTATGTAGGTAGGCATATCGAGGTTAGTCTTGTGTAGTGTCCTGAGTGATAGTCCTGCAGTGGGTCAGCGAGGTAAGGCAGTAGAGAACAGATTTTGCTCTTTCCCTTATACATGACTAGCATGCGAGTAGTGCCGGATGGTGTCTTGCAAGAGAGTCCGGGCTCCGTCAGTACTTGCATGAAACTTGGTGGCGTACTGATGCTACTTGTTCTCTTGGCATCCAAAATGGGATTTGCTGCCGCTTGTTTCAGAACTGGCACCAAATATTCCCCATAATATTGCTGGGCTCTGCCATCGGAGGTCTGGGTTGATTTCAGACTAATTGACTCACTTAGATTTGAGCACTTAGTAATGAGCAAGTCAAATAGAGGTAGGAAGGAACATGTCTGAAATTTCAGCCAGCACAATTTCACTGGCACACTGCATGGTTATAGCAAATGTGTGCGATAGTTACCATCAGAAGGGCAAAGCCTTTTATATTTCTTAAGTGTGTCTTCCGGGGTAGAAGAGATTTCTTTCCTTCTATTCGTTATAAGTTCCCGGACAGCCTAATCTGTCAAGGAAGGCACGAATGGTAAGATATAGTGGCATATATCCAAAATCATCTAAGTTTTTCTGCAGAGCAAGAGAAACCTGCCACCATATTAGAGAGCCGGCCACCGGAAGTTCTAAAATACTGTTAATTTTTATTATTTGTTATGCTTATATTATATCTGTTAATTTCTCAAAACGCATGAATAAAGTAGGCTTTTCCCAAGATTTCTACTAATAATACCTCTGTAACCAGTAGACTCTCAAACTCAAAACCTTTACAGCAGAATGCTTCCATAGAGGATTTATATCTGTGAAACTATCAGGTTCCTATCTGGTCCCCCACCAGACATAATCAACCCAACGTGAGGGGAAATTATAAAAAAATTATTCTATAGAAGATTTCAAAGATTTTACATGATTTATGTCCATCTCAGCAAGCTTTTGAATATCAGGCACTGAGTGAGGAAATCTTAAGCTTCTATTCAAACATGTAGCTTGAAACTGTGGTGTGTCAATATAAACATAATTACTTTAAATACTATTAATTATTATTAATTATTATTGTTTGTATGCTTATATTACATCTGTTAATTTCTCAAAATATATGAACATAGTAGGGTTTACCCCATATTTCTACTTGTCTTAGCTCTGTAACCAATGGTATCTCAAACTAACAACTTTTACAGCAGAATGCCTATCTGGTCCCCCACTAGAGAAAATCAATCCAGGGGAAATTATAAAAAAAAATCACTTTCACATCCCCATAAGAAAAAAAATAAGAGAAGCCTCAAACCTGAAATCTTCTGCATGCACACAATACTATCTTGGTACACACTAAAAACAATTAGGACTGAGACTCAAACCCTTCCCATTATAATATTCAGAAGGAAAGGGTAAAGAAATGCATATGGGCACAAAGAAAAAAAAAAGGAAATTAAAGGGATACTGAACCCAAATTTTTTCTTGCGTGATTCAGATAGAGCATGCAATTATAAACAGCTTTCTAATTTACTTCTATTATCAATTTTTCTTCGTTCTCTTGCTTTCTTTATTTTAAAAAGAAGGTATCTAAGCTAATTTGTTTGGTTCAGAACCATGGAAAGCACTTGTTTATTTGTAGGTGAATTTACCCACCAATCAGCAAGAACAACACAGTGTGTTCACCAAAAATGGGCCGGCATCTAAACTTATATTCTTGCATTTCAAATAAAGATATCAAGAGAATGAAAATAATTTGATAATAGGAGTAAATTATAAAGTTGCTTAAAATTGCATGCTCTATCTGAATCACGGTAGAAGAAAATTGGGTTCAGTGTCCCTTTAAGGATTTGGAAGCTGAAATCTAAAATGTAACTTTATTGTTGCTTCTAAAAAAGACAGCATAACAAGGATAAAAAGTTTGCTGCTCTCTTAGGAACACTAAACCCCAAAAAATTATTTCATGATTCAAGTAGAGAATACTATTTTAAACATCATTCCAATTTACTTCTATTATCAAATTTGCTTCATGTTTTAGATATATTTTTTAAGAAATAGCAATGCACATGGGAGAGCCAATCACACAAGGCATCTATGTGCAGCTACCAATCAGCAGCTTTTGAGCCTATCTAGATATGCTTTTCAGCAAAGGATATAAAGAGAATGAAGCAAAATAGATCATTGAAGTAAATTAGAAAGTTGTTTAAAATTGCATGCTCTTTCTAAATCATGAGAGAAAAAATTGGGTTTCATGACCCTTTCATTTAAAAACACTGTAGTAAACCCCATAATAAATAGCGATATCTTGAAACAAACACTGAGTCACTATAGATGTTCAGATAGTATTCAAGATGGCTAAATCGTGGTGCTGCTTAAACAATCATTTATATTATATAACAAAAAAGAGCTCTGTACATATAAGAATATTATTCCTCACTGTGTACAATTGTTAAGACGTTACTAAAACTGCAGCAAACATACAGCACCAAGATGCATATACTATATGTGTTATAGCAGAAATATATTATAGGTATCTATTAAATCAAAAACCTGAGGTTAAATATAGTAAGAGCTGTTATTGTCCAACTTTAGAAATGGCTCTAAATATTTATGCCTCAGCTGATGTCAACATTTGCACTAGGTAATGTATCTGAATATGTTGCTACAGTGTTAATATAAAGATAGCAAGAGAACGAAGAAAAATTAACAATAGGAGTAACTTAGAAAGTTGCTTAAAATTGCATGCTCTATCTGAATCATGAAAGGAAAATTGGGGTTCAGTGTCCCTTTAAGAATGGTCAAGTAACCTATGCTGGACAACTTGAGCTAGATTGAACCAAACCTAATATATTATATATTGCATTTAATTGCTCCCTAGTCAGTTATGAGTTTATTGGTATTTTTAAATGAGCAAATAACATAACAATAAAAGTCTACTTTGTTACCATTTACAATGTCTGGCTTCAAATAATACTACATAACCTCTGGTTGAACCTGAATTATTGGCTTTATTAACACCAATGCAATAGACACACTAATCACAAGAGGGCTACTAAAATGGTAAAGTGGTGCATTTAATTACATTTAGTTACCATGTCATCAAGAAATGTGGATTCTTTTCTTCCTTTTGGGTCAAATTCTTTTTCCCTGAGAGTGGTGCTAACATATTCTCTCCTTCAAATAAGAAATAATGGTTAGCTAGGTTTGTGAAAGCAACACATAGATTACTACATACACAATAACAAAAGCAATGTGTAGCAAATGTGGTCTTTTGTTTTAGTTGGTCTTGTTTTTTGTATGCAGCAGTTTGACTAAAGGTTAAGAAAAGATAGAGGGTATCTATATCTAGGTAACTCTGAGGGTTAAAAAAAATAATTTAACAATTGCTAAAAATCTCTTTACACTTACAGAAGTTTTTCAATCTCTTTTTTCAGCAATTTTCTTTCCATATGTCTCAGAACGAGTCCAAGCACAATTAAGTCCTGTATTTAGCAGGGGAAAAAAGACAAACATTAAATAATAATCTTATTTTAAGATAAATATTCTTGTGTGAAAGCCACCACAAGAAATATGTTCTCTGCAGCTTCATGAACCTTTAAAAATCTTCATAGAAGGTCATGGATGTAAGATATTACAGTATCTATAGTTTTCTCCATCACTTGTTAATGACTTAATTGATGACAGATGTGACTTTCATTGTATTATTCTTCTACCTTAATACCAGTAAATCCTTTAAAAATGGTGTGATTAATATTTTGCTATTTTGCTCAAATTTTACTAATATGCACAAAGGGCAAGCCATTTTTTTCTTACAAAAAAATAAGTTACTTAACTAAAAATCACAATTAAAGAATATGGGCAAACAATTTTCCAAACAAAAGTGAGATATTCTGGGATAATTGTCTTGGTAAACTATAAACAAAGGTTAACATGGCACAATAATATGTTTTAAAATACAGAGCAATCTCAGTTTGTTTGAAAACATATTTTTAAATGTTTTTCAAATTACTTTGTATAAATAATATTCCATCCTTCAGAAAATATTCTCTGCAGTATTTTTTCCCACATGGTTTAAAAAATATTTTTACAGATATTTACAAAGCTGATAACCCATTTCCTATTTTAGCATAGCACATTGAGACTTTTTTGCACAAGTGCTTTTTTTTTTTGCTTCTAATCTCACACACATTTTTATCAAGCATGACCACATCCTGCTTCTATTGAAATAGTAAACACACTTTTAAATATGGAACATAACCACATATAAAATATTAACACTTGACTATTCATTTATTATTGCAACTAATTGTTTATATACAAGAAATTGTTAAGCATATGTGGGCCAAAAGAAATGCTTGTGCAAATACGCTGTCGGCATTTTGCGATGTCGGGCAGACATGATCCACTACATCGAATCATGTCCATCTGACATTTGATAAATCGCCACCATTGTATTAGTTTTTGATGAAACAAATATAAAAATACCCCCAGGAGGGACAAAGTGAATCGGTGGGGGTATGACCACATCCGAGGCCATGTAGTGGTGTGAGGCGGGAAAAGAGGATTAGTGGGTGGAGCTAAAAGGGAGTAATTAAATAAGGGTTGCAGCGGGAGGCGTTAGGCTTTTTGTTTCGGCAAGAGAGAAGCTCCCTCCCAGAGGTTGTCGCAGCTGTGGCGGGTGCTGGCCTTCTGAGGTGGATTTAAATTCAAGTGGGAATCTTCCCCTTTTCGAGGGGAGAGTTTTTCAGGTGTGGGCGTGCCTGGCATTAGCCAGTGGAAGGCAAGTGAGGATATTTGGGAGGCTGCACCCTATGTTGAACCAGATTTATAATGTTTAATGGTTATATCAGGATGTTTGGTTTTAATAAATCCGGGCTGCGGCCTTTTCACCCCAAGCTTGTAGTCGTGTCTTATTTAATTAGTACGTAATGTGATGAGTGTGTGGGTCAATGTAGGGAAACCAAATGCTAGAAATATCACTGGCATAAGCTGGGTGGCCTAGCATTTTCAAATACAACAATTTTGTACACATTGGAATACAATTTTTAAGAATGTCAAAAATAAACCAATAAGAAACCAAAAAAATATTTTTAACTGTTTTTTTGTAAAGCTTTGGCATATATTTCATGTTAGCTATAAAACTAGCTACACACAATGACTAAATAAATAATACAACAACTAAAAAATCAATAAAACAGGACTAAAGTTGTACGATTTCCTTTTCTATATTATTATTGTCGTTTTCTTGCGAGACGCTTATAAAAACTCAGTTAAGGTTATTTACACTAAGGAACGTATAAATGGAGGGCATACAGAATATACAATCTATTTTCAAGGAATCTGAAAATGTTAGTTTATTTTATATATTTACATTCAATTACATTATTTTTCCTCAAATAGTTTACAGTATTTTATGGACAATATGCTTAATTTCATTTGCCCTCTCACAGCTTTTATGAAAAATATGAAGACTATGAAGATCATATGTGTTATAGATGTAATTCTTATAAATATTATAGATATATTACTGGTATAGAACTCTTTTCTAGGAAGCTTTGTTTATTGAGATGCACAGTGCTAAAAATAATCATAGGTGACAGCAGCTGGCTGTGACGTCAATACTGTATTAATGGTAACAATTACTAGCTGCCTACAGATGAGTCATTTTTGCTGATTTTTTTTCACACAAAGAAGAGAGAAAATAGGTAATATTTTATTATTAGTTATTGTTATCTATCTAGAATACAAATTGCCAATAAATACGGGTTAAAGTGTTCACATTGTGAACACATTAGTTTTTTTTCTTATTTTATGTGACCTTAAAGAGACAAAGTAATCAGGCAAGCGACTGATAACAGTTCATTGTGTTTAAAGATGCTTTAGGAATACCCTTTAAGATGGACACCCCCCCCCCCCCGTAGTATTGAAATTTTCAATATAGATGTCAGTTTTAACAGAAAAACAACAGTTATTTAATAAACAAAACAATAGACAAAATAAAGGTAAATTTAAAAAAAAGTTACTACAATTCAGAGGTCATAATGAGATAATATATGCTGGAAACAGGGTAATCTGATTTGTACTGGCTGTATTATTTAATTTTTAAAGTGTGTCACCCCCCCCCCCCCCCCTTCCATGCTAACTTCTCCCTCCCCAGCAAAGTTTCCCTTTCCAGTGAGCTGGGAGGACAGTCCCTGCGAGTTTCAGTGCATTTTTTACTTCTGATCAGGTAAATGTTAGATAATCTGCCCATAATGACAAAAGAGAACTTATTTCAAAAATTGCTTTTATTTATTTATACCTTTATTTTTTATTTTTTTTTACATGTCTGTATTTTGTCCCACTTTCTTTATTTCTGTCTCTCTCTCTCTCTCTCTCTCTCTGGCTATCCACGACTACCCTTTTCTCCTCTCTTATGCTCTGCATTTCTTGTTTCCTCCTTTATATCCTGTCCGTTACTCTCTCCATGATACTACTTGCCCCTCTCTTACATAACAAAAGTATAAACAGTGCAGTTCTATCATGGTCAGAAAACAGGGGAGAAGATATACAAGTCTAAGTCCCAAAGAGAACCATACATTAGTGTGTGTGACATGCTATGCTAAGTCACTTGCTTAAACATACATAAAGGCAAAGATAGAGGGAAATCATACACAAAGAATATCAATCAATCATTATTAGAACCAGGGGAAAAAATAATCTGAAATGAGATACAAAGATTGCAAGACTGTAAGAACTGTGAGCATGTAATAGCAAGACACTTACAGTCCTCTCACTTACCTGTAGAAGTCTGCCGTTGCTATTCCTGTCACTGCTTCTGAATGTGGCAGAGAAAGGTTGGCAGCTCACAAGGCTGATTTTTTTTTCCTGATGTTGCTATGAAACCACATGGCTTAGTGAACAAAAACACTTGAGCTATGAGATTTTTCATGCACTGAGTTCAATTACCTGTTTTACGTATTAGGTTACAGAATGAAAGGGCAACCTGAGCCCTCAAGGTTGCTGGGATATAGGAAAAGACAATTACACTAGAGATCAGTAAGTGTCAATTTAAATGACATTGCCATAGCTAAGAACATTATATCAAAGAATCCAAACAAGACATGATACTTCTAAGTTATCTATATTGCATTTCAAAGCCACTGTAAAAAAAATAAATAAAAAAAAGCATTAAAATGATTAATTATGCACAGTAGAAAAATGTATTATTTATTTTGCCAGCTTTCCATATAATTTAACTTAGGGGAGTGCACTATTCAGAACAGTGATCCTGCTACATGCTGCACAAAAATAGCTTGATCAGTGTTCCTAGCTTGTCACATCAAAAATTCTAAACATAATTTTGACAGTTTTAAAGGGACAGTCAACACTTACTTTAACATGTTTTTATATTGAAAATAACAAAACGGAGGTCCGCCTACACTATACCCCTCCTGCCTTGCCGCCTTGCTTCTGTCCTAATCAGCGGCGCTAACTACTCTAATACCCGGTAAATATGGATGCCGGACTCCCCCCACCATTACGTAGCTGTCTTCTTCTTCAACTGATAAGCAAATCAGAATCCAGGCATCGGACAGAAATTGCAAGCGCGTGCAATTTCAGTCCGAGGACTGGATTCTGATTTGCTTATCAGTTGAAGAAGAAGGCAGCTAAGTAATGGTGGGGGGAGTCCGGCATCCATAATTTATAAAATTACTACTGTGCCAACCCCATTTTTTGCTCGTTATATGAGCCCTATTATGATGTTCTACCTAGGTAGAAATCATGGTGGCCCACATGCGCATTAAAATTATTATTCTATTGCCCACGCGTGCGCAGAATCATCCCTCCTCTACTTTAGCAGCACATCACAATCCAAGCGCCAGATGCTGGGAGGACATGTGGATCGTGAGTGGCGCACCAGAGCGCTGAAGTTCTGGAAGTTGAAGAGGAAGAAGCGGCAGCAGATTTAGCAGTGTCGTTTGAGGTAAGTACACAAAGTACCCCTAGACTAACGAGCATGTTATATGGAGTACTACAAATTACTTACAAACTACAAATATGGCCGCTGTAGTGCGCATGAAAATTCCTTATTAAGCAAGTGCACATGCGCTGTGGGCTGAAAATAATATTAAAATCAAGGGACCCAAACGCTTTGCCATTGGATGGGGCGGCGGTAGCAGGATTAACATAAACTACACCTCCTTTTGTGGGTTGTCATTATCCCTCTTTCCATAACAACTTTAAAATAAAAATAATCGTATGTAGAATCTTCGTTTTTCACCACAAATAGTTTTATTTGATAGAATATAACATAGTTGTTATAATAATCTGTTTTAGTTAGGTTAAATTTTGCATAATTCTCTAACCCTTTAAGAGTACTTGTTTTTGTACATATAAAGAAACAGAATTTCTTTCTGTACTGCAAAAGAAGAAGTTGCTACCCTACTAAAATGTTGACCACTTCCATACACAGACCAGCCACATGTTAAGAGGAAAATTACTGTGTAATTATATGATGAATTGTTATTCTGCATAAGACCAAAATTATATACAGGAAAATATTTAACTGGAAATGATAAAATACATAAAAAAATAGTCTACATTTGCTTTAATTCGTTACAATTCTCTGGGGCTGCAAGATATATTTGAGAAGTGTGACTTCCCTTATTAAAGAAAATGTTGCATATAGTGTTTTGTATTTAAAGGGACACTGTACTGTACTATAATTTTTTTGAAGGTAATGTCTTCCCAATGGCTAGTTATACCAGATTTACAGTGACAATGTATTGGAAATGTGTCCTTTTATTCTTACACCTGAAATAGTTGATTTTGCAAATTGAAGCCTTTACCCAGTATTGGCCTTTGTGTATAGAGGAAGAGAGTTAAGATAATCAGGACTGCTCTTCCCATATGATCAGCACATTTGAATAAGTATTTCTTGAGAACTATAGGTAGTGATCTGGATGAACAAAAACAGCTATTTCACATACAAACATAAGAACAATTCTCCATAATTTAATATTCTGTAGCTGGTATTACAAGTCAATAGAAACACAATCAGCTAGATTACGAGTTGTGCGTTAGGCTTAAAAAGCAGCGTTGGCCGGTCCTAACCCTGCTTTTTAACGCCCGTTGGTATTACGAGTCTTGAAGGTACAGGCTCACCGCTCACTTTTTTGGCCAGACTTGGAAATACCGCAAATCCACTTATGTAAATTGCGTATCCTCTTTTTTCAATGGGACTTGCATAGCGCCGGTATTACGAGTCTGCCAAAAAGTGAGCCGTACACCCTCTCCTGTCAAGACTAATACCGCATTTTAAAGTCAGTAGTTAAGAGTTTTACACTACAACGCTGTAGCATAAAACTTAACTAAAGTGCTAAAAAGTACACTAACACCCATAAACTACCTATTAACCCCTAAACCGAGGCCCTCCCGCATCGCAAACACTAAAAAAAATTTTTTAACCCCCTAATCTGCCGAATTGGACATCACCGCCACTATAATAAATATATTAACCCCTAAACCGCCGCACTCCCGCCTCCCAAACATTAGTTAAATATTATTAACCCCTAATCTGTCGGCCCTAACATCACCGCCACCTACCTACATTTATTAACCCCTAATCTGCCGCCCCCAACGTCGCCGCCACTATATTAAAGTTATTAACCCCTAAACCTAAGTCTAACCCTAAACCTAACACCCTCCTAACTTAAATATAATTAAAAGAAAGAAATATTCCTATAATTAACTAAATTATTCCTATTTAAAACTAAATACTTACCTATAAAATAAACCCTAAGCTAGCTACAATATAACTAATAGTTACATTGTAGCTAGCTTAGGGTTTATTTTTATTTTACAGGCAACTTTGTATTTATTTTAACTAGGTAGAATAGTTAGTAAATAGTTATTAACTATTTACTAACTACCTAGCTAAAATAAATATAAAAGTACCTGTAAAATAAAACCTAACCTAAGTTACAATTACACCTAACACTACACTATAATTAAATTAATTCCCTAAATTAAATACAATTAAATACAATTAAATAAAATTAGCTAAAGTGCAAAAAAACCCCACTAAATTACAGAAAATAATAAACAAATTACAAGATTTTTAAACTAATTACACCCAATCTAATCCCCTTAACAAAATAAAAAAGCCCCCCAAAATAAAAAAAGCCCTACCTAACACTAAATTACAAATAGCCCTTAAAAGGGCCTTTTGCGGGGCATTGCCCCAAAGTAATCAGCTATTTTACCTGTAAAAGAAATTACAAATCCCCCCCCCCAACATTAAAACCCACCACCCACAAAACCAACCCTACTCTAAAACCCACTCAATAACCCCTTAAAAAAACCTAACACTAACCCCTTGAAGATCACCTTACCGGGAGAAGTCTTCAAACAACCGGGCCGAAGTCCTTAACTAAGCCGGGAGAAGTCTTCATCCAACCCGGGCGAAGTGGTCCTCCAGATGGGCAGAAGTCTTCATCCAGACGGCATCTTATTATTATTATTATTTATTTATAAAGCGCCGACAGATTCCGCAGCGCTGCCCATGGGTACAAGGATAACAGTACAATGGAGAAACAATACAATAAGACACAACATTTTACAGAAAAATACAGGGGGAATTGAGGGTCCTATTCCCATGGGAACTTACAATCTAGATGGGTAGGAGGATGGAAACAGGAGGTGGGGACTGCAGAGGTGAGAATGATATTAGTGAGGAGATAGAGGGCAACTGTTAGTTAAAGGGACACTGAACCCAAATTTTTTCTATTGTAATTCAGAAAGAGCATGCAATTTTAAGCAACTTTCTAATTTACTCCTATTATCAATTTTTCTTCGTTCTCTTGCTATCATTATTTGAAAAAGAAGGCATCTAAGCTTTTTTTTGGTTTCAGTACTCTGGACAGCACTTTTTTATTGGTGGATGAATTTATCCACCAATCAGCAAGGACAACCCAGGTTGTTCACCAAAAATGGGCCGGCATCCAAACTTACATTTTTGCATTTCAAATAAAGATACCAAGAGAATGAAGAAAATTTGATAATAGGAGTAAATTAGAAAGTTGCTTAAAATTTCATGCTCAATCTGATTAACGAAAGAAAATTTTTGGGTACAGTGTCCCTTTAAGTGAAGTTAGTTTGTTGATAAGTCGAGTGATAAGCTTCCCTGAACAGAAAGGTCTTTAGGGAACGTTTAAAGGAGGAGAGGTAAGTGGCAAGTCTGACATCTCGAGGAAGTGCGTTCCAGAGGGTTAGTGCCGCACGAGAGAAGTCCTGTAGTCTAGAATGAGAGGTGATGGTAGAGGACGCAAGAAGCAAGTCGTTGTTGGATCTTAGGGGACGGGCAGGAGTATATTTGTTGATGAGTGAGGACAGGTAGGGTGGGGCAGCATTGGTGAGGGCTTTGTAGGTCAGGGTGACAATATTGAATTTAACTCTGTTGTGAATGGGGAGCCAGTGAAGGGACTCACAGAGAGGTGCAGCAGAAACAGAGCGTTGAGAGAGGTGGATTAGCCTGGCAGATGCATTTAGGATGGATTGGAGGGGAGAGAGGCGGGAGAGAGGGAGGCCAGTTAGTAAGTTGTTACAGTAGTCAAGTCGGGAAATTACCAGGGAGTGGATGAGCTGTTTAGCAGTTTCAGCACTCAGAAACGGACTAATTTTGGAGATATTGCGTAGGTGGTTGCGGCATGATGAAGAGAGCAGCAGTTGGATGTGGGGAATGAAGTTCAGATTTGAGTCAAGTGTGACTCCAAGGCATCGGACTTCGAGTTATTGGGAGATAGTGGTGCCGCCAACATTCATAGAAAAATTAGAAACTGGAGTGCAGCTAGAGGGGGGAATTAGAAGTAGTTCGGTCTTGGACATATTTATTTTTAGGTGGTGAGAGGCCATCCAGGAAGAAATCCCACATAAGCAGTCACTGATGTGAGAGTTGACAGAAGGAGAGAGTGCAGGGGTGGAAAGGTAGATCTGGGTATCATCAGCATAGAGGTGATAGCTGAAGCCATAGCTGTTAATAAGTTTACCCATCCGGCGTGGAGCGGGTCCATCTTCAAGACATCCGACGCGGAGAATCCTCTTCACCCGACAGCTAACACTGAATGAAGGCTCTTTTAAATGACGTCATCCAAGTGTCGGATGAAGAGGATGCTCCGCGTCGGATGTCTTGAAGATGGACCCGCTCCACGCCGGATGGATGAAGATAGAAGATGCCATCTGTATGAAGACTTCTGCCCGTCTGGAGGACCACTTCGCCCGGCTTGGAAGAAGACTTCTCCCGGCTTCGTTGAGGACTTTGGCCCGGTTGGATGAAGACTTCTCCCGGTAAGGTGATCTTCAAGGGGTTAGTGTTAGGTTTTTTTAAGGGGGTATTGGGTGGGTTTTAGAGTAGGGTTGGTTGTGTGGGTGGTGGGTTTTAATGTTGGGGGGATTTGTAATTTTTATTACAGGTAAAAGAGCTGATTACTTTGGGGCAATGCCCCGCAAAAGGCCCTTTTAAGGGCTATTTGTAATATAGTGTAGGGTAGGGCTTTTTTATTTTGGGGGGGATTAGATTAGGCGTAATTAGTTTAAAAATCTTGTAATTTGTTTATTATTTTCTGTAATTTAGTGTTTGTTTTTTTGTACTTAAGCTAATTCTATTTAATTGTATTTAATTGTATTTAATTTAGGGAATTAATTTAATTATAGTGTAGTGTTAGGTGTAATTGTAACTTAGGTTAGGTTTTATTTTACAGGTATATTTGTATTTATTTTAGCTAGGTAGTTATTAAATAGTTAATAACTATTTACTAACTATTCTACCTAGTTAAAATAAATACAAACTTGCCTGTAAAATAAAAATAAACCCTAAGCTAGCTACAATGTAACTATTAGTTATATTGTAGCTAGCTTAGGGTTTATTTTATAGGTAAGTATTTAGTTTTAAATAGGAATAATTTAGTTAATGATAGGAATATTTATTTTGATTTCTTTTAATTATATTTAAGTTAGGGGGTGTTAGGTTTAGGGTTAGACTTAGGTTTAGGGGTTAATAACTTTAATATAGTGGCGGCGACGTTGGGGGTGGCAGATTAGGGGTTAATAAATGTAGGTAGGTGGCGACGATGTTAGGGATGGCAGATTAGGGTTTAATAATATTTAACTAATATTTGCGAGGCAGGAGTGCGGCGCTTTAGGGGTTAATATGTTTATTATAGTGGCGGCGACGTTGGGGCGGCAGATTATGGGTTAATAATTATAATGTAGGTGTCGGGGATGGCAGATTAGGGGTTAATAAGTGTAAGATTAGGAGTGTTTAGACTCTTGGTTCATGTTAGGGTGTTAGGTGTAGACATAAAATGTATTTCCCTATAGGAATCAATGGGGCTGCGTTAAGGAGTTTTACGCTGCTTTTTTGCAGGTGTTAGACTTTTTTTCAGCCGGCTCTCCCGGTTGATTCCTATGGGGAAATCGTGCACAAGCATGTTACACCAGCTCACCGCTAACGTAAGCAGCGCTGGTATTGAAGTGCGGTAATGAGCAAAATTTTGCTCAACGCTCACTTCTTGTCTGGTTTGTAAAAACTCGTAATACCAGCGCTGTCTGTAAGTGAGCGGTGAGCATAAACTGCTCGTTAGCACCGCACAGTCTCTAACGCAAAACTCGTAATCTAGGTGCAAAAATGGAAAGAAATTGTACATTACACTGTCCCTTTAACAAAGGGATTTCCTACATTCTTGGATGAAGAGAGATTAATGAAGTACAATATAATATTTTCAATTTCTACTCATTTTGGTTTGTATTTTATGTATAGCACTTTATTTAACCTCTTTGCTGTGGATAACGGCATGTGGTCAGCTTTTGGAGCTAATTGAACCCCACAAACACACACACTTTACTTTACATCTCCCTGGAGCTGGACGGACGGGTAAGTATTGAAACCTCTCAGTCTTAGCTCCCTTAAGTACTATAAGCCCAAAGGCAATTGGTGTGTGTGTTTGGGAGTGTAACGTGAAACCACAATTTAACCACAAAAAAAATAGAAAATAAAAACATGCAATTACATTTAAGAGGTTATGAGCTAATAATGACCACCTTAAGTAAATAAATGTGCATTTATTTGGATAGAGCCCCTATCTGCACATTAAAGTTATAAAAATTTACCCAAGGGCCGTCACTTATATGAGGATAACCCCTTCTTCTTTTGACTACAGTGTTTAGAAAAACACACACACTTTTTTTGAAACCTTGATTTTTGAAATTTTAATATAATTTTTTTAATGAGGGTGTCTCTAGGCCCTTAGAACAGACCATCAAAAAACCTAGAGACCACTAAGAGCCTCTCTTTAAAATAAAGCCCCTATATAGGTTTTAATAACCAGATGATTACTATGGTAAAAGTGATCGCCTTGCCTAATAAGGGCTAGATTACAAGTGTAGCGTAAAATATCGCTTTTGCGAAAGCAATATTTGCGTTCCACTGAGTAAGCGTTCCACTGAGTAATACCAGCACACGCAAATGAGCGCGCTTCCATAGGCTCCAATGGGCAGACACGGCATGAGAACTAGCAAATTCTAAATATATATGTATGAATAAATATATATATATATTTATGTGTTAATATGTGTATATACACATAATAACACATAAATATATATGTATATAAGCATATACATATATATTTACAGGGAACACACAGTTCCCATAGACCACAATGTAAAGTTTCTTTCTAACACACTAGAGCTGCCTGTTGGGAAATACAACAGCATGTACTGTACCACATGCATGAACAACATTAAGACTGTAGATGGCGCTGTTCAGTTCAGATTACTAAAAGTTTATATCTGTGAACTTGTTCATTCACTAACAGGAAGGAAGTTGTATTCTTTTTCTCTATTGTTTCTCCTCTCTGTGTGCTGACTACTGTTTTACAAGTGATTGGTATGTTCTAAATGCTGCTATAAGTAAAGCCAAATGCAGTATTCCTAAAAGCATCCAGTGTCTTTTTGATACATAACCAACACTGCCAACTTTAGCCCCCAAAAACTGCTAAGTGCAATTACTTCATTAAAAAATAAAGATGCTACTATCTTTAGTTTTTAATTAAGTATAATACACTCTATTTTGGGGGTATTTGGTGGACATTTATAAATTTAACCAGAGATCTGATCTCTGGTAAATTTTATAAGCGTTGATTGCTACCACACGCTTGCGGTAGTGACAACCTACCACTTGTAATGGCTGGTTATTTATCAGGCCCACAAACGGGTGATAAATTAGCCCTACACTTGTAAACTAGCCCTAAATGTACATTTATTTGAACAGAGGCAGGCTCATGGGAGCCCCTATGTGCACATCAAAGTTATATAACTATACCAGAAGGCTATTATTTATATGAGGAAAACCTATTTTGCTTGTAGCTATAGACTGTATAAAAAATAACAACAAAAACACAATTGTTTACATCCCTGTTTAGTAAAATTTTTCATTTTTTTGCACACTTTGTTGTACGGTTACTACTTGCCTGATATATACATATAATTAAGGTATAGTTTAAATCTGCTGGGTCTGTTGAAATAAAGCAAAACAATATATGTGTGGGTTTCTCGCTAAAACCTTACCTAGGGGTTAAATGTGAGCAGCATCTAAAGACTCCAAAACAACTCAGCACAGAGGTGGAAATGGTTCAGTAGTTAAGGGGTTAAGAGAATATAACAAAAAAAAATCAAATTTTTTATTTTTTTCATTGAAAAATGTGCCAGCGCCATTGACCTCAAATTTTAATTTTACAATAAGGGGTTGTTGTTTTTTTTTTTTTTTTGTTTTGTTTTTTTAATAACATGGCAGGAGATAAAAACATTGTGTTGGGTCCAGACAGATCTTATTTGTATTTAAAGTTTTCCATCCCTAAACTGAATTTAAAAATGATAACTCTTATGTGATCTGTGAGCTGCTAAAGCATTAAATAGTGTGCATTAAATAATCTAGGCATCTATGATTGGTACTATAATACTCATAAGTAGGGCCGACTTTAGAATTGGACCAGGTGGAAGCATGGGACCCAGGCAGTACTGGACAGTTGCTCCTGGAGGCGGGCAGAGCATTGTCGTAGGGAGCTTTGACCAGGGAGGAAGAGGCCCCTTGTGATAGGGTGAGAGGGTGTAGTGGGTGGAGCCTAGAGGCCAGTATGTAAGGCTGGTCTGGGCGGGAAAGGCAGCAGTTTGTTATTGAAAAATTAGTGGAAGCATCTCTTACTGCATGTCTTTCCCGCCCTGGCCATGGCCTCTGTTGAGGATTTACTGGCGCAGCTGAAGGAGGCGGCGGAGTCCAGGGGACCTACCTGATTGGAATCGCAGGTCTGGGCCTTGCTTGATATCCATCCAGATCCGGTCCAGGAGAAGATGGTAACCCGGCAGAAGTCGTCCAGGTGTTCCAGGCCTCCGGTCCGGCTCAGTCCTGATGGCGGTAGGCGGCCGGGAGGCGGAAAGAAGAGCAGCTCTGGTTCCGGTAGGAGATCGGCTCGTCAGGAGTCTTCAGATGCGGCGGCGGATCAAATGGGGCCTTCAGTAGTGCTGTCAGCAGAGGTTGTGAGCGGCGGTGATCCAGAGCTGAGAGCCTATTCCAAGCGGTCCACCATGGGTAAAGGGGGCCGTCCTAAGGTGGCGCACGGTCTGTGTGGGCCTGATCCTGTGGGGGAAGGGCCTTCTGGGAAGCAGGGGAGTTACGGCCTGTTTGGGCCTGCTGTTGATTTTGGGGGCGGTGGTTGAGGATAGCGGGAGTGAGGGGGAGGGTGTTTGGGCTCCCAGCCAAGCCTTTGATGTTAGTGTGGGAGAGGAGGGAGGAGAACCTCCTCTCCCACACTAACAATAAGGGGTTGGGAGAGGGTTGTTGTTTTTTTTTTTTTTTTTTTTTTTTTTTTAATAACATGGCAGGAGATAAAAACATTGTGTTGGGTCCAGACAGATCTTATTTGTATTTAAAGTTTTCCATCCCTAAACTGAATTTAAAAATGATAACTCTTATGTGATCTGTGAGCTGCTAAAGCACACACACAGTGTGCATTAAATAATCTAGGCATCTATGATTGGTACTATAATACTCATAAGTAGGGCCGACTTTAGAATTGGACCAGGTGGAAGCATGGGACCCAGGCAGTACTGGACAGTTGCTCCTGGAGGCGGGCAGAGCATTGTCGTAGGGAGCTTTGACCAGGGAGGAAGAGGCCCCTTGTGATAGGGTGAGAGGGTGTAGTGGGTGGAGCCTAGAGGCCAGTATGTAAGGCTGGTCTGGGCGGGAAAGGCAGCAGTTTGTTATTGAAAAATTAGTGGAAGCATCTCTTACTGCATGTCTTTCCCGCCCTGGCCATGGCCTCTGTTGAGGATTTACTGGCGCAGCTGAAGGAGGCGGCGGAGTCCAGGGGACCTACCTGGTTGGAATCGCAGGTCTGGGCCTTGCTTGATATCCATCCGGATCCGGTCCAGGAGAAGATGGTAACCCGGCAGAAGTCGTCCAGGTGTTCCAGGCCTCCGGTCCGGCTCAGTCCTGATGGCGGTAGGCGGCCGGGAGGCGGAAAGAAGAGCAGCTCTGGTTCCGGTAGGAGATCGGCTCGTCAGGAGTCTTCAGATGCGGCGGCGGATCAAATGGGGCCTTCAGTAGTGCTGTCAGCAGAGGTTGTGAGCGGCGGTGATCCAGAGCTGAGAGCCTATTCCAAGCGGTCCACCATGGGTAAAGGGGGCCGTCCTAAGGTGGCGCACGGTCTGTGTGGGCCTGATCCTGTGGGGGAAGGGCCTTCTGGGAAGCAGGGGAGTTACGGCCTGTTTGGGCCTGCTGTTGATTTTGGGGGCGGTGGTTGAGGATAGCGGGAGTGAGGGGGAGGGTGTTTGGGCTCCCAGCCAAGCCTTTGATGTTAGTGTGGGAGAGGAGGGAGGAGAACCTCCTGCGTTGGGGGGTAGTAGCTCCAGGGCCCTTGAGGGATGCCTCTTTAGGGATAGTGGGGTTGTGTCTGACCGGAGATTGGTGGATGAGGAGTATGGGTCCAGTGATGAGGAGGAGTTGGAGTTAGATGCAGGTGTTGTGGAATTGTACCTAAATTCCTCTGAGGATGAATATGTCCCCCCTCCCCTGGGGCCCAGGGCCGCTCTGGAGCCCGCTTTAAGGGCTTTAGTGGCAGGTCTGTTACTGGGGATAGGTCAGTGGTCATTCTGCCCCTTCCTGGGGGGTCTGGGGCTTCAGGGGTATTGGAGGATGTTGGAGTGGGTACCTCACATGTCAGTTTTTCTTTTCCAGTTTCTGGCCCTGTGGGGCAAAGGCCAGTGGCTCAGCCCAGCCCATCAATGGTGGCTGAGGGAGTTGACGGCCTTGAGGAGGATTTCTCTGGCCTGTATGGCTCTTGGACGGAGTCTATTAATCTTTGGCCTGATGACTGCATGCAGCCAGAGGTTTGGCCGGTTGGCGGAAGCCAGGTGAGGCAGAGGTGTACGGCCAAGGTTGGAGAGTTGGACAGGGATCGCAGTGGGGCCAGGATATGTACAGCTGCCGCTAAGGGATGTAGGGGTGGAATAAAACAGCCTGGTAGGCCTGGGGACTGTGTTGGTGAGACAAGGGGCAAGTCGCAGAGACGACTAGTGACTGAACTTGCTTGGTCTGGTGGTGCTGGAAGTGGGGCCCCTAAGAGAGGGAGGGGCGGCTTTACGGCTAGGGGTTCCAGCCTGCACAGGGGGGGATGGGGAAGCAGAGGATTCTTCCCCTGGAGATGTGTTCACGTTCTGCTATTTTTCAGGATCAACCACGGCAGCCGGTTCAGCCTCGAGGGGCTGCTGCCATAATACCCTGAAGGGGACAACGGATAATGGGCGGGCTCTAGTCGGTGCCATTCGACTTCTCCAGAGCACAGCATTCGGCGGAGGCCTTGATAGGTGAGGCAGGGTTGCAGACTGTGTGGGGGAGGGACGTTTTAGAGGGGAGTGTTCATGGGGGTGAAAGTGATTCAGTGGCAGGTAGGGTTGTAGCTGGTTTGAGGGAATTGTTATTAAAGCTGGAAGGTCCCTCAGTTCCCCCTAGTGCTTTGGTGGAGAGGGCCTGAGTACCTGCCCCTGAGGTGGCAGGTGCGCCAGTACTGGGGCGGTTGGAGGCGATCAGCGTTCCACCCCCTGTCTCTAGCGTGGTCAGTGTTCCTTTGGCCGTTTCAGGGCCGGGTATTGTTGTGGTGCCCAATGCGCCCACTAGTGTTCCCGTGAAGTCGGTGGGAGGGGGCTGAATTGAGGGTGGCAGACACGGCTATGTCTCGGTCATGCCTCTGCTCCATAGATCTCTTGGGTATGCACCTTCCGTCAGAGGTTAAGGAGAAAATATATGAGGGAATTTATTGAGTTGTTCTACCTCCTTCCGCTTGACCTTTTGAGGTCCCTGAGGACTCCAAGAAGGATGTTGCTAAGAAGGAGGAAGAGGAGCGTAAAAAACAGTATAGAAAGTTGCCTAAAACCTTTACCAATTGGTTCCAGGCCTTTGTTATCTATGCGAGTGTACTCGCAGGTCGGTTCCCAGAGCAGGGTGGGGCGTGGTTTTGTTATCTTGATGAGATGGCGGCCGCCCAGCGGACGTACGGGGGTATGGCCTGGTGGTCTTATGATGAACAGTTTAGACAGCGTTTGTTGGTAAAACCGGATATGAAGTGGGACGACTGGGACATGGGGTTGTGGCTCAAAATTATGACGCCTCTGAGGGCCTCGCAGTCCTTTTGTCCGGCTGTCGGTGGACAATCTAACAGCGGGTCATCGACAGCAGCTATAAAAGGGTTTTGTTTTGCCTATAACGAAAAATTTGGCAAGTGGGGATCCGCGTGCAAGTTTAAGGATGAATGCTCTGGGTGTGGGGGCTCCCACCCCTATGCAAAGTGTTTCCACAAGGGTAAGCCAAGTGGAAGTGCACGGCTTCCAGTTTGGTTTTGTCATTCCTTCCCAAGGGGGTAGTGGGATTTTCGGTGGTAATTTAAAATCTGCTCGTTTGTGGCCGGAGGTTGTTCGTGACAAGCTCCAGAAGGAGGTCTTGTTGGGTTGCATGGCTGGTACATTTACCGGTTCTCCAATTGTGGATTTGAGAGTTTCGCCGCTTGGGTAAATTCAGGTTGATCCACCTGGGTAAATTCAGGTTGATCCATCTTTTCCTAAAGGGGCATCGGTAAATGATGGTATTCTGAAGGAATTGTCTTCTGTCAAGTATTCTTCTTTTGATCAAACAGTCAGCCTGGTTAGGGAGGCTGGTCCTTCTGTCTGGTTGGCAAAAGTTTACATTGAGGCTGCTTTTCGCTTGTTGCCGGTGCACCCGTCGTCGCATCATCTTCTGGGTTGTTGTGTTGATGGTCTTTACTACGTTGACCTGTGTCTGCCCATGGGGTGCTCCATCTCCTGTTCACTCTTCCAATGTTTCAACACATTCCTTGAGTAGGTTGTCAGGAAAAGGTCGGGTCTTACATCTCTAGTTCATTACCTTGATGACTTCCTGTTCGTGGGCCCGGCTGGTGTGGGAGTTTGTAAATTATTGAGGGATGTGTGCTACCTGGTAGCAGCAGATTTTGGTGTGCCCATTGCTCTTGAGAAGTCTGAGGGACCGGTCACGTCCCTCAGCTTTTGGGAATCACTATTGACTCTGTTAATATGGAATGTCAGCTTCCCAGTGATAAGGTCGCTTACCTCTTGGCAGTCATTGAACGGGCTTTGTTGGCTAAAAAGATCACGCTCCGGGAGCTCCAATCCCTGTTGGGCAAGTTGAATTATGCCTGCAGAATTATCCCGATTGGGAGGGTTTTCTGCAGGAGATTGTCCCTGGCTACTGCTTGGGTGGTCAAGCCGCATCATTTTGTGTGGATTTCTAAGGAGCTTAAGGATGATTTGAGGGTATGGAGGCATTTTGTGTTGGGATTTAATGGCTCGACTTTGATTCAGAAGGCACGGGTGTCTAATGAGGAATTGGGTCTTGTGACTGATTATACTGGCAGTTGCGGTTTTGGGGCCTATTTTGTGGGCCATTGGTGTGCCCCTGCATGGCCGGCTGAATGGTCGGCATTGGATTTGGTTAGGAACTTGGTCTTTTTGGAATTGTTTCCAATTGTTGTATCCTTGTTTGTCCTCTTCTGCTATGGATAGGTGTTTGTTTGTGTTAGCTTTACGTTTTTGGGTTTGCATGACATTACCAAAAGTTTTTGTGTCTGTCAGGTTCTGAAGGGTTTGAAGAGGGGTTTTGGATGTAGTCTTCCTGATAGCAGGCATCCGATTACATTCTCCTTGTTGCAAAGTCTTTATGGGGTGTTATTGGTCGTGTGTGTATCGGATTTTGAAGTTTGTTTGTTCTGATTGGCTTTTGTTTTGGCCTTTTTCGGGGCTTTTAGAATTTCAGAATTGGTTAGTAAGAATTTGGCTACCATGGGGGGCTTAGGTTTTTTAGATGTGTTTTTGTCTGATTCCAAGGTTGAAATATTCTTGAGACAGAGTAAAATGGACCAGATGGGGAAGGGATGGACAGTTGTCCTTTTTCCAAATGGTTTGGAAGTTTGTCCTTGGAATTGTTTGAAGACTTATTTGGGGGTTCGCCCCATTGTGGGGGGATCGTTGTTGGTTCACCAGTATGGTTCTCCTTTGTCTCAGTTCCAGTTTCTGGCTGTTCTCAAAAAATCATTAGTGAAGTTGGGGCTCTCTTCTGGGATTTTGGATTCCATTCTTTCAGAATTGGGGCTGCAACAGAGGCCTCAGTTAGAGGTTTGTCTGAGAATGCTTTTAAGGGCATTGGTAGGTGGGGATCTGGGAGGTTCCGTCTGTATGTCCGTCCTGAGTTGGGTGTCTAATGGTGTTGTTCATTTATATTTCTGTGTTCTAGGTTTGGAACGGTTATGGTTGGTCGGCCACTCTTTTATTTATTGGGCATGACGAGCGGCTGCAGTGAAGCTGAATGGCTTGCAGCTGGGTTATGACAAGTCGCGTTGTGAAGTTAAATGGTTCGGTGTCCGGGGACTTCGTTGGGACAGGTTGTTGCCTTTGGTGGTGGACTATTGCAGGCGGTTTCAACCTCCGTCTGTGTTGGTGGTCCACGCCGGGGGCAATGATCTGGGTTTTGTGCCACAGAGGGTTTTGGTGCGGCACATTAAGAGAGATCTTGGGAGGTTGGTTGAGTTGTACACTACATTGAGGGTTGTGTAGTCAGATATTATTCCACGGATGGTTTGGAGGGCAGCTTGCGACCCTGTGCGGTTAGATAAAAGCAGACGGAAAGTTAATAAGCCGATGGGGTCTTTTGTCCGGAGAATTGGAGGTGCAGTAGTTCATCATCCAGACTTGGAGGAGGTTGGGCAGGGTGAATTTTATTTGCAGGATGGGGTGCATCTAAATGACTTTGGACTGCAGCTTTTTATCCTTGATTTCAAGGAGGCCCTTTGTAAGGTTGTGAAGTTGGAGGGACTGAGGTTTCAGGACAGTCATTGGCGGGGGTGCTAGTCCTTACATGTACAGTAGGTTATGGCCAATTGGTAGTGTGACGGAATATTGCATTCCCACAGGGTGGAATGCTATTTGGGGTCTCTAAGGGCAAGGGGTTCCTTGAGACTGAGGTGATTATCTTTGACGGGCTCAATTACTTGCACGGTTTGGTCAAGTGGAATGACGGCCAAATAAAAAATGTATTACATTGAACTAGCACCGCTTAATGGGTAATTTAAAAAATGTTATTGCAATATTTGCACTGTTAATTATTAAGATATTTAAGTTTATTCTAAAAGGTAATTTATTGAATAAAGGAGCTGCGGCCAAGTTGCACCAATAACTAAGTCTTGTGTCATTCTTTAAGGGGTGTTGGGATTGTTTTGAAAGGTGGTAAATATTTTTTTTCAAAGGTGCCGGAACTTGACGACTAACAGGTCAAGTTGCTCCTGGAGGTGGGCAGAGCATTGTCGTAGGGAGCTTTGACCAGGGAGGAAGAGGCCCCTTGTGATAGGGTGAGAGGGTGTAGTGGGTGGAGCCTAGAGGCCATTATGTAAGGCTGGTCTGGGCAGGAAAGGCAGCAGTTTGTTATTGAAAAATTAGAGGAAGCATCTCCCTCCCACCCGTTCCTATTTTCTTTGTTTTGTGTATTTTGTATGTTTTGTTTGTCGCAGTTGATTGGCGGGGGTGCTAGTCCTTGCAGGTACAGTAGGTTATGGCCAATTGGTAGTGTGACGGAATATTGCATTCCCACTGGGTGGAATGCTATTTGGGGTCTCTAAGGGCAAGGGGTTCCTTGAGACTGATGGTGATTATCTTTGATGGGCTCAATTACTTGCATGGTTGGGTCCAGTGGAATGACGGCCATATCAAAAAATTATTACATTGAACTAGCACTGCTTAATGGGTAATTTTAAAAATGTTTTTGCAATATTTGCACTGTTAATTATTAAGATAGTTAAGTTTATTCTAAAAGGTTATTTATTGAATAAAGGAGCTGCGGCCAAGTTGCACCAATAACTAAGTCTTGTGTCATTCATTAAGGGGTGTTGGGGTTGTTTTGAAAGGTGGTAAATATTTGTTTTGAAAGGGGTCGGAACTTGACGACTAACAGGTCAAGGGGCAGCGATAGGTAGAGCAAAATCTGGATAACAATGTTTTTAACACTGAGAAATGAATCCTCTTTTATCCCAGCATTCACTTGTTCTTGAGTGAATTTTGAATTCTGCTGAACATTAATCTCTGAAACAAATTATTGTGATTGGGTTTAGACTGCAGTGTGCAGAGAGTTGAGGGGCCACATTTTGTGAGACATTTGTACACCATAGATATACAGGAGCATGATTAAGGGAGACTATCCTGAAACACTGCTTGACTTTTTTGCTGCTGTATTGTACAAGATGTTTGAATAAATAATAAGTGGACTAATTTATGGTGCTGAGGATTCTGCATGTTTATGGTAGAGGGGAAGCAGTTAACCCTGTTCCTCGTGCATCAATCAAGAAAAGGTGCTGTATACAACTTTGTATGAGTTATACACCAAAGATGTGAGATGAATGTTTTGCAATTTATGTACCAAGTGCTTTTACTTTAATCAGATTATAATGGATAGTATGTACATCTGTCTACCATATATTAAATGAAGACATAGGTAATATATTGGAAATTTTCATAAACTGTTCCTCTATAAAAAGAAAACACCTATATTTTGATTGTATTCACCTTTTGATAAAAGCTGTTTTCATTAGATTATTAGTTTTTTGTTACATTCGGCTAGATTACGAGTTCTGTGTTAGGGTAAAAAAGCAGCGTTAAGAGGTCCTAACGCTGCTTTTTTACGCCCGCTGGTATTACGAGTCTTGAAGGTTTAGGGTCACCGCACTTCTTTGGCCTTACCGCAAAACGACTTATGTAAACTTCGTAAAGTCTTTTTTCTATGGGACTTCCATAGCACTGATATTACGAGTCTGTCCTGGGAGGCTAAAAAGTGAGCGGTACACCCTACCCTGTCAAGAGTCCTAACGCATTTAAAAGTCAGTAGTTATGAGTTTTATGGTACAACGCCGTAACATAAAACTCATAACTAAAGTGCTAAAAAGTAAACTAACACCCATAAACTACCTATTAACCCCTAAACCGAGGCCCTCCCGCATCGCAAATACTAAAATAAAGATTTTAACCCCTAATCTGCCGCTCCGGACACCGCCGCCACCTACATTATATGTATGAACCCCTAATCTGCTGACCCCAACATCGCCAACACCTACATTATATTTATTAACCCCTAATCTGCCGCCCCCAATGTCGCCGCCACCTACCTACACTTATTAACCCCTAATCTGCTGCCCCCAACGTCGCCGCCACTATAATAAACATATTAACCCCTAAGCCGCCGCACTCCCGCCTCGCAAACATTAGTTAAATATTATTAACCCCTAATCTGACGTCCCTTACATCGCCGCCACCTACCTACATTTATTAACCCCTAATCTGCCACCCCCAACATAGCTGCCACTATATTAAAGTTATTAACCCTAAACCTAACACCCCCTAACTTAAATATAATTTAAATAAATCTAAATAAATATTACTATCATTAACTAAATTATTCCTATTTAAAACTAAATACTTACCTGTAAAATAAACCCTAAGATAGCTACAATATAACTTTGTAGCTAGTTTAGGATTTATTTTTATTTTACAGGCAAGTTTGTATTTATTTTAACTAGGTAGAATAGGAATTAAATAGTTATTAACTATTTAATAACTACCTAGTTAAAATAAAGACAAATTTACCTGTAAAATAGAACCTAACCTAAGTTACACTAACACCTAACACTACACTATAATTAAATAAATTAACTAAATTAAATACAATTACCTAAATTAAATTAAATTAGCTAAAGTACAAAAAAAACACTAAATTACAGAAAATAATGAACAAATTACAGAAATTTAAACTAATTACACCTAATCTAATAGCCCTATTAAAATAAAAAAGCCCCCCCAAAATAAAAAATAAAAAACCCTAGCTTAAACTAAACTATCAATAGCCCTTAAAAGTGCCTTTTGCAGGGCATTGCCCCAAAGTAATCAGCTCTTTTACCTGTAAAGAAAATACAAACAACCCCCCCAACAGTTAAACCCACCACCCACACAACCAACCACCCAAATAAAATACTAGCTAAAAAAAACTAAGCTCCCCATTGCCCTGAAAAGGGCATTTGGATGAGCATTGCCCTTAAAAGGGCAGTTAGCTCTTTTTCCGCCCAAACCCTAATCTAAAAAATAAAACCCACCCAATACACCCTTAAAAAAACCTAACACTAACCCCCTGAAGATCGACTTACCGGGAGACGTCTTCATCCAAGCCAGGCGAAGTGGTCCTCCAGACGGGCAGAATTCTTCATCCAAGCCGGGCAGAAGTGGTTCTCTAGACGGGCAGAAGTCTTCATCCAGACGGCATCAGCCAATAGGATTTTTTCTACCTTAATTCCGATTGGCTGATAGAATTCTATCAGCCAATCGGATTCTAAGGGACGCCATCTTGGATGACGCCACTTAAAGGTACCTTCATTCTGTTTTAGTCGTCGGATGAACAGATTGCTCCGCGTCGCATGTCTTGAAGATAAACCTGCTCCGCGCCAGATGGATGAAGATAGAAGATGAGCATTTGCTCATTACCGCACTCCAATACCAGCGCTGCTTAAGTCAGCGGTGAGCTGGTGTAACATGCTCGTGCACGATTTCCCCATAGGAATCAACGAGGAGAGCCGGCTGAAAAAAAGTCTAACACCTGCTTTTTTTGGCTGATAGAATCCTATCAGCCAATCGGAAATCGAGGGACGCCATCTTGGATGACGTCATTTAAAGGAACCTTCATTCGGCGAGTAGGCGTCGGTTGAAGAGGATGGATCCACGTCGGCTGGGAAGAAGATGGCTCTGCTCCGCTCCGGATGGAGGAAGATAGAAGATGCCGCTTGGATGAAGATGCCTGCCGGTCCGGATGTCCTCTTCTGCCTGGATAGGATGAAGACTTCTGCCGGTCTGGATGTCCTCTTCTGCCCCATCGGATGAAGACTTCGGCCCGGCTAGGTGAAGACGACTCAAGGTAGGGAGATCTTCAGGGGGGTAGTGTTAGGTTTATTTAAGGGGGGCTTGGGTGGGTTAGAGTAGGGGTATGTGGGTGGTGGGTTTTAATGTTGGGGGGGTTATATTTTTTTTTTACAGGCAAAAGAGCTGATTACTTTGGGGCATGCCCTGCAAAAAGCCCTTTTAAGGGCTGGTAATAGAGCTGATTACTTTGTAATGTAGAATAGGGTAGGGACTTTTATTATTTTTGTTTTTTTTATTTTATTAGGGGGCTTAGATTAGGTGTAATTAGTTTAAAATGCTTGTAATATTTTTTTATTTTCTGTAATTTAGTGTTTGTTTTTTTTGTAATTTAGTTTAGTTTATTTAATTGTATTTAATTGTAGGTATTGGTAGTTAATTTATTTAATTAATTTAATGATAGTGTAGTGTTAGGTTTAATTGTAACTTAGGTTAGGACTTATTTTACAGGTAATTTTGTAATTATTTTAACTAGGTAGCTATTAAATAGTTAATAACTATTTAATAGCTATTGTACCTAGTTAAAATAAATACAAAGTTGCCTGTAAAATAAATATAAATCCTAAAATAGCTACAATATAATTATTCGTTATATTGTAGCTATATTAGGGTTTATTTTACAAGTATTTAGTTTTAAATAGGAATACTTTAGTTAATAAGAGTTAATTTATTTTGTTAGATTAAAATTATATTTAATTTAGGGGGGTGTTAGGGTTAGGGTTAGACTTAGCTTTAGGGGTTAATACATTTATTATAGTAGCGGCGAGGTCCGGTCGGCAGATTAGAGGTTAATACTTGAAGTTAGGTGGCGGCAACATTGGGGGGGGCAGATTAGGGGTTAATAAATATTATGTAGGTGTCGGCGATGTTGGGGGCAGCAGATTAGGGGTTCATAGGGATAATGTAGGTGGCGGCGGTGTCCAGAGCGGCAGATTAGGGGTTAATAGTATAATGCAGGTGTCAGCAATAGCGGGGGCGGCAGATTAGGGGTTAATAAGTGTAAGGTTAGGGGTGTTTAGACTCAGGGTTCATGTTAGGGTGTTAGGTGCAGACTTAGAAAGTGTTTCCCCATAGGAAACAATGGGACTGCGTTGGGAGCTGAACGCTGCTTTTTTGCAGGTGTTAGGTTTTATTTCAGCCCAAACTGCCCCATTGTTTCCTATGGGGATATTGTGCACGAGCACGTTTTCCCAGCTTACCACTACCGTAAGCAACACTGGTATTGAGGGTTGAAGTGGAGCTACATTAGGCTCAACGCACCCCTTTTGGAGCCTAACGCAGCCCTTCAGACAACTCTAAATACCAGCGTTGTTTGGAAGCAGCGGTAGGAAAAAAAGCTGCGTTAGCTACGCGGGTCTTTACCGACAAAACTCTAAATCTAGCCGTAAGTCTTTTAAAACCTTCTCTTTGATTGAAGAATGAAAGCAGAAATAAGTGAGATAATAATATCGGATCATGCGATCTTATCTCTATCAGTCTCTTCTTCTTTTAATGCTAAAGATAAAAAACAATACTTCTCTTTTCCGCGTTTTTTCCTTAACAATCACAGATTTACGAATTGTCTGAAACAAAAATGGAAGGATTTTTGTACTTCTAATATTTCCTCCTATAACAAGATAGAAACATTCTGGGAAGCTTCCAAGGCAGTTTTACGTGGTGATTTTAAATCATATCTTAGCTTTTGAAATAAGAAAATAATAGCCTCAGAAATCCAGCTAGCCAATCGGGTAAAAAATGCTTATAGGAGATTTCAGTTGGTCCGCTCTAATATTAATTGAAACAAATATGCTGAAGCCGGAAAAGAGAGGGATGTTTTTAAAATAAAAATCCCAGGTAGAAGAATTAAAAATCAGCATTCATTATAGAGGTTTCCATGGTTCCTCCACAAAACATTTGGCCAAACTTATTAAAAATAGAAAGAGTAAAAATGATATCTCGGCTATCAAATCTGGTAATAATAGATATACTGATTCTAAGGATATTGGTAATGCATTTTTTTCCTTTTATTAACAACCATACACAGGGACCGAACCTAACCTTACTAATCAAGAATTGTTTTGGTCTAAAGTTAAGATCCCAAAATCTTCCTATCACAGTTGATAAGATTCATCTTGCTATAAAAAAAACGAAATTAAATAAAGCAGCCGGCCCAGATTTTCTTCTGGGTGAATATTATAAAACGTTGTCGGATGAGATCAAAGATGCATTGGTTAAACTATACAATAGCTATTATCTATCCAATCTCCCAATGTCCACTTATCTTACAGCTGCTAACATCTCCTTGATTCTTAAAAAAGGTAAAAACCCTGAAGACCAAACCGACGATTTCGGTTCTTAATGTAGATTATAAAATTGTAACCTCTATTATTACGGATAGATTAAATTCTTTGTCTTGATAAAATTATCCTTTCAGACCAAACTGGATTTATGAAAGGGAGAAACTTAACTAAAAATCTCTGTAAAGTTGTCACCATTTTAGATTACTCCTGGAGCATAGTTGACAAAGAGAAGAATCGTAAGATTAAAGATACTGCAATACTTACACTGAATGCCGAAAAGGCCATTGATTCAATCACCTGGGGTCATCTTTTTAAGGCATTAGATAACTTTGGATTTAAAAGTCAAATTACGCAGTTTATTCATAATATCTATAACAACCCCATATCATATCTTCTTATTAAGCGGATGCTTTCCCCCAAAATTTATCTTGAGAGGTACGAGACAGAGCTGTCCGTTATCTCCTCTCCTGTTTAATATTGCGCTGGAACCATTAGCTATCTCCTTAAGGAATACCCTAGAAGAGGGTTCTTCAAACCACGGGTCGCAAACCATTACTGGGTCGCAACACCATGTTTACTGGGTCACCAGCGTGCATATCTTTGTTCAAGCAGCAGAGCACTGTTTAAAAAAATTGATGTCACAAACAGCAGCTCCGCAAGATTCTCTTTAAAACTGACAGCGTTAACTGACAGACAGAGAGCACAGGGCAGCCAGATCTGCAGGAAGCATCACACTAAATTGTTTCCCTGCACAGCCCCTGCGCTCTCTGCAGAATACTGTGGTGCGATGACAGCAGATGGACCCACCCCCTCCACAGCCTATGTGGTCACTGGGGCTGATGGAACTCTGTGAATCCCACTCATATGCATTGCACAGCAGTAAAACAGGAAAATTCTACTGCTTCTGATTTTGTGTGCCCTCTTGTCCTGCAGGCTATCTGGTAAGTCAGAAAGGGAGAGGGTATCCGGCCATTCTTATGTTGGGTCATTACAGCTCATGTTCCTGTCTCTGCAGGGCCTGGCTAATGTCTCTCTCTCCAACTGCTAGTAAAACTGTGAATAAGCAATGTATCTGCTTTTAGCTTAATAGTCAGGCCTTATATTCCTCCCTCTGCTTTGTTTTGCATTTAACCCATTGGCTGCCTCAGAAGACAACCAAGCTAAGATACAAAAAAATTGTTATGATATAAAAATAAAAAGTATGGCCACAAACAAAATCTAACACTTACAATACAACTTTATATATGTTGTATTGTAAGTGTTAGATTTTGTTTGTGGCCATACTTTTTATTTTTATATCATAACAGTATATATATATATATATATATATATATATATATATATATATATATATATGTCAGTATATGACTGGGTTATAATACAATATATTTAATAATTATTCTTTAAAATAAACCCCAAATAAAATGTATATACCAAATATTAAAATTAATGTAAATTCCTAAATTCTTTATATTAGTTAAAATTTATAGACACATTGAAATATATTTGTAAAGACCCAGATCTAAATCAAACTATACACGTTTAAATTGTTATAATATGCTAGGCAAAGATCATAAAAGTTACTGTATTTATTAACCTTATTCACAGTGGAATTTCATTAAAATACCACAATGAGATACCAAGATATGAGCCACTAACTTTAACAGTGCTTAGTTAAACAATAGAACAATACACTTTACCAGTCAATTTCTATGCTAAGTTATCTGAGATGAAATACATTCTTTAGCAGCAATAAAGTAAATTCTAAAATATAGGTATATATTTGCAAAGATAAATTACTTAGCATACAAAAGACAAGCTTAACACTATACAAAACTATGAAACACAAGGTTTAAATATAAGTTGTTCTTTTAAATCTGCTATTTGACTACAGTTACTAAATACCTTTGATTTAAATATTAAAATATAGAACAATCATACATCACTAACCGGAACCAATAAATGTTTCAATCCTTTCCAAGTATTTTCTTGTTTCACCTCATATGAACATAAGGGTATTTGCAATATGGATCACAAGAAGTAGCCCAATTTGCTTTCAGCTTATATATCTTAATCATTGGTGAAACGATATGGGAGGCCCTACGGTGCTTGTCTTATTGGATTGGCCCTTTGGATGCTGAGCATTGATTGGTTACTCGGCTTTGCATATGTTTTCAACAGACAATTCATTTGGCTGTCACACCACTCCAATCCCCTAGGGGGCAGCAGACAACCAGCAAATACAGTCTCACCATCAATCACTGCTACATTCCAAATATCTCCTTATATATTTTTATTCAATGTACCATATTTCTTTATATTAATAGATCTGTCTGGTCAGCCTCTATATTTCATTTAGCATAACAGAAAATGTATGATTTGATACCAAACACCAGTGTTTTATAGTCATATCACATCAAAGTAATTCCTATACATTCATCTTATTATATTTTAAGAGATGTATTTAAAGTATCATAAATATTTAGTGCATAACCATATGATATGACTTAGGTCACCCCATGCAGGCAATCCTGTAATAGCATCTTTTAGCCGCATCTGGAAGATAGAAAAACAACAATATGTTATATTTCAAAAATGGGATTATTACAATTGTTATTTAATCCATTACAAATCTGAATTGTATGTCCCATATCCATATATATATATATTTAATACAGTCTAAGGCATATATTTAATATGTTGTCTGAATATATGTATATATATATATATATATATATATATATATATATATATATATATATATATATATATATATATATACATACAGTATATATACATATATATATATATATATTCATTAGAGTATTTTATACTTACATGAAGATTAGGCACAATTCCTTTTGTAAGATTCTTTTTTTTTATGTCATACAGAGACTGGCAATGTTAATTTGCTGGGGTTGTATATTGGAAACTCCGCAAGGGACAATTCACACCCAAGTGACATGAGTCATCTCCTCAGCCAGAAACTGTTTTTTCCTGAGCCCAATCAAGCTTCAAATAAAATCCAATGAGCCATGGTGTTAAATTATCACATGTGTCTGTTAGCTTATATTTTGATCTAGACGTAATGTCTAGAATTTGTGGATTCTACACAACAGGGGCACTTAATATCTTGCATACACTTAGGCCATGTCTGATAAATGTATCACTCATCTTGGGCATGCTAATGTCACTTTGAAGTAACTGTCTGATCTAAGATCTGGAATACACAGAATATACAGATGACTATCTTTTTGAAACAATCTGTCTTTCTTGGAAATGACTGCCTGAACTTAACTAGATCACATGGCTTTTCTTTGTTCTCACCTGAATGCATTGTAATTAGGAAGGAGGGGGTTGGTTTACACACAGTGACATTAGGAGTTTTACCAATGAAATGAATTATTTGGTGTACACAACCATAGATTTATTAAATAATATAAATATATATGTGTATATTATTTAATAATACTCAGATACCTTGACATAAATATATATATATATATATATGTATATATATATATATATATATATATATATATATATATATATTATGTGGCAGCCAAGGGTTAAATGGAAAACAGAGCAGAAGGAAGAAGTTAAGGCTTAACCTGTGTGTGTGTGTGTGTGTGTGTGTGTGTATGTGTGTACTCTTGCAGAAAGGGCACTCTCACTAATAGTAGTAATTACCACAGCAACCAGCCTATTACTTATACATCCAAGAAATCCAATATATGTAAGCCACAGTGCAGGAGAAGAAACTCCCTAGATTTGTGTGAATAATATGAAATGGTGGTGTGCGTTTTGTATGAGAGTGGTGTGTGTGTATTATATGAGAATGAGTGTGTATGATGTGTGTGTTGTATGAGAGTGTGTTTGATGTGTGTGTTGTATGAGAGTGTGTGTGACGTGTGTGTTGTATGAGAGTCAATGTGATGTGTGTGTTGTATGAAAGTGTGTGTGAGTGTTGTATGAGAGTGTGTGTGATGTGTGTGTTGTATGAGAATGTGTGTGATGTGTGTGTTGTATGAGAGTGTGTGTGTTGTATGACAGTATGTGTGATGTGTGTGTTGTATGAGAGTGTGTGTGATGTGTGTGTGTGTTGTATGAGAGTGTATGTGATGTGTGTGTTGTATGACAATGTGTGTGACGTGTGTTGTATAATAGTGTTTGACATGTGTGTTGTATGAGAGTGTGTGTGACATGTGTGTTGTATGAGAGTTTGTGTGTTGTATGAGAGTGTGTGTGATGTGTTTGTGTTGTATGAGAGTGTGTGTGATGTGTGTTTTGTATGACAGTGTGTGCGTTGTGTGTGTTGTATGAGAGTGTGTGTGATGTGTGTGTGTTGTATGAGAGTGTTTTTGATGTGTGTGTTGTATGACAGTGTGTGTGACATGTGTTGTATAAGAGTGCGTGTGACATGTGTGTTGTATAAGAGTGCGTGTGACATGTGTGTTGTATGAGAGTGTGTGTGATGTGTGTGTTGTATGAAAGTGTGTGTGTTGTATGAGAATGTGTGTGATGTGTGTGTTGTATGACAGTGTTTGTGATGTGTGTGTTGTATGAGAGTGTGTGTGTGATGTGTGTTTTGTATGTGTGTGTGTGTGGTGTGTGTGTTGTATGGGAGTGTGTGTGATGTGTGTGTTGTATGAGAGTGTGTGTGTTATCACCTTTTACACTTTCAAATTTGACTACAATCAGGATTAAAGTACGCAGATATTTTAGTCACTTTGCCAAAAGTTGCTGGTATCTTGTAAATTATTTCAGAAATTGGGTCGCGAAGGTATGTGGTATCATTAAACTGGGTCTTGGGAAAAACAGTTTGAAGAACCCTGCCCTAGAAGGAATCCCATTCGGTAAACATGTAAAAAACATATAAAAAATTATTTTGTATGCCAATGATTTACTTCCCTTTCTAAACACAGAGAAAGATGTGATAAAATCACACCTAAGTAGCGCCAATCCTATTAAATAATAAAAAAATAAAAATATATAAGAAATAAATGTATAATAAAGAAAGTGCACTCAAATAGTAAATAATATACAACTATAAAAACTATATATATGTTCAAGTCCAATATGTGCAAAGAATGCACAAGAATCCGGCTGCTCCTCTAAGACAGGTGAATCCACAGACCTTGATTGTAAGCACAGAATCTAAAAGACAGAGGAGAGGAGCGCAGACTCAAATGCAGGGTATAATAAGTTTTAATAAAAGTCACACAGACAAATGGCAACTCACAAGAAGTAAAAGTTAAAACAGCATATTGTGTATCATATACACAAGAAAATTTATCCCCTTGACGTGTATGTCACCAGGACGGCTCCAGGAAAACAAAGGTGTTGCTGTATTCTCCCACAGATACCAGAACCAGGCTGGTAGTGAATCGATTTAACAGTCCGTTTTCAAGATATAGTGTATACAAATGTACACTGAAAGGGTGACAAGCTAGCACTTACATATATCATAAAGACCAAGCGAACAGTTTAAATTCAATTAAACAGATACTCGGTGCTCATACCACACAGTTCCTAGCTGCAGACCCGGAACTAGGGCGGTCTCACCGGATCGATTGGCTGAAAAAGTGGGCGGGGCTCTACGCGTTTCATCCCAGCAATGTAGGGACTTTCTCAAGAGTGATAGACTCGGATACTGCAATGATCTTTAAAGGAGGTGTGTATTGACACTCCCACATACGCCACCAATAGGGAAGGGTAACTAGTAACTCACAGTGACATCAGATAATAGCAACATCCGAGTATCGTAACCACTCTTGAGAAAGTCCCTACGTTGCTGGGACGAAAGGCATAGAGCCCCGCCCACTTTTTCAGCCAATCGATCCGGTGAGGCCGCCCTAGTTCCGGGTCTGCAGCTAGGAACTGTGTGGTATGAGCGCCGAGGATCTGTTTAATTGAATTTAAACTGTTCGCTTTGTCTTTATGATATATGTAAGTGCTAGCTTGTCACCCTTTCAGTGTACATTTGTATTATACACTATATCTTGAAAACGGACTGTTAAATCGATTCACTACCAGCCTGGTTCTGGTATCTGTGGGAGAATACAGCAACACCTTTGTTTTCCTGGAGCCGTCCTGGTGACATACACGTCGAGGGGATACGTTTTCTTGTGTATATGGTACACGATATGCTGTTTTAACTTTTACTTCTTGTGAGTTGCCATTTGTCTGTGTGACTTTTATTAAAACTTTTTATACCCTGCATTTGAGTCTGCGCTCCTCTCCTCTGTCTTTTAGATTCTGTACTTCCCTTTCTACATAACACATCCCATAGTATTCCGTTCTTCCATTGTTCACCTTGTTTAGTTCCTTTTCAGGATATAAGATAAATTATCAGAAAAGCAAACTTTTATGGGTTAGTAAGACTATTCTTAGCTATCAAGATCGCTCATTTAAAACAGTTGATTCTTTCAGGAAACCTTGGCATTTATCTACACAGAGATCCTAAAAGTTGGTATAAACTAAACTATGTCCCCTTTTAACAAAAAATCAAGTCTGACATAGAAATTTCGACAGTTTTTCCTTTATCCATCTCTGCTCGAGTTAACCTTATAAAAACAATTATTTTCCCGCACTTATTATTCTTACTTCGGAACTTACCGTTTTTATAACTAATAGTGATGTCGCGAACCTAAAAATTTGGGTTCGCGAACGGCGGACGCAAACTTCCGCAAAGGTTTGCGAACTGGCGAACCGGGCGAACCGCCATAGACTTCAATAGGCAGGCGAATTTTAAAACCCACAGGGACTCTTTCTGGCCACAATAGTGATGGAAAAGTTGTTTCAAGGGCACTAACACCTGGACTGTGGCATGCCGGAGGGGGATCTGTGGCAAAACTCCCATGGAAAATTACATAGTTGATGCAGAGTCTGGTTTTAATCCATAAAGGGCATAAATCACCTAACATTCCTAAATTGTTTGGAATAACGTGCTTTAAAACATCAGGTATGATGTTGTATCGATCAGGTAGTGTAAGGGTTACGTGTAAGCGTTACGCCCGCTTCACAGTGCGCAGTGTAGGTGATATACCTGCCCTGACCATGCTTTGCATGGACCCTTGCCCCAACACTGTGTGTCAGACATGCCATTATAGCAGACTTATATGGCTTTGGTGTTGCTTTTTGGTAATTAGAAGGCTGCTAAATGCCACTGCGCACCACACGTGTTTTATGCCCAGCAGTGAAGGGGTTAATTAGGGAGCATGTAAGAAGCTTGTAGAGTTAATTTTAGCTTAAGTGTAGTGTAGTAGACAATCCAAAGTATTGATCTAGGCCCATTTTGGTATATTTCATGCCACCATTTCACCGCCAAATGCGATCAAATAAAAAAAAATTGTTCACTTTTTCACAAACTTTAGGTTTCTCAAAGAAATTATTTACAAACAACTTATGCAATTATGGCATAAATGGTTGTAAATGCTTCTCTGGGATCCCCTTTGTTCAAAAATAGCAGACTTATATGGCTTTGGCGTTGCTTTTTGGTAATTAGAAGGCTGCTAAATGCCACTGCGCACCACACGTGTTTTATGCCCAGCAGTGAAGGGGTTAATTAGGGAGCATGTAGACAGCTTGTAGAGTTAATTTTAGCTTAAGTGTAGTGTAGTAGACAACCCAAAGTATTGATCTAGGCCCATTTTGGTATATTTCATGCCACCATTTCACAGCCAAATGCAATCAAATTTTAAAAAAAATTAAATTTTTTCGCAATTTTAGGTTTCTCACTAAAATTATTTACAAACAGCTTGTGCAATTATGGCACAAATGGTTGTAAATGCTTCTCTGGGATCCCCTTTGTTCAGAAATAGCAGACATATATGACTTGCTTTCGTGTAATTAGAAGGCTGCTAAATGCTGCTGCGCATCACACGTGTATTATGGCTAGCAGTGAAGGGGTTAATTAGGTAGTTTGTAGGGAGCTTGCAGGGTTAATTTTAGCTTTAGTGTAGAGATCAGCCTCCCTGACACATCAGACCCCCTGATCCCTCCCAAACAGCTCCCTTCCCTCCCCCACCCCACAATTGTCCCCGCCATCTTAAGTACTGGCAGAAAGTCTGCCAGTACTAAAATAAAAGGTTTTTAAATTATTATTTTTATAGCATATTTACATATGCTGTGGTGTAGCATCCCCCCTTAGCCCCCAACCTCCCTGATCCCCCCCAAAACAGCTCTCTAACCCTCCCCATCTGCCTTATTGGCGGCCATCTTGGGTACTGGCAGCTGTCTGCTATTATTTCACAGTCAAAAAAGTGTTGTTTTTTTTAAATGTACACTACTGTTACACCAGATATGAGTGGTGGCACTGGGCAAGTGGGCACAGTATACGCTGTTAGCCTGACACACACGCTGGCAGGCATGCAACTGCAATTATATTACACAGGGAAAAAAAAAAAAGCAGACTGATGTTCTAGCCCTAAAAAGGGCTTTTTGGGGTGCTGTCCTTACAGCAGAGATCAGATGAGTCCTTCAGGACTGTAGTGGACACTGAATACACTAGCCTAGCTATCGATTTCCCTATTAAATCAGCAGCAGCTACACTGTCCCTCCTCTCACTAAGAATGCAGCTTCCAAATGAATCTAAAATGGATGCTGTCCAGGAGGTGGGAGTGTCTGGGAGGGAGGGTCTACTGCTGATTGGCTGTAATGTGTCTTCTGACTGTGAGGTACAGGGTCAAAGTTTACTCAATGATGACGAATAGGGGGCGGATCGGACATTGCATATGTTCGCCCGCCGAGGTGAACGCGAACATGCTATGTTTGCCGGGAACTATTCGCCGGCGAACTATTCGCGACATCACTAATAACTAATAATGATTGCCGTAAATTATATTCTTAGACAACAAATTTTATTTGGAAGGGAAACAGGTCTCGCATTTCGCTAAATAAATTGATGCAAAAATCAGCGACAGCCAGTCTTTCTCTCCCAGATGTTAAGCTATATAATATAGCCGTGTTAGTTAAAATCGCATTGACTGGCTTGTTGAAACCGAGCTATTCACTTCAATTGATCTAGAAAGTGACTTTATCGCTCCTTTTTCTTTAAAGACCATCTGTCAGGGTGCCAGGAATCAGACTGAGACGAGAAGTGCAAAAATAATCACACCTTTATTAATAGAAAAAAAAAAAAAAGTCCACAAGTCAAATAACAAGCCAGTAATCAAAACCAGAGCTGGTAGTCAGAGGAGCCGAGTCAGGAGCCAAAGCGAATAGTCAGACGAGCCGGAATCAGGAACAAGGAAAACAGCAGAGTCAGGAACAAGCCAGGGATCAGGAACCAGGAAATACGTCAGGCAGCCAGGTAATACACAGGAACTCTCACAAACAGGTCTGAGACAACGCAAAGGCAAAGCATACTGAACAGAGGCCCTTTAAATAATAAGTGATGACATCACAATTCTGAGACTGCATCCTGTCTCACACGGATGATGCACACCAGTCTGGCCATAAAAGGAAGTGCAGGAAATGAGCAGCATCCCCCACAATGCACCATAGTCAGCAAGAGAGGTGAGTAAAATGGCTGCCTGCAGCACATGGCAAACAAAACAGGGGAAAAACCCTGACACTACCCTCCCCTCAACAACCCCTCCCCCGCGGGAGGACAAAAGGCTTACTGGGTAAACTAGCATGGAAGGCACGGAGGAGGGCGGGAGCATGAACATCAGAGGAGGGAACCCAAGAACGCTCCTCCGGACCGTAGCCTCTCCAGTGAATCAAATACTGTACACAGCCCCTGGACATACGAGAGTCAATAATGCTGCTGACCTCATACTCCTCATGGTTGTCAACAAAGATAGGATGGGGATGAGGCAACACAGTGGTAAACTGATTACAAATCAATGGTTTCAAGAGGGAGACATGAAAAACATTGGAGATGCGCATAGCAGGAGGAAGGTCAAGAGCGTAGGCCACAGGATTAACCCGTCAAAGTATTCGAAAAGGACCAACACAACGAGGAGCCAATTTATTGGAAGGCACACGAAGGTTCAAGTTGCGGGAGGATAGCCAAACTCTCTCACCAGCCTGGTAGGAAGGTGCGGGCAGACGCCTACGATCAGCCTGCAACTTTTGGCGCTGCATAGAAAGATGGAGGCAATCCTGAAATTGCACCCACGTGGAACGGAGTTACCAGAGATGCTCCTTCAAAGCCAGAATACCCTGAGACATGAATGAATCGGGCAACAAGGATGGTTGAAACCCATAATTCGCCATGAACAGGGATAAGTTGGAGGAAGCATTAATAGCACTATTACGAGCAAACTCTGCCCAACAGTTCAGACCAATTATTGTGGTGATCTGAGACATAGCAATGGAGTAACTGTTCCAGAGCTTGATTAGACAGTTCCGCAGTCCCATTAGATTGAGGGTGATATGCCGAGGAGAAGGAAAGCTGGATCCACATTTGAGCACAAAAGGAATGCCAAAATCTGGAGAGAAACTGGATACCGCCGGTCCGACACTATCTCCTTGGGTAACCAATGTAAACGGAAGACCTCCCGGGCAAAAATTGAAGCAAGCTCCTGAGCGGTAGGCAGCTTCATCAAGGGAATGCAATGTGACATTTTAGAAAAACGGTCAACCACAATAAGGATTACAGTATTGCCATTGGAAACAGGGAGCTCGACAATGAAGTCCATGGAAAGATGTGTCCAAGGACACTCACCATTAACAATAGGTTAAAGAAGACCCACAGGAAGACGTCGAGGAGTCTTATTCTGTGCACAAACTGAGCAGGAGGCAACATATGCAGCAACATCAGAACGAAGACCTAGCCACCAGAATTGTCGAGTGACAGACCAAATCATTTGGTTCTTGCCTGGGTGACCTGTGGCTTTAGGATAGTGGTAAGTGTGCAAAAGTTTAGTTCGAAGATTCTCAGGAACAAAACACTTACCACTAGGTTTCTCAGGAGGTGCATTGATTTGTGCAGCCAGGATCTCCTCCCGCAAGGGAGAAGTCAAATTAGTACGTATTGTAGCCAAAATATGGTCAGGAGGTATAACAGGAGTAGGTACAGACTCCTCCTTGGACAGAGGCGAAAATTGTCGAGAGAGAGCAACAGCCCTAACATTCTTACTATCAGGCAGGTAGGAGACCACATAATTAAACCGAGACAAAAATAGCGCCCATCTGGCCTGTCGGGGCGACAAACATTTTGCTTCAGATAGATAAGTTAAATTCTTGTGGTCAGTAAGAATGAGCACTGGCACGCTAGTACCCTCGAGAAGATGCCTCCATTCTTTGAGTGCCAAAATTATGGCCAGTAATTCCCTGTCGCCAATTTCATAATTGCACTCCATTGGAGACAATTTCTTAGAGAAGAAACCACACGGATGCAAGGAACCGTCAGGCGTAGGACGTTGAGACAAGAGGGCACCTACTCCAGTCTCAGACGCATCGACCTCAAGAACGAAAGGCAGGAAAGGATAATCCAGAACTGGAGCGGCAGCAAAGGCAGTCTTAAGACTATCAAAGGCCTTAATGGCAGTAGGTGACCAATGGAGTGGATCATTCTCTTTACGGGTCATGTCTGTGATAGGTTTGACCAAGGAAGAAAAGTTTTTAATAAACTTTCTATAGTAATTGGCGAACCCCAAAAAACGTTAAATAGACCGAAGACCAACTGGGCGAGGCCACTGCAGAACTGCAGATAACTTGTCAGGATCCATGGAGAACCCTGCAACGGAGATAACATAACCTAGGAAGGTTACTTGAGTCTGATGGAACTCACATTTCTCAAGTTTACAAAACAGGCCGTTCTCACGTAGTCTCTGAAGAACCCGTGTAACATCAGAACGATGAGCCTCAAATGTGGGTGAGTGTATGAGGATGTCGTCTAAGTACACCACAAAACACTGTTGCAACATATCTCGTAGGACATCATTAATAAATTCCTGAAAAACAGCAGGAGCATTACATAGGCCAAAGGGCATTACAAGATACTCATAATGCCCGCTCCTGGTGTTAAATGCTGTTTTCCATTCGTGGCCCTCCTTAATCCTAACAAGATTGTACGCTCCTCTCAAATCAAGTTTAGTAAAGACCGTAGCTCCCTTGAGGTGGTCAAAGAATTCCGTAATGAGTGGAATAGGGTAAGCATTCTTAATGGTAAGACGATTAAGACCCCTATAATCGATGCATGGTCTTAACTCGCCACCCTTTTTCTTCACAAAGAAAAAGCCAGCCCCTGCAGTAGAGCAGGATTTGCGGATGATCCCCCGCGACAGAGCATCGGCAACATACTCCTCCATAGCACAATTCTCTGCAACAGACAGAGGGTACACCCGGCCCCGAGGAGGAATGGCTCCGGGTTGCAGGTCTATGGCACAATCGTAAGACCGGCGAGGAGGCAACGTACCGGCACGCACCTTGTCAAAAACGTCTAGGAACTCTCAGTAATCCTCTGGCAATTGAGATACCGAAGAAGTGCACAAGACTTTAACTGGTTTCCGAAGAGAAGTGGAAATACATTGTGGGGACCACGACAAAATTTTGGACCTGCGCCAGTCGAGACTGGGATTGTGCTTTTGGAGCCAGGGATAACCCAGAACAACCGGAAAATGTGGAGAGTTTATCACCTGGAACTGGAGGGTTTCAAAATGGAGAGCCCCAATAGCCATGGACAACGGAGCAGTTTCGTGAGTAACGAGTGCGGGCTGAAGGGGCCTGCCATCAATGGCTTCAATAGCAAGCGGAACAGACCGACGCAAAACAGGAATGGAGTGCTTTGATACAAAAGCACTGTCAATGAAATAGCCCACAGCACCAGAGTCAACTCAAGACTGAGTGACTATGGAGGAGTCCACCCAGGAAAGGACAACCGTGACCAAAGGTTTCTCCTTAAGCGGTTCCGGGGACGAGGATAAACCACCCAAGGTCTGCCCACGACAGGACCTTAGGTGTGAGCGTTTCCCGGCCGTGTAGGACAAGACTTAAAAAGGTGGCCCTGTAACCCACAATAGAGGCAAAGCCCCTCCCTCCTCCTAAAGGCCCTCTCTGCCGCGGAGAGACGCGTGAATCCCAACTGCATCGGCTCAGCAGTACCTAGTGACTCGGGACCAGGAGTGTAATGATCAGCAATTCCATTGCTGTTTCTTTAGTCTGATTATGAATATTCTCTGGTAAATAGTTTGTATGTATCATGTGATTAAGTCTGTCTGCTAGTGAGGAGACAGAGTCTTAATCACCTGGATTAATGTAGCCCGGAATATTCACCTCAAAATTATAAGTAGTAAGATCAGGTGAATTATATCTGGGTCCAGAGATAAGTTTGTACTATGTAAACTTTTAGATAATAAGTACCAGTTTATTTAGGTTTGTGACAGATAAGTGAGGTCCCCTTTAAGGTAATACTGTGCCTTTAAATAATACAGCTTGTGGTAAAGATAAGTTCACAGTGTGGAGTATAATGTTTCAGCTTGCTGGCCCTTTAAATAATACACCATGTGGTAAAGATAAGTTCACAGTGTTAAGTTTACTGTTTCAGCTTGCTGGGCCTTTAAATAATACACCTTGCGGTAAAGATTTGTAAACAGTGTTAAGAATACTGTATCAGCTTGCTGCGCTGTTAAACATTACACCATACAGTAAAGATAAGTTCACAGTCTTAACGGCAATGCTAACACTTGTATACGGAACCTGGCTCTAGCAGCTGTGTGCGTGCAGCCTCTCTGATCCTCTCCGCAGATTGCGGCCTGTGTCCGTTAGGCTGGAAGTTGTTAGAGCGGTGTGCGTGCTGCAGTTGCAACAGGTGACTTCTGCTTTAGATGAGAAGTAGCTTCAGTTGAAGGAGACAGAGCTAATCACAGAACAAGTGATACTCTGTTTTAGACAAGTAACAAGAAAGGCTGGAGAGTGAGTGGGTATCAACCTTCAATAAACCAGCAAAGGTTTATGGGAATAGAAAGCTTTTAAAGGAAAAGAGAGCCTGATAATTGATTCTTAAGGTGGTATGTGACGAGATGTAACAACATAAGTTAAGGTGGAAATGAGGAGTTCATGACACATCCCCCCCTCAAAGGAACCTCAAGGAGGTGTCAAGGCGCTGGACGATCAGGATGCCTACGATGGAACACAGACACCAGACGGGGAGCCGAGAGATTGGATGCTGGCTCCAAGGAATCCTCAGAAGAGTCATACCCCGACCAGCGGACAAGGTATTGGAGTTCACCGTGATACCTTCGGGAGTCGACTATAGAATGTACTTCATATTCGGGGTCAGGTGTGGGAGATTCTAGAGGAGATGGAGAGACATGAGTAGAGGGATCACAGGGCTTGACAAGTGACACATGAAACGTGGGATGTATACGGTAAGTTGCTGGGAGTTGAAGGGTAACAGTGACAGGGTTACTTATAGCCACTATTGGGAAGGGTCCCACAAACAGTTTATTGAATTTCCTACAGGGTGTAGGTAATTTAAGATTTTTGGTGGCGAGCCAGACTAAGTCACCCACTTTGTAGGCGGGTTGGGGACAATGGCGTAGGTCGTAACATCTTTTTTGGGTGGCTTGTGCTTGCTTGATGTTCTCTTGTATGACCGTATAGGTTCCTGAGTTGACATAAAAGGGTGAAAATCCTGTGGATGAGTTGGTAGTGTTGTTGAATGAAAATTCTGCCTGGGGAAGGAGCGAAGCCCAAGAGTCATGTTTATGGGAGCAAAAACATCTCAGGTATTGCTCTAACCATTGGTTGGTACGTTCACATAGCCCATTTGTTTGCGGGTGGTATGACATAGTCAGGTGTTGCTGAATGCCAAGAGATTGACATAGAGATCTCCAAAACTTGGATGTAAATTGTGACCCTCTGTCACTGAGTACAGATACTGGAAGGCCATGCAGTCGAACAATCTCCTTGATAAATAGATCTGCAGTCTGCTGTGCTGTAGGAAGTGAGCCTGTAGGAATGAAGTGGGCCATTCTAGAGAACAGGTCCACAACGACAAAGATGACTGTCATGCCACAGGAGCTTAAGAGAAAGCAAGAATTTAGAAGTGCGCTTAGGAACTAATACCAAGCACCTCTCTAAGAGACACTATCCCTAAAAAGTGTCAAGATGTAGTAAAATTGGTGTGTTAAGCTTTTTAGGGCTTATAGATAGAGAGGGCGCCAAAGGCTAAAGGTATCAGACACCAATATAGTGTTAAAAATGATTTAATAAAAAACAACATATAGACATAAGATCAACATATAAACATAAAATCAACCAATCTAAATAGGGACGTCTCCCTAGGTATTTAAATTCCTATGTAACAGCTTGTTGCTAAAATGTATTAAATATAAAAGTTCAGATAGACAAAAAATACATGTATGATCTGTAAAAATGCAAAAATCAGTTAATAGCTAAAACTAAAGATAGATAAAACAAACACCTTTATACGTTAGGCTAGAAAATTAAATATGCATATGTCCAAAGGATACAGCAGATATTTACTGTGAGATATAGATTAGCGTGTTATTTTCCAATAGAGGAGATTAGTCCTGAAAATGTCCAGTATATTTGAAAACGTAGTAAAGTGCTTTGTGTTAAAATTATAACAGTGTTGAAGCAGTATTATACTTTACTTTACCGCCTGTGAAGTCTTCAGTCACACCAGGGACCGCTGCGGGAGCCAAGACAGTCTCTCCCGAGTTGCAAACACAGATCACACACGTGTGTATGGACGGCCGTATACGGACGGCGTCTGACGTCACGCCTGGTCCGTTTGTTTCTTATGTAGGCTGTATAATAGCGTGTTGATATTCAGTGTTACCAAATTGTAGATGTTGTCAACTTCTTCAGTGCACAAGCCCCCTATTTATAGGTTTTATGCTTACAGATACAGTTGGATATTTAGATTCATCCACACTGTCAGAACTTTGTAGTAAGGAAATTAACCCGGGTTAAAATAGCGATGTTGTTCATAGATGGGGTGAACTTTATTCACTCTTAGTATGCTGCTACAAAGTCACAAGGTAATCGACGCGTTTCACCCACCTGTGGGCTTTATCAAGATGATTGTGACTTGCAGTAAAGGCCTTTTAAATGTTCCAAGGGTGTGTGATTGGCTGTGTGTCTAATTGGTGTTTCCCATTCACAGGAGAGTTTAAGGTGGTATATACTTATTCCTCTATTTCAGGTTAATGTATCTCAAAATAAAAACATATTGATAGTAAAATAAAATCCTCTGGTATATATATTTACAAATACACAAAATCCCTATTAAAGTATGTTCCCTACAAGTTTTCCTATTTTAAGACATTGTATATTAAAATTGCAACATGCCAAAATTAAATATAAATGAAATTGGTTTATCTAATGTATATACAGATCTTATTGACATGGTACATCCTTCGTAGAAAACATACGAAACCTAATATCATTCCAACATATATATATATATATACATAGATAAAATATTTACATATGCCCTATTTTAAAAGGTAAGCAAACTTGTTCTAAAGTTATAAAACAAGGTATACAGTTTAGTTAAATGACAGTGCTACCCATAAATTAATGTGAAATTATGAAAAATAATAATAAAAAATAGAATGAAAAAATATAGATAAAAAGAAAGAAAAAGAATGAAAAAAGCAGGTGAGGTTTAATTTTAGATTTAAGCGTGTTTCATTCAAATAGAAAAGGTGAAAGATCTAATTCTGAGTTAAGTCCTAGTGGATATAAAGTGCTATATTTGTAAATTAATTCCGCTTCTTTAATTAATAGAGTTTTCTCTGTGTTACCCCCCCTCCAGTGTCCTTTAATTTTTTGTACCCCCCCAATAGCTTAAATCTTTGGTATTCCCATGATGAGTGTCTTTAAAGTGCTTATATAATGAGGTGTCATCTCTCCCTTTTTCTATATTTAACAAGTGTTCCCTTATTCTGTCTTTAAGACATCGGGTAGTTTCACCAAAATAGAACAGATTGCACGAGCATTTCAATACGTAAATAATATTTTTGTGTGTACATCTTATAACTTCTTTTATGATGAGAGTATTTTTGGAGTTATTAATTCTAAGAGCCTTCATTTTTGAGCTGTGTTTACATGACTTGCATGTGTAGCAGGGAAAGAAACCAGTGGGTTTCTTTCCCATCATATCTATCTGAGAGTTGATTGTTGGGCTTCTCCTAAGTTCACTTGGAGCTAGCATTGTTCTGAAATTCCTTGCTTTTTTAAAAATGAATGTGGGTTTATCTTCTAGTTGTGCACCAATTATGTTGTCTTCTTTCAGCAAGTACCAATTTTTTCTTATTATCTTTTTAATAAGGGAATGATCAGCATTGTAATCAGTAATAAAAGGGACTTTGATTTTGTCAGTAGTATCTTTAGTTCTAACTTTGTATTCCAAAAGATTTTCTCTGTTTGTCTTTCTGGCTTTGTCAATAGCTCTATTTACATTATTAGCTTCATAACCTCTGCTGTGGAATTTTTCTGCCAAGATTGTAACCTGGTTCTCAAAATCCTCTACTCTAGAGCAATTTTTTTTAATCCGTAAGGTCTGTCCATATGGGATATTATCCTTCCATATTTTCAAATGGCAGCTTTCTGCGTGTATTAGGTCATTGCACTCTACTTCTTTAAAGTGCGTTTTGGTTTCTATCTTGCTATTAATTACCATAATTTCAAGATCTAGAAAGTTGACTTGTTCTCGGCTATATTGACTAGTGAATTTGAGACCATAATTATTTACATTCATTTTTTTAAAAAGCTCAATTAAATCTTTCTCTGGACCTCTCCAAACGATCAAGAGATCGTCTATGTACCGTTTATACAGTACGAGGCTCGCACCGAGTGTGTCATCTTTGAAGAAATTCTCTTCCCAAAAACCCATAAAGAGATTGGCATAACTCGGTGCGAACCTCGTACCCATGGCGGTCCCTTCCACTTGTATATAAAATTGGTTATTAAAAGAAAAAAAATTATGTTCTAAAATGTATTTAATACTAGCAAGAATAAAATCTTTTTGTTGTTGTTCCATATTATCGTCTTTATCTAAGTAATATTTTACTGCCTGTAGTCCTTGTGAATGATTTATCACGGTATACAGAGACGATACGTCACATGTAGCTATTAACATTTCTTTTTCCCATTTTAGTGAATTCAAAATATTCAGTACCTGAGTTGAATCTTTAAGATGTGATTTAAGTTTGGACACATGTGGCTGTAAGAATCTGTCGACATACTGGGAGAGGTTGGCTGAGATGGAATTAATGCCGGATATAATCGGCCTACCTGGTGGGTTTGTGAGGCTTTTATGGACCTTGGGTAGAAAATAAAAGATTGGTGTTTTAGAGTGTTTTGGAGTTAAATAATTAAATTCTTTTTCATTTAATACCCCTTTTTTACTTCCTTCACTTAAAATTTTATTTAAAATGTTAGTAAACTTCAAAGTTGGATTTAGGGGTAATTTTTTATAAGTTTTCTCATCTTCCAAGAGACGATATGCTTCTACCAAATATTTTTCTGTATCCATTACAACAACCCCCCCACCCTTGTCCGCCGGTTTTATAGTTATTTCAAGATCTTTTTGAAGTCTATTTAATGCCTCTCTTTCTTTTTTGTTTATATTTTGTTGTCTTATTTTGGGTAGTTGACATTTCTTTACTTCATTAAGTACTATTTTTTCAAACGTATCAATGTAGTTCCCCTTAGCATATGTTGGATAAAACTTAGATTTTGTTTTTAAATTGGTATGTTGAAATTTATTTGTCTCAGTATTATGTGTGATACTCTGTTTCTCTAGTGGACTTTTCATAAAGAATCTTTTGAGTGTTATGTTCCTAACAAATTTTTTGATGTGAATATGGGTGTTAAACTTGCTCATCCTTACTGTTGGAGCGAATGAAAGTCCTAAGTTAAGTAATTTTTCTTGTTCTTGTGTTAGTACTTTTTTACTTAAATTAAAGATTCCACTTTTATTTTTATTTACCTCCATCTTTTTGCATCTTTTGGTGTTTCTCCCTCCTCTCTTTCCTCTAAATTTCTTTTTCGTCTTTGTTGATGTTCTGAATCGATTTGTTGTAATTTTATAGAATTGCCCTCTTTTAGAGGGCTGGGGCCTAAAAAAGAACTTTGTTCAACAGTGGACACTTTGTCAAAAGTTATGGACTCATCTCTTAAAGGTAGAAACCTATTTTGTGTAGGTGTATTGTATTCTCTTTGTTCTTGTCTATTATTTTTCCAACCATTACTGTTTCTATATTTGGGGTATTCCCATTCATTATCTCCGAATCTTTGTTCAGAATGAAAATGACTATTATAATTTTGATTATTATGATGATAATCATATTGTCTAGGTGTAAAGTTACGGCTATGATAATTGGGGTGATTATATTGATTTTGTCGATTAGAATAATAGTAATTTCTATTTTGACCATTATAGTTTTGTTTGTTATAATATGGTCTATTATAATTATTTTGACCATTAAAACCCTGTTTGTTATAATATGGTCTGTTATTATCATTATAGTGCATTTTGTTGTGATTATAGTGATGGGGTTGGTTTTGGTAATCATTACTTCTTACCACATTCTGAATGTTTTTATTGTGAGTAATATTAGATCTTTCAGTATCTTTTTGTTCTCTTTGTTCATTGGTATTAGCTGTTGGCTCTATACTGTCTTTAATATCTCTCTCCATTTTGCCCCATTTGGATCTTAAAAGATCTTTATTTAGGTTATCTAACTTATTTATGATTACTCTTTGTTTTTCTTTAAATTCAGATTCAGAATTCAAATTCAGAATTTGAAGTTTACTAACATTTTAAATAAAATTTTAAGTGAAGGAAGTAAAAAAGGGGTATTAAATGAAAAAGAATTTAATTATTTAACTCCAAAACACTCTAAAACACCAATCTTTTATTTTCTACCCAAGGTCCATAAAAGCCTCACAAACCCACCAGGTAGGCCAATTATATCCGGCATTAATTCCATCTCAGCCAACCTCTCCCAGTATGTCGACAGATTCTTACAGCCACATGTGTCCAAACTTAAATCACATCTTAAAGATTCAACTCAGGTACTGAATATTTTGAATTCACTAAAATGGGAAAAAGAAATGTTAATAGCTACATGTGACGTATCGTCTCTGTATACCGTGATAAATCATTCACAAGGACTACAGGCAGTAAAATATTACTTAGATAAAGACGATAATATGGAACAACAACAAAAAGATTTTATTCTTGCTAGTATTAAATACATTTTAGAACATAATTTTTTTTCTTTTAATAACCAATTTTATATACAAGTGGAAGGGACCGCCATGGGTACGAGGTTCGCACCGAGTTATGCCAATCTCTTTATGGGTTTTTGGGAAGAGAATTTCTTCAAAGATGACACACTCGGTGCGAGCCTCGTACTGTATAAACGGTACATAGACGATCTCTTGATCGTTTGGAGAGGTCCAGAGAAAGATTTAATTGAGCTTTTTAAAAAAATGAATGTAAATAATTATGGTCTCAAATTCACTAGTCAATATAGCCGAGAACAAGTCAACTTTCTAGATCTTGAAATTATGGTAATTAATAGCAAGATAGAAACCAAAACGCACTTTAAAGAAGTAGAGTGCAATAACCTAATACACGCAGAAAGCTGCCATTTGAAAATATGGAAGGATAATATCCCATATGGACAGACCTTACGGATTAAAAAAAATTGCTCTAGAGTAGAGGATTTTGAGAACCAGGTTACAATCTTGGCAGAAAAATTCCACAGCAGAGGTTATGAAGCTAAAAATGTAAATAGAGCTATTGACAAAGCCAGAAAGACAAACAGAGAAAATCTTTTGGAATACAAAGTTAGAACTAAAGATACTACTGACAAAATCAAAGTCCCTTTTATTACTGATTACAATGCTGATCATTCCCTTATTAAAAAGATAATAAGAAAACAATGGTACTTGCTGAAAGAAGACAACATAATTGGTGCACAACTAGAAGATAAACCCACATTCATTTTTAAAAAAGCAAGGAATTTCAGAACAATGCTAGCTCCAAGTGAACTTAGGAGAAGCCCAACAATCAACTCTCAGATAGATATGATGGGAAAGAAACCCACTGGTTTCTTTCCCTGCTACACATGCAAGTCATGTAAACACAGCTCAAAAATGAAGGCTCTTAGAATTAATAACTCCAAAAATACTCTCATCATAAAAGAAGTTATAAGATGTACACACAAAAATATTATTTACGTATTGAAATGCTCGTGCAATCTGTTCTATTTTGGTGAAACTACCCGATGTCTTAAAGACAGAATAAGGGAACACTTGTTAAATATAGAAAAAGGGAGAGATGACACCTCATTATATAAGCACTTTAAAGACACTCATCATGGGAATACCAAAGATTTAAGCTATTGGGGGGTACAAAAAATTAAAGGACACTGGAGGGGGGGTAACACAGAGAAAACTCTATTAATTAAAGAAGCGGAATTAATTTACAAATATAGCACTTTATATCCACTAGGACTTAACTCAGAATTAGATCTTTCACCTTTTCTATTTGAATGAAACACGCTTAAATCTAAAATTAAACCTCACCTGCTTTTTTCATTCTTTTTCTTTCTTTTTATCTATATTTTTTCATTCTATTTTTTATTATTATTTTTCATAATTTCACATTAATTTATGGGTAGCACTGTCATTTAACTAAACTGTATACCTTGTTTTATAACTTTAGAACAAGTTTGCTTACCTTTTAAAATAGGGCATATGTAAATATTTTATCTATGTATATATATATATGTTGGAATGATATTAGGTTTCGTATGTTTTCTACGAAGGATGTACCATGTCAATAAGATCTGTATATACATTAGATAAACCAATTTCATTTATATTTAATTTTGGCATGTTGCAATTTTAATATACAATGTCTTAAAATAGGAAAACTTGTAGGGAACATACTTTAATAGGGATTTTGTGTATTTGTAAATATATATACCAGAGGATTTTATTTTACTATCAATATGTTTTTATTTTGAGATACATTAACCTGAAATAGAGGAATAAGTATATACCACCTTAAACTCTCCTGTGAATGGGAAACACCAATTAGACACACAGCCAATCACACACCCTTGGAACATTTAAAAGACCTTTACTGCAAGTCACAATCATCTTGATAAAGCCCACAGGTGGGTGAAACGCGTCGATTACCTTGTGACTTTGTAGCAGCATACTAAGAGTGAATAAAGTTCACCCCATCTATGAACAACATCGCTATTTTAACCCGGGTTAATTTCCTTACTACAAAGTTCTGACAGTGTGGATGAATCTAAATATCCAACTGTATCTGTAAGCATAAAACCTATAAATAGGGGGCTTGTGCACTGAAGAAGTTGACAACATCTACAATTTGGTAACACTGAATATCAACACGCTATTATACAGCCTACATAAGAAACAAACGGACCAGGCGTGACGTCAGACGCCGTCCGTATACGGCCGTCCATACACACGTGTGTGATCTGTGTTTGCAACTCGGGAGAGACTGTCTTGGCTCCCGCAGCGGTCCCTGGTGTGACTGAAGACTTCACAGGCGGTAAAGTAAAGTATAATACTGCTTCAACACTGTTATAATTTTAACACAAAGCACTTTACTACGTTTTCAAATATACTGGACATTTTCAGGACTAATCTCCTCTATTGGAAAATAACACGCTAATCTATATCTCACAGTAAATATCTGCTGTATCCTTTGGACATATGCATATTTAATTTTCTAGCCTAACGTATAAAGGTGTTTGTTTTATCTATCTTTAGTTTTAGCTATTAACTGATTTTTGCATTTTTACAGATCATACATGTATTTTTTGTCTATCTGAACTTTTATATTTAATACATTTTAGCAACAAGCTGTTACATAGGAATTTAAATACCTAGGGAGACGTCCCTATTTAGATTGGTTGATTTTATGTTTATATGTTGATCTTATGTCTATATGTTGTTTTTTATTAAATCATTTTTAACACTATATTGGTGTCTGATACCTTTAGCCTTTGGCGCCCTCTCTATCTATAAGCCCTAAAAAGCTTAACACACCAATGCCACAGGAGCTTGGAAGATCAACGATAAAATCCATAGAGACGTATGCCCATGGATAGTCTGGTAAGGGTATGTTTTGCAATAGGCCCAAAGGGAGTTGATGAGATTGTTTACAGGTTTGACAGGTGGAACAGGAACTTATATATTGTTTTACTGTGTGTCTCATAGAAGGCCACCAGAAGTGTCTTTGTAGAAGGTCATAGGTCTTATGTATCCCCAAATGACCAGCTAAGGAGGAATCATGAGTTATGGATAACACTTTTGTCCGGAGGGATGGTGGTATGTAATATCTTGACTTATTACAGAGGATACCGTTTTGATCGGGGGTAAGAGGGTAAGTAGCCTTTGTTGTATCCAATTGTTGTTGGTTCTTTAATTCAGTGCTATCAGGTGAAAGTACACCGATTATGGATGTAACAGGAACTATTGTTGAGTTGGGTGGAGCTGTGGAAGGCTTAATATCTTTTCGAGACAGAGCGTCTGCCTTACCGTTTCTTGATCCAGGTCGATATGTGATGGTGAAAGTGAATCGTGAAAAGTACAAGCTCCACCAGAGCTGACGAGCTGACAAAGTACGACTAGTTTGGAGATATTGTAGGTTTTTATGGTCCGTATATATTACAATTGGATGTTCTGCGCCCTCCAGCAAATGTCTCCACTGGTCAAATGAAGTCTTAATTGCGAGAAGCTCCTTTTCCCCCACCGGATAGTTGAGTTCAGCAGGTGTAAGGAGTCTGGAGAAGTAACATACTGGGTGCAAAGCATCTTTCGGTAAGAGTCTCTGGGATAGAATAGATCCGATGGCGTATTCAGACGCATCCACTTCCAATACGAATTGTGCTTTGCTGTTGGGAATGTGTAGTACAGGGGAAGTGACAAAAAGAGATTTCAGGAGTTCAAATGCTTTTTGAGCTTCTGGAGTCCAAATGAATGGTTTGGAGGTCCTAGTCAGGTTAGTGAGTGGCCTAGTAATGGCTGCAAAATTGCAGATAAAGTGCCTATAAAAATTGGCGAAGCCTAAAAACCGCTGGACTTCTTTTATGTTGGAAGGTATAGGCCAAGTGGTGATGGCAGAGATTTTACTATCCTCCATAGATACCCTGCTTTTGCTAATGCGATAGCCAAGAAATGATACCTCATTTACATGGAAGAGACACTTCTCCAACTTGACATACAGCTTATGAGTCTGTAATCTGGATAACACTAACCTGACGTGTTTGACATGTTCAGAGAAAGAGGAAGAATAGATAAGAATATCGTCTAGATAGACCACCAGAAAAGTGTCAAGGATGTCCCTAAAAATATCATTAATGAAATTCTGGAATGTTGCCGGAGCATTACACAACCCGAATGGCATAACAGTATATTCGAAAAGACCATACCTGGTCCTAAATGCAGTCAGCCACTCGTCTCCGGACCTTATTCTTACAAGGTTGTAGGCACCCCTAAGATCGAGTTTAGTAAAAATAGTGGCGCCTCTTAACCTCTCGATTAACTCGGGAATGAGAGGCAGAGGGTACCTGTTCTTTTTAGTACGCTTGTTTAATTCCTGATAATCTATTATCGGGCGTAGAGACCCATCCTTGTTTTTCACGAAAAATATGCCGGCTCCAGCAGGGGAGGTAGAAGGCCTAATAAAACCTTTTTTTAGATAATCAGTGATATAGGTTTTTAGATGAGCCAATTCAGGTCTAGAAAGAGGATAGATGTGGCCGTAGGGAATGGTTGCCCCGGGTAGTAAGTCTATGGGGCAATCGTAAGGCCTGTGTGGGGGCAACGACTCGGCTTCTGTTTTATTGAAGACAGCAGAAAATTCAGAATATTGTGTAGGAATAGGAGAAGAAGAAGTGGTGAACAAGTGAGTGTTTGGAAAACAAGTTGAGACACAGTAGGGAGAGGAGAATGAAATGGTAAGGGTATCCCACTGTACCAGAGGTTGGTGTAGTTGAAGCCAAGTGATTCCCAGAACAATAGGGTAAATGGGAGAAGAAATAATGTCAAAGGAGATAGTTTCAGTGTGACCAGGTGGAGAGGAAATGAGTAAAGGAATAGTCTGTTGAGACACTGGACCAGGTGCTAAATGCGAACCATCAATGACTTTTATAGGCAAAGGTGTGCTTTTGAACTGAAAGGGTATTTTATTTAATTCAACAAAACGTAAATCAATAAAGTTGGCGCAAGCGACTGTATCGATGATGGCGTTACACTCTATCCTGTGTCGGTCCCACTGCAAAAGCAAGGGAATGGTAAGGTAAGCTGTAGCAGAGGTTTTTGTGTGGAAACAGTGTTTTATGTTACGGATCTTACCTATCTTCTGCTTTAGTAATAGAGGGCACTCCTTAACTGCATGACCAGTACCTGCGCAGTACATACATAAATTCGCAGTTCGGCGTCTAGCCTTTTCCTGTGGGGTAAGTGGACCCCTAATAAAACTGATGTCCATGGGTTGGTCAGACGGTGGACCAACGGTTGGAGGAGTTGGCAGTACTCTGCGAACTGGTGCTGTAGAAGGGCTTCTTTCCTGTTTCCTCTCTCTAAGGCGTCTGTCAATTGTAATTGTGAGGGCATAAAGGTCGTCAAGACGATCCGGTATTCCAATCCTGGCGAGCTCATCCTTGATCTCCTCTGCAAGTCCGAGACGGTATTGGTTTTTTAGAGATACCTCATTCCAGAGGGAATCTCTAGCCCAGATTCTAAATCTGGTAATGTACTCTTCTACCAGTGCTTTAGACTGCTTTAAGTTCCTGAGTTTACTTTCTGCAGTTATTTGATGGTAGGGGTCATCGTAGAGGCCTGATAATGCCTTTAGGAAAGCATCCAGGGAATTTAGAATGGGGTCCTGGGTCTCATAAAAGGGGTCGGCCCAGGCCCTGGGTTCTCCCCTGAGATAGGAGAGTATGGTTAGAACCTTGGACCTATCAGTTACATATGTCCTAGGACGAAGGTCAAAAAGCAAGAGGCATGCATTCCTAAACTGCCTAAATGTGGAACGATCTCCAGAAAATTTCTCCGGGTAGGAGACTTGGGGTTCTGCTTGATGATCAGTTCCAGAGTTCCTATTTGACAATGCTTCCCTTAAACAGGCTTTGAGACTCTGGTTTTCTAACTGCAGCTCTCTAAAAGCCTGTGTCAGACTATCCAAATGCTGATTTAGGGTATGGATTTGTGATGTCAGGTCACTGGGCTCCATTATCAAATATAGATTTTAAGGCTGGTTTATTATGTAATGATCAGCAATTCGATTGCTGTTTCTTTAGTCTGATTATGAGTATTCTCTGGTAAATAGTTTGTATGTATCATGTGATTAAGTCTGTCTGCTAGTGAGGAGTCTTAATCACCTGGATTAATGTAGCCCGGAATATTCACCTCAAAATTATAAGTAGTAAGATCAGGTGAATTATATCTGGGTCCAGAGATAAGTTTGTACTATGTAAACTTTAAGATAATAAGTAGCAGTTTATATAGGTTTGTGACAGATAAGTGAGGTCCCCTTTAAGGTAATACTGTGCCTTTAAATAATACACCTTGCGGTAAAGATAAGTTCACAGTGTGGAGTATAATGTTTCAGCTTGCTGGCCCTTTAAATAATACACCATGTGGTAAAGATAAGTTCACAGTGTTAAGTTTACTGTTTCAGCTTGCTGGGCCTTTAAATAATATACCTTGCGGTAAAGATTTGTAAACAGTGTTAAGAATATTGTATCAGCTTGCTGCGCTGTTAAACATTACACCATACGGTAAAGATAAGTTCACAGTCTTAACGGCAATGCTAACACTTGTATACGGAACCTGGCTCTAGCAGCTGTGTGCGTGCAGCCTCTCTGATCCTCTCCGCAGATTGCGGCCTGTGTCCGTTAGGCTGGAAGTTGTTAGAGCGGTGTGCGTGCTGCAGTTGCAACAGGTGACTTCTGCTTTAGATGAGAAGTAGCTTCAGTTGAAGGAGACAGAGCTAATCACAGAACAAGTGATACTCTGTTTTAGACAAGTAACAAAAAAGGCTGGAGAGTGAGTGGGTATCAACCTTCAATAAACCAGCAAAGGTTTATGGGAATAGAAAGCTCTTAAAGGAAAAGAGAGCCTGATAATTGATTATTAAGGTGGTATGTGACGAGATGTAACAACATAAGTTAAGGTGGAAATGAGGAGTTCATGACAAGGAGGCATAGGAGGAGAGGGAGGCATGGGTGGGAACGAACACGTAGGAGACAATGGAACAGGAGGCTTCCACAAGCGCTCCTTGAAAGAGGGCCTCTCTCTGAGTCTGATGTCAATTAGGATCAAAAAAAGACACCAATGCCTCGAGATCCTCTGGTAAATATCTGGCAGCAACTTCGTCTTTAATTGCATCAGAGAGCCCATGAAAGAAGGCTGCAACAAGGGCTTCATTGTTCCAACCTACCTCTGCGGCAAGCGTACGGAAATCAATAGCATACAACAGATCTTGTACCTTGCTGAATGGACATGAGTCGTTTAGCAGCAGAGGAGGAGCGAGACGGAACATCAAATACCCTTCGAAAGGAGGCTACAAATTCAGGGTAATTTGAAATCACAGGTTTATTGGTCTCCCACAAGGGAGTAGCCCAGGCAAGAGCTGTGTCAGAGAGTAACGAGATGAGAAATCCCACCTTAGCTCTGTCAGAGGGAAACGCATGAGGTAACATCTCAAAGTAAATGCCTACCTGGTTCAAAAACCCTCTACACTGAATAGAATCGCCTCCATATCGCTGAGGTAGAGGTGCAGAACCGGACATGTTCCTTGTAGGCATAGGTGCAGCAGCGGAAACAGGAGCAGCCATAACTTGCGGGAAACTTTGGTCCAAATGTGCAGTGCGAGTCAGCAGGGTTTGCAGGGCTAGTGCAAATTGATCCAAGCAGTGATCCTGCACATCCATCCTGGAAATTATGGCAGGTAAAGGTGGATTATTAGCACCATCAGGATTCATGGCCTTTGCGTAATGTCAGGGTGCCAGGAATCAAACTGAGACGAGAAGTGCAAAAATAATCACACCTTTATTAATAGCAAAAAATAATAAAAAGTCCACAAGTCAAATAACAAGCCAGGAGTCAAAACCAGAGCTGGTAGTCAGACGAGCCGAGACAGGAGCCAAAGCGAATAGTCAGACGTGCTGGAATCAGGAACAAGGAAAACAGCAGAGTCAGGAACAAGCCAGGGATCAGGAACCAGGAAGGACGTCAAGCAGCCAGGTAATACACAGGAACTCTCACAAACAGGTCTGAGACAACGCAAAGGCAAAGCATACTGAACAGAGGCCCTTTAAATAATAAGTGATGACATCACAATTCTGAGACTGCATCCTGTCTCACACGGATGATGCACACCAGTCTGGCCATAAAAGTAAGTGCAGGAAATGAGCAGCATCCCCCACAATGCACCATAGTCAGCAAAAGAGTTGAGTAAAATGGCTGCCTGAAGCACATGGCAAACAAAACAGGGAAAAAACCCTGACACCATAATCCATTGCCCTTGCAATGAATTACCTTTAAACATTCAATGCCAAATTTATTTTAAAAATATAATTAGTGCTTGGCAAAAACTTTGCTCCATACTTACAGTTGATTTTAGATATTCCGAATATCTTCCTATAATCGGCAATCCACAATTTGCCCCAGGAAATTCCAAGAAGGTTTTCATATTTTGGGCAGAAATATAATTTAAATTTATTAAACAAATAATTTCTGAAGATGTGCTTATCTTATCTTTTTCGGATATCAAACAGCAATTTAATCTCCCAAGAGCAGACTGGTTTGCATACCTTCAAGTGAGACACTATCGGCTAGATTACGAGTTTTTGTCGGTAAGGCTGTGCGGTGCTAACAAGCCTTTTTTTCTTACCGCTCACTTAAGACAACGCTGGTATTATGAGTTTTCTGCAAGCCGGTGTTAGCCTCAGAAAAGTGAGCGTTGAGCAAAATTTAGCTCCACATCTCACCTCAATACCAGTGTTGCTTACGGTAGCGGTAAGATGGCAAAACATGCTCGTGCACGATTTCCCCATAGTAAACAATGGGGCTGAGCTGGCTGAAAAAAAGCAGCGTTCAGCTCTTAACGCAGCCCCAGAGTCTAAACACCCCTAATCTTTCTGCCGCTCCGGACACCGCCGCCACCTACATTTTCCCTATGAACCCCTAATCTACTGCCCCCAACATCTCTGAACCCTACATTATATTTATTAGCCCCTAATCTGCCCCCCCAACATCACCGCAACTATATTAAATTTATTAACCCCTAATCTGCTGCCGCCAACGTCGCCGCCACTATAATAAATGTATTAACCCCTAAACCTAAGTCAAACCCTAACCCTAACACCCCCTAACCTAAATATAATTTAAATGCATCTAAATAAATTTACTATAATTAATTAAATCATTCCTATTTAAAACTAAATACTTACCTGTAAAATAAACCCTAAGCTAGCTACAATATAACTAATACTTACATTGTATCTAGTTTAGGATTTATATTTATTTTACAGGCAACATTGTATTTATTTTAACTAGGTAGAATAGTTATTAAATAGTTATTAACTATTTAATAACTTCCTAGTTAAAATAAGTACAAATTTACCTGTAAAATAAATCCTAACCTAAATTACAATTACACCTAACACTACACTATTATTAAATTAATATGCAGCTAGATTTAGAGTTTTGCGTTAGCCGTCAAAACCAGCGTTAGGGGCTACTAACGCTGGTTTTGGGCTACCGCTGGTATTTAGAGTCATGTAGGTAAGGGTCTAACGCTCACTTTCCAGCAGCGACTTTTCCATACCGCAGATCCCCCTACGCCATTTGCGTATCCTATCTTTTCAATGGGATCTTTCTAACGCCGGTATTTAGAGTCTTGGCTAAAGTGAGCGTTAGAACTCTAACGACAAAACTCCAGCCGCAGAGAAAAGCCAGGAGTTAAGAGCTTTTTGGGCTAACGCCGGTTCATAAAGCTCTTAACTACTGTGCTCTAAAGTACACTAACACCCATAAACTACCTATGTACCTCTAAACCGAGGCCCCCCCACATCGCCGCCACTCTATTAAATTTTTTTAACCCCTAATCTGCTGACTGCACACCGCCGCCACCTACGTTATCCCTATGTACCCCTAATCTGCTGCCCCTAACACTGCCGACCCCTATATTATATTTATTAACCCCTAATCTGCCGCCCTCAACGTCGCCGCCACCTACCTACAATTATTAACCCCTAATCTGCCGACCGGACCTCACTGCTACTCTAATAAATTTATTAACCCTTAAAGCTAAGTCTAACCCTAACACTAACACCCCCATAAGTTAAATATAATTTTTATCTAACAAAATAAATTAACTCTTATTAAATAAATTATTCCTATTTAAAGCTAAATACTTACCTGTAAAATAAACCCTAATATAGCTACAATATAACTAATAATTACATTGTAGCTATTTTAGGATTAATATTTATTTTACAGGCAACTTTGTATTTATTTTAACCAGGTACAATAGCTATTAAATAGTTAATAACTATTTAATAGCTACCTAGTTAAAATAATTACAAAATTACCTGTAAAATAAATCCTAACCTAAGTTACAATTAAACCTAACACTACACTATCAATAAATTAATTAAATAAAATACCTACAAATAAATACAATTAAATAAACTAACTAAAGTACAAAAAATAAAAAAGAACTAAGTTACAAAAAATAAAAAAATAATTTACAAACATTATAAAAAGATTACAACAATTTTAAGCTAATTACACCTACTCTAAGCCCCCTAATAAAATAACAAAGCCCCCCAAAATAAAAAAATGCCGTACCCTATTCTAAAATAAAAATAGAAAAGCTCTTTTACCTTACCAGCCCTTAAAAGGGCCTTTTGCGGGGCATGCCCCAAAGTAAACAGCTCTTTTGCCTGTAAAAAAAAACCATACAATACCCCCCACCGAACATTACAACCCACCACCCACATACCCCTAATCTAACCCAAACCCCCCTTAAATAAACCTAACACTAAGCCCCTGAAGATCTTCCTACCTTGTCTTCACCACACCGGTATCACCAATCCGTCCAGAGGAGGCTCCGAAGTCTTCATCCAAGCCCAAGTGGGGGCTGAAGATGTCCATCATCGGGCTGAAGAGGTCCATCATCCGGCTGAAGTCTTGATCCAAGCGCGGGCTGAAGAGATCCATCATCCGGCTGAAGTCTTCTATCAAGCGGCATCTTCAATCTTCTTTCTTCCGGATTCATCTTCATCCCGCCGACGCGGAACATCCATCCTGGCCGACGACTTCCCGACGAATGACGGTTCCTTTAAGGGACGTCATCCAAGATGGCGTCCCTCGAATTCCGATTGGCTGATAGGATTCTATCAGCCAATCGGAATTAAGGTAGGAAAATTCTGATTGGCTGATGGAATCAGCCAATCAGATTCAAGCTCAATCTGATTGGCTGATTGGATGAGCCAATCGGATTGAACTTGAATCTGATTGGCTGATTCCAGATTCAAGTATTTAGCTTTAAATAGGAATAATTTCTTTAATAAGAATTATTTTATTTCGTTAGAATAAAATTATATTTAATTTTGGGGGGTGTTAGTGTTAGGGTTAGACTTAGCTTTAGGGGTTAATACATTTATTATAGTGAGGTCCGGTCGGCAGAATAGGGGTTAATACTTGAAGTTAGGTGTCGGCGATGTTAGGGAGGGCAGATTAGGGGTTAATACTATTTATTATAGGGTTATTGAGGCGGGAGTAAGGCGGATTAGGGGTTAATAACTTTATTATAGTAGCGGTGAGGTCCGGTCGGCAGATTAGGGGTTAATAATTGTAGGTAGGTGGCAGCGATGTTGGGGGCGGCAGATTAGGGGTTAATAAATATAATATAGGGGTCGGCGGTGTTAGGGGCAGCAGATTAGGGGTACATAGGGATAACGTAGGTTGCGGCGCTGTACGGAGCGGCAGATTAGGGGTTAATAATAATATGCAGGGGTCAGCGATAGCGGGGGTGGCAGATTAGGGGTTAATAAGTTTAAGGTTAGGGGTGTTTAGACTCGGGGTACATGTTAGGGTGTTAGGTGTAGACTTAGGAAGTGTTTCCCCATAGGAAACAATGGGGCTGCGTTAGGAGCTGAACGCTGCTTTTTTGCAGGTGTTAGGTTTTTTTTCAGCTCAAACTGCCCCATTGTTTCTTATGGGGGAATCGTGCACGAGCACGTTTTTGAAGCTGGCCGCGTCCGTAAGCACTGCTGGTATTGAGAGTTGCAGTGGCGGTAAATTATGCTCTACGCTCCCTTTTTGGAGCCTAACGCAGTCATTCTGTGAACTCTAAATACCAGCGGTATTTAAAAGGTGCAGGGAAAAAAAAGCATGCGTAGCTAACGCACCCCTTCTAACGCAAAACTCTAAATCTAGCCGTAAATAAATTACCTACAATTAACTACAATTAAATTAAATAAACTAAAGTACAAAAAAAAAACACTAAATTACAGAAAAAAAAAAGAATGACAATTTTTTTAAACTAATTACACCTAATCTAATCCCCCTAATAAAATAAAAAAGCCCCCCAAAATAATAAAATTCCCTACCCTATACTAAATTACAAATAGCCCTTAAAAGGGCCTTTTGCGGGGCATTGCCCTAAAGTAATCAGCTCTTTTACCTGTAAAAAAAAATACAATACCCCCCCAACATTAAAACCCACCACCCACACACCCAACCCTACTCTAAAACCCGCCCAATCCCCCCTTAAAAAACCTAACACTACCCCCTTGAAGATCACCCTACCTTGAGCCGTCTTCACCCAGCCGGATACAAGTGGATGTCCAGAGGGGCAGAAGTCTTCATCCGATCCGGACAGAAGAGGACATCCAGACCGGCAGAACACTTCATCCAGGCGGCATCTTCTATCTTCTTCCATCCGGAGCGGAGCGGGTCCATCTTGAAGACATCCGACACGGAGCATCCTCTTCCATCCGACGGCGACTGAAGAATGAAGGTTCCTTTAAGTGACATCATCCTTCAATTCCGATTGGCTGATAGAATCCTATCAGCCAATCAGAATTAAGGTAGGAAAAATCCTATTGGCTGATGCAATCAGCCAATAGAATTGAGCTTGCATTCTATTGGCTGATTGGAACAGCCAATAGAATGCAAGCTCAATCCTATTGGCTGATTGGATCAGCCAATAGGATTGAACTTCAATCCTATTGGCTGATTGCACCAGCCAATAGGATTTTTCCTACCTTAATTCTGATTGGGTGATAGGATTCTATCAGCCAATCGGAATTGAAGGGATGCCATCTTGGATGACGTCACTTAAAGGAACCTTAATTCTTCAGTCGCCGTTGGATGGAAGAAGATGCTCCGCGTCGGATGTCTTCAAGATGGACCCGCTCCGCTCCGGATGTAAAAAGATAGAAGATGCCGCCTGGATGAAGACTTCTGCCGGTCTGGATGTCCTCTTCTGGCCGGATCGGATGAAGACTTCTGCCCCTCTGGATGTCCACTTGTGCCCGGCTGGGTGAAGACGGCTCAAGGTAGGGTGATCTTCAAGGGGGTAGTGTTAGGTTTTTTAAGGGGGGATTGGGCAGGTTTTAGAGTAGGGTTGGGTGTGTGGGTGGTGGGTTTTAATGTTGGGGAGGGTATTGTATTTTTTTTTACAGGTAAAAGAGCTGATTACTTTGGGGCAATGCCCCGCAAAAGGCCCTTTTAAGGGCTATTTGTAATTTTGTATAGGGTAGGGAATTTTATTACTTTGGGGGGGCTTTTTTATTTTATTAGGGGGATTAGATTAGGTGTAATTAGTTTTAAAAAATTGTAATTCTTTTTTTATTTTCTGTAATTTAGTGTTTGGGTTTTTTTGTACTTTAGTTTATTTAATTTAATTATATTTAATTGTAGTTAATTGTAGGTAATTTATTTAATTAATTTAATGATAGTGTAGTGTTAGGTGTAATTGTAATTTAGGTTAGGATTTATTTTACAGGTAAATTTGTACTTATTTTAACTAGGAAGTTATTACATAGTTAATAACTATTTAATAACTATTGTACCTAGTTAAAATAAATACAAAGTTGCCTGTCAAATAAATATAAATCTTAAGCTAGATACAATGTAACTATTAGTTATATTGTAGCTAGCTTAGGGTTTATTTTATTGGTAAGTATTTAGTTTTAAATAGGATTCATTTATTTAATAGTAGTAATTTTATTTTGTGTTATTTAAATTATATTTAAGTTAGGGGGGTTAGACTTAGGGTTAGACTTAGGTTTAGGGGTTAATAAATTTAATATAGTAGCAGCGACGTTGGGGGCGGCAGATTAGGGGTTATTAAATGTAGGTAGGTGTCGGCGATGTTAGGGACGGCAGATTAGGGGTTAATAAAATGTAACTAGTGTTTGCGAGGCGGGAGTGCAGCGGTTTAGGGGTTAATAAATTTATTAAAGTGGCGGCGATGTCCAGTTGGCAGATTAGGGGTTAAATATTTTAGTTAAGTGTTTCCAATGTGGGGGGGGGGCCTCGGTTTAGGGGTTAATAGATAGTTTATGGGTGTTAGTGTACTTTTTAGCACTTTAGTTAAGAGTTTTATGTTCTGGCGTTAGCCCATAAAACTCTTAACTACTGACTTTTAAATGTGGTAGGAGTCTTGCCAGGAGAGGGTCTACTGCTCACTTTTTCCAGCGATCGTAATACCGGCGTTAGGAAAATCCCATTAAAAGATAGGATACAAAACTGACGTAAGGGGATTTGCGGTATGCTAAAATCGCGGAACAAAAGTGAGCGGTACACCTGTACCTGCCTGACTCGTAATACCAGCAGGCGTTAAAAAGCAGCGTTGGGACCCCTCAACGCTGCCTTTTAAGGCTAACGCAAGACTCGTAATCTAGGCGTATGTTCTTATTCAAGACTAGGATTGGGTTTCATTAGATTGTTAGTCTGATATTAAATCTTGCATTAAAATATGTGCAGCAGGCTGCTCTTAATTTTCACTTATCAATAATGCCATGCTCAATAAACAAAGCCAATCATCTCTTGATAAATTATAAAATAATAATGTCACTGAATGTTGACACATTACATATGTTTTGGTTCTGCCCCCAAAAATTAAATTCTGGCAGAAAATTATCGGCTAGATTTAGAGTTTTGCGTTAGCCGTCAAAACCAGCGTTAGGGGCTCCTAACGCTGGTTTTGGGCTACCGCTGGTATTTAGAGTGGTGTAGGTAAGGGTCTAACGCTCACTTTCTAGCCGCGACTTTTCCATACCGCAGATCCCCCTACGCCATTTGCATATCCTATCTTTTCAATGGGATCTTTCTAACGCCGGTATTTAGAGTCTTGGCTGGAGTGAGAGTTAGAACTCTAACGACAAAACTCCAGCCGCAGAAAAAAGTCAGGAGTTAAGAGCTTTTTGGGCTAAAGCCGGTTCATAAAGCTCTTAACTACTGTGCTCTAAAGTACACTAACACCCATAAACTACCTATGTACCCCTAAACCGAGGTCCCCCCACATCGCCGCCACTCTATTAATTTTTTTAACCCCTAATCTGCCGACCGCACACCGCCGCCACCTACATTAACCCTATGTACCCCTAATCTGCTGCCCCTAACACCGCCGACCCCTATATTATATTTATTAACCCCTAATCTGCCGCCCCCAACGTCGCCGCCACCTACCTACAATTATTAACCCCTAATCTGCCGACCGGACCTCACCGCTACTATAATAAAGTTATTAACCCCTAATCCGCCTCACTCCCGCCTCAAAAACCCTATAATAAATAGTATTAACCCCTAATCTGCCCTCCCTAACATCGCCGACACCTAACTTCAATTATGAACCCCTAATCTGCTGACCGGACCTCGAGGCTACTCTAATAAATGGATTAACCCCTAAAGCTAAATCTAACCCTAACACTAACACCCCCCTAAATTAAATATAATTTTTATCTAACGAAATAAATTAACTCTTATTAAATAAATTATTCCTATTTAAAGCTAAATACTTACCTGTAAAATAAACCCTAATATAGCTACAATATAATGAATAATTATATTGTAGCTATTTTAGGATTAATATTTATTTTACAGGCAACTTTGTTTTTTTTTTAACTAGGTACAATAGCTATTAAATAGTTAATAACTATTTAATAGCTACCTAGTTAAAATAATTACAAAATTACCTGTAAAATAAATCCTAACCTAAGTTACAATTAAACCTAACACTACACTATCAATAAATTAATTAAATAAAATACCTACAAATAAATACAATTAAATAAGCTAACTAAAGTCCAAAAAATAAAAAAATAATTTACAAACATTATAAAAATATTACAACAATTTTAAGCTAATTACACCTACTCTAAGCCCCCTAATAAAATAACAAAGCCCCCCAAAATAAAAAAATGCCCTACCCTATTCTAAAATAAAAATTGAAAAGCTTTTACATTACCAGCCCTTAAAAGGGCCTTTTGCGGGGCATGCCCCAAAAAAACAGCTCTTTTGCCTGTAAAAAAAACATACAATAGCCCGCCCAACATTACAACCCACCACCCACATACCCCTAATCTAACCCAAACCCCCCTTAAATAAACCTAACACTAAGCCCCTGAAGATCTCCCTACCTTATCTTCACCACACCGGGTATCACCGATCCATCCAGAAGATCGTCCGAAGTCTTCATCCATCCGTCCGAAGATATCCATCATCGGGCTGAAGAGGTCCATCATCCGGCTGAAGTCTTCATCCAAGCCCAAGCGGGGGCTGAAGATATCCATCATCCGGCTGAAGTCTTCTATCAAGCGGCATCTTCAATCTTCTTTCTTCCGGAACCATCTTCATCCCGCCAACGCGGAACATCCATCCTGGCCGACGACTTCCCAACGAATGACGGTTCCTTTAAGGGACGTCATCCAAGATGGCGTCCCTCGAATTCCGATTGGCTGATAGGATTCTATCAGCCAATCGGAATTAAGGTAGGAAAATTCTGATTGGCTGATGGAATCAGCCAATCAGATTCAAGTTCAATCCGATTGGCTCATCCAATCAGCCAATCAGATTGAGCTTGAATCTGATTGGCTGAAGATGCCGCTTGATAGAAGACTTCAGCCGGATGATGGATCTCTTCAGCCCGCGCTTGGATCAAGACTTCAGCCGGATGATGGATCTCTTCAGCCCGCGCTTGGATCAAGACTTCAGCCGGATGATGGACCTCTTCAGCCCGATGATGGACATCTTCAGCCCCCGCTTGGGCTTGGATGAAGACTTCAGAGCCTCCTCTGGACTGATCGGTGATACCCGGCGTGGTGAAGACAAGGTAGGAAGATCTTCAGGGGCTTAGTGTTAGGTTTATTTAAGGGGGGTTTGGGTTAGATTAGGGGTATGTGGGTGGTGGGTTGTAATGTTGGGGGGGTATTGTATGTTTTTTTTACAGGCAAAAGAGCTATTTTCTTTGGGGCATGCCCCGCAAAAGGCCCTTTTAAGGGCTGGTAAGGTAAAAGAGCTTTTCAATTTTTATTTTAGAATAGGGTAGGGCATTTTTTTATTTTGGGGGGCTTTGTTATTTTATTAGGGGGCTTAGAGTAGGTGTAATTAGCTTAAAATTGTTGTAATATTTTTATAATGTTTGTAAATTATTTTTTTATTTTTTGTAACTTAGTTCTTTTTTTATTTTTTGTACTTTAGTTAGCTTATTTAATTGTATTTATTTGTAGGTATTTTATTTAATTAATGTATTGATAGTGTAGTGTTAGGTTTAATTGTAGATAATTGTAGGTATTTTATTTAATTAATTTATTGATAGTGTAGTGTTAGGTTTAATTGTAACTTAGGTTAGGATTTATTTTACAGGTAATTTTGTAATTATTTTAACTAGGTAGCTATTAAATAGTTATTAACTATTTAATAGCTATTGTACATGGTTAAAATAAATACAAAGTTGCCTGTATAATAAATATTAATCCTAAAATAGCTACAATATAATTATTCGTTATATTGTAGCTATATTAGGGTTTATTTTACAGGTAAGTATTTAGCTTTAAATAGGAATAATTTATTTAATAAGAGTTAATTTATTTTGTTAGATAAAAATTATATTTAACTTAGGGGGGTGTTAGTGTTAGGGTTAGACTTAGCTTTAGGGGTTAATAAATTTATTAGAGTAGCGGTGAGGTCCGGTCGGCAGATTAGGGGTTAATAATTGAAGTTAGGTGTCAGCGATGTTAGGGAGGGCAGATTAGGGGTTAATACTATTTATTATAGGGTTATTGAGGCGGGAGTGAGGCGGATTAGGGGTTAATAACTTTATTATAGTAGCGGTGAGGTCCGGTCGGCAGATTAGGGGTTAATAAGTGTAGGTAGGTAGCGGCGACGTTGGGGGCGGCAGATTAGGGGTTAATAAATATAATATAGGGGTCGGCGGTGTTAGGGGCAGCAGATTAGGGGTACATAGGGATAATGTAGGTTGCGGCGGTGTACGGAGCGGCAGATTAGGGGTTAATAATAATATGCAGGTGTCAGCGATAGCGGGGGCGGCAGATTAGGGGTTAATAAGTGTAAGGCTAGGGGTGTTTAGACTCGGGGTACATGTTAGGGTGTTAGGTGCAGACTTAGGAAGTGTTTCCCCATAGGAAACAATGAGGCTGCGTTAGGAGCTGAACGCTGCTTTTTTGCAGGTGTTAGGTTTTTTTTCAGCTCAAACGGCCCCATTGTTTCCTATGGGGGAATCGTGCACGAGCACGTTTTTGAAGCTGGCCGCGTCCGTAAGCACCGCTGGTATTGAGAGTTGCAGTGGCGGTAAATTATGCTCTACGCTCCCTTTTTGGAGCCTAACGCAGCCATTCTGTCAACTCTAAATACTAGCGGTATTTAAAAGGTGCAGGGAAAAAAAAGCATGCGTAGCTAACGCACCCCTTCTAACGCAAAACTCTAAATCTAGCCGTTGGTTTTGGTATAACAAATTGTATAATGATAGTGTCTTCCTTTGTCCAGAGAATATTTTTTTTTTACTTTTTCAGGAACAAACCTTTTCTCCCTATCGGAAGGTTCTAAATACTATCATATTAGCAGCCAGACATCTTATCCTTCAAAATTTAGATTAATCAAACTGATAACACTGTTAGAGTCCCTACTGATGCTATGCATTCTTCTGTACAGGAGTTTAGCACAGAGTGTCATAATAATTAAATGATAGATGATATACAAGGGTATAAGTGATGTGTACATCATGTTGAGATTTTTTCAAAATTAACGAAAATAAAATTAAACCAAACAGACAGCATAATGCTAAAGATATGAAAGAGAACAAGAAAAAAAGAAAGGAAAAACTCTCTTTCTTTCACGTAATTGGCAAGAGTCCATGAGCTAGTGACATATGGGATATACAATCCTACCAGGAGGGGCAAAGTTTCCCAAACCTCAAAATGCCTATAAATACACCCCTCACCACATTCACAATTCAGTTTGACAAACTTTGCCTCCTATGGAGGTGGTGAAGTAAGTTTGTGCTAAGATTTCTAAGTTGATATGCGCTTCTCAGCATTTTGAAGTCTGATTCCTCTCAGAGTACAGTGAATGTCAGAGGGATGTGAAGGGAGAATCAACTATTGAATGCAATGGTTTTCCTCGCGGGAGATCTATTTCATAGGTTTATTTACAAAGATGAACTGTACCTGCTGTGTGAGCAAGTCAGTCCAAAAAAAAGAATGCTTTTATACACTGTAATTCAATTATATAGATTAGTTCGGTTGATTACTGGAACTTGGAACAAAAAAATACCAGAACTTAAAATATAACCTTTATTAATTTAAGTTTAAAAAGACAGCATTAAGTATGTGTGTATGTATGCTACCCTTGAAATTGTTAAAAACACTCTCTCTGTTGGTTATTCAATCCTCAGCCTTTACAATGCTAAGTATATGGAGCACTTAGTAGTTCTGTTATGAGACCCAGATTGTATTATAGGTATGTATATCTGTTGATCTACTGTGGGTCTATGTGGCCTTGTAGCTGGCCAATCTATTAGATTACCACTAGGGAATATTAGTGCATTATATACCTATAATCATTTAGCTCTGTGGTCTTTTATTGTGAGTTTGTTTTTTGGCACTTCAACAGGAGTGTATAACACAGCTATTGATTTTTAGTATCTGCTGCGTAAGTGTTGGTTCTCGTCTAATGAATCTTTACAGGAAACCTGAACACAGTAATCGAGTACTAGTAATATATATATATGTATATGTCACTCTAGGTTTTGTAGATTATTTAATTGTGAGTTACTTCAGTGCAGGGCTAATGCTTTATTGTTATGTTGACTTATGACTCTGACTTGTATAGACCTAATTATGTGTTATTGTACGTCTACAACTACAGGAGGGGTTCCCAGACTTATGCTGGTTTTGATTTAAGATAGTCTGCACTTGTAAATACTACACGTAGTTGTGTCTAGTAATTGTCATTAAGCATCATAATAAGTAATGAAATTTCACACACCATCAGTATCTGTATCAAGTAGATACTTAAATTAAATTCTACTTATACCACCTTAATCCAGTGTGAACATTTATATTTTATCGCATTTCCTATGCTTAAGTGATGCTGCAGTGTTACAAAGTTTCAGCCTGTGATAGCTGACATAGTACATCAATTATTTTAACGTGTATATTGGTACAGGATATCAGGTAAGTTTCTAATACGTTTATGCTCTATACCACTCTGTGATGGTTAATTTAGCTGGTTATACTATATACCCTTTATATCTCGATTATTGTTAGCCCTGTATTTGTCACCCTTTAATCTATAAAGTAAGCTCTATGCTTATGCTAGTATGCTAAACAGCTTATCTAAATTTCATATGGTAGTATCAGGTATTACTACAAAAGTTTTAACTAGAATCTTTGTACCACTAGGTTAAGATAGCCCAGCGTTACCCGGATTATACTATAGAGACGCAACAGTTTTCAATTTTTTTGCGCTAAGATAAATACCAATTACAGCTGCTTATACCAGTGGAGAACCAAAAACCGATAAGTGCTGAATTAAAGAAAATTGTTTTTAAGCTAAAGTTTCCTACATAATTTTTACAACAAGAGAGGCAATTTAAAAAAAGGAGAGGACCCCTGACGCAGCGTTTCACTAACGCATCCTCAGAGGGGTTACCCGGGCCGGCATACTTCCGGAAATATATTGGTTTCTTATTCCCCACCTCTAAAATCTGATTTGTCTAGAATTGCTATGCCGGTTGGTAGAGCTCATGTCCATCACTGGATTTGTGATGTCACTTTACTTGCCATGGAGACAACGTGTAACTGTCATGGTTACTGTGTAGCAAAGGAATTGTTGTTAGATTGTAAAGAGTAAACATGTCGATGTTCAACGATAGTTTGACACGCGCATATCATTTTTAAACTGCTTACCATATGTCTAATTTTGCAGACGCATGTACTTATTATTTTGATGGGGAAGTGTGAAACTATTTCTGAAATGTTTATTGCAAGATTAATGTATAAACTTATTCAATACAATTCTAAGCTTAAAATATCAACTGTGCATATATTGAGTCCTTAAGTGATTAAAATGTGGGATTTATAACTTAAAAGCAAAACTTTGGTCAAAACTAGTAGTGTCAAGCGTGACTAATATATAATTCAAAGAAAAAGTGCTCAAAATAAAGAATTACTCCTTTTTTTATGGACCGTTTACTATAGCCTCTGTCTTGAAGCCTGTTGGACAATTTAGATGCTTCTTGTTTAAATGTGCTTAAATCAGAACAATTCCTTCGCAGCCTTGTGAATTCTCCTTTTGGGATGGCCTTGAGGGTACAGGGGGCATGGGCACTAGTGTGATATAACAGGGTGTTGGTGGCTGTTTTTTTTCTGTATATAGTTGTGCTCACTCTGCCTTCTAGATCTACTAGTATTTGTAAATCCAAGAAATTGACCGATTGTTAACTGTATTCATATGTGAGTTTGATGTTTAGCATGTTATTGTTTAAGACATTCATAAACTCACATAGTGTTGATTCTGGGCCATCCCAGATAAACAGTATATCATCTATATACCGAATCCAACAGGGGATGTGCTGCATATATCTATCATTATCACTTGTAAATACTGTTAGATTCTCCCACCACCCTAGGAACAAATTTGCATACGTGGGTGCGCATGCTGTACCCATTGCGGTACCCTGTGTTTGTAAAAAAAAGCGATCTTTGAATGTGAAATAGTTGTGATGAAGCACAAAATGTAATAAATCTTTGATAAACTGATTATGATCATGATTGTCATTTTCATTTGTGCTCAAATAATAGGAAATTGCTTGTTCACCCAAATGATGTTTTATGTTAGTGTACAATGATTCCACATCAGCTGTTACAATAAAGGAATTAGGAGATAATATCATGTTGTTTAATTTTCGCAACACCTCCATAGTATCCTTAACGTACGAAGGTAGTGTGTACAGATACTCTCTCAGTCGCTGGTCTATATACTGACTTGGTTTTTCAGTGAGACTACCATTACCTGAAACTATAGGCCGGCCTGGAGGTTTGTGAATATCTTTATGTACTTTGGGAATCATATAGAATGTGGCCGTAGTTGGATGTTGTTGAGATAGAAACTGTTTCTCAGTATTGTTGATAATTTTATCCTTATAAGCCTTATCTATGATCTTATTGTACTTTTCACTGTACATAGCAGTGGGATTGCCAAACAGTTTTTTATAACAATGTTTATTGTCTAGTTGTTTAGTGGCTTCTTCTAGATACATGTTCTTATCCCATAAGACTATATTACCACCCTTATCCGATGGCTTTATGATGGTGTCATGCCATGTGTGGATTTCTTTTAATGCTTTTTGTTCTTGTTTTGTGAGATTGGGACTTGTTTTGAGATCAGGTAATCTTTCTATTTTATCACAAACTATTTCATTGAACACTTGGATCTGAGGTGATAAATGGCTAGGAGGAATGTATTTCGATTTATTTTTGATTTGTTGTCTCCAGTCAGTTTCTGGGGATGTGATTTCTGAATTGTCATTTAACAAGTCTTGTAGATCTTGTAAAGCCAGTTGATCTGTCATAGTCCAATCCTCTCCAAGTTCTTTTTTGGCATATAGTTTTTTCAACAGTAGCTTTCTAGTGTACAGATTAATATCTTTAACAACTTCAAATTTGTTTAGTTTGTTTGTAGGACAAAAACTAAGACCTTTAGATAAGACAGAAATGTGGGCCTGATCTAGAACATGGTCAGTTAGATTTACAATTTTTCATCATATAGCTTGAAATATAACAAAACTAAGAGGACATACAAAGCTATAGTATGAATGTTTATAACAAATGTGTTACAATATACACAATTAAAATATTAACTATCACAAAATATATTTTTTTTTTTTGTACATAGAATTATAATATTTATTAATATATAGCACGCACAGTTATCATCTAACACACCCTTACCCACATATTCTCTTTTTATTAATGGTTGAGTAATATTATAGTTTAATATTTAGTAGATAATTTCCTTTAAGTTATAAGTATAATGTTTAAAAACACAACACTTTAATATCACTTCCTCACATTATTATGCATCACCATTCATTTCTTATAATTATTAATAGTCAATCCCCTAACGGTTCTTTCATCATATAATTTCTCACATTAGCACTATTTAAAATTTATTCACAGGAGTAATTCTTTATTTTGAGCACTTTTTCTTTGAATTATATATTAGTCACGCTTGACACTACTAGTTTTGACCAAAGTTTTGCTTTTAAGTTATAAATCCCACATTTTAATCACTTAAGGACTCAATATACAGGGAGTGCAGAATTATTAGGCAAGTTGTATTTTTGAGGATTAATTTTATTATTGAACAACAACCATGTTCTCAATGAACCCAAAAAACTCATTAATATCAAAGCTGAATAGTTTTGGAAGTAGTTTTTAGTTTGTTTTTAGTTATAGCTATTTTAGGGGGATATCTGTGTGTGCAGGTGACTATTACTGTGCATAATTATTAGGCAACTTAACAAAAAACAAATATATACCCATTTCAATTATTTATTTTTACCAGTGAAACCAATATAACATCTCAACATTCACAAATATACATTTCTGACATTCAAAAACAAAACAAAAACAAATCAGTGACCAATATAGCCACCTTTCTTTGCAAGGACACTCAAAAGCCTGCCATCCATGGATTCTGTCAGTGTTTTGATCTGTTCACCATCAACATTGCGTGCAGCAGCAACCACAGCCTCCCAGACACTGTTCAGAGAGGTGTACTGTTTCCCTCCTTGTAAATCTCACATTTGATGATGGACCACAGGTTCTCAATGGGGTTCAGATCAGGTGAACAAGGAGGCCATGTCATTAGATTTTCTTCTTTTATACCCTTTCTTGCCAGCCACGCTGTGGAGTACTTGGACGCGTGTGATGGAGCATTGTCCTGCATGAAAATCATGTTTTTCTTGAAGGATGCAGACTTCTTCCTGTACCACTGCTTGAAGAAGGTGTCTTCCAGAAACTGGCAGTAGGACTGGGAGTTGAGCTTGACTCCATCCTCAACCCGAAAAGGCCTCACAAGCTCATCTTTGATGATACCAGCCCAAACCAGTACTCCACCTCCACCTTGCTGGCGTCTGAGTCGGACTGGAGCTCTCTGCCCTTTACCAATCCAGCCACGGGCCCATCCATCTGGCCCATCAAGACTCACTCTCATTTCATCACTCCATAAAACCTTAGAAAAATCAGTCTTGAGATATTTCTTGGCCCAGTCTTGACGTTTCAGCTTGTGTGTCTTGTTCAGTGGTGGTCGTCTTTCAGCCTTTCTTACCTTGGCCATGTCTCTGAGTATTGCACACCTTGTGCTTTTGGGCACTCCAGTGATGTTGCAGCTCTGAAATATGGCCAAACTGGTGGCAAGTGGCATCTTGGCAGCTGCACGCTTGACTTTTCTCAGTTCATGGGCAGTTATCTTGCGCCTTGGTTTTTCCACACGCTTCTTGCGACCCTGTTGACTATTTTGAATGAAACGCTTGATTGTTCGATGATCACGCTTCAGAAGCTTTGCAATTTTAAGAGTGCTGCATCCCTCTGCAAGATATCTCACTATTTTTGACTTTTCTGAGCCTGTCAAGTCCTTCTTTTGACCCATTTTGCCAAAGGAAAGGAAGTTGCCTAATAATTATGCACACCTGATATAGGGTGTTGATGTCATTAGACCACACCCCTTCTCATTACAGAGATGCACATCACCTAATATGCTTAATTGGTAGTAGGCTTTCGAGCCTATACAGCTTGGAGTAAGACAACATGCATAAAGAGGATAATGTGGTCAAAATACTCATTTGCCTAATAATTCTGCACTCCCTGTATGCACAGTTGATATTTTAAGCTTAGAATTGTATTGAATAAGTTTATACATTAATCTTGCAATAAACATTTCAGAAATAGTTTCACACTTCCCCATCAAAATAATAAGTACATGCGTCTGCAAAATTAGACATATGGTACGCAGTTTAAAAATTATATGCACGTGTCAAACTATCGTTGAACATCGACATGTTTACTCTTTACAATCTAACAACAATTCCTTTGCTACACAGTAACCATGACAGTTACACGTTGTCTCCATGGCAAGTAAAGTGACATCACAAATCCAGTGATGGACATGAGCTCTACCAACCGGCATAGCAATTCTAGACCAATCAGATTTTAGAGGTGGGGAATAAGAAACCAATATATTTCCGGAAGTATGCCGGCCCGGGTAACCCCTCTGAGGATGCGTTAGTGAAACGCTGCGTCAGGGGTCCTCTCCTTTTTTTAAATTGCCTCTCTTGTTGTAAAAATTATGTAGGAAACTTTAGCTTAAAATTTTTTTTCTTTAATTCAGCACTTAGCGGTTTTTGGTTCTCCACTGGTATAAGCAGCTGTAATTGGTATTTATCTTAGCGCAAAAAAATTGAAAACTGTTGCGTCTCTATAGTATAATCCGGGTAACGCTGGGCTAACTGAAACTAGTGGTACAAAGATTCTAGTTAAAACTTTTGTAGTAATACCTGATACTACCATATGAAATTTAGATAAGCTGTTTAGCATACTAGCATAAGCATAGAGCTTACTTTATAGATTAAAGGGTGACAAATACAGGGCTAACAATAATCGAGATATAAAGGGTATATAGTATAACCAGCTAAATTAACCATCACAGAGTGGTATAGAGCATAAACGTATTAGAAACTTACCTGATATCCTGTACCAATATACACGTTAAAATACTTGATGTACTATGTCAGCTATCACAGGCTGAAACTTTGTAACACTGCAGCATCACTTAAGCATAGGAAATGCGATAAAATATAAATGTTCACACTGGATTAAGGTGGTATAAGTAGAATTTAATTTAAGTATCTACTTGATACAGATACTGATGGTGTGTGAAATTTCATTACTTATTATGATGCTTAATGACAATTACTAGACACAACTACGTGTAGTATTTACAAGTGCAGACTATCTTAAATCAAAACCAGCATAAGTCTGGGAACCCCTCCTGTAGTTGTAGACGTACAATAACACATAATTAGGTCTATACAAGTCAGAGTCATAAGTCAACATAACAATAAAGCATTAGCCCTGCACTGAAGTAACTCACAATTAAATAATCTACAAAACCTAGAGTGACATATACATATATATATATTACTAGTACTCGATTACTGTGTTCAGGTTTCCTGTAAAGATTCATTAGACGAGAACCAACACTTACGCAGCAGATACTAAAAATCAATAGCTGTGTTATACACTCCTGTTGAAGTGCCAAAAAACAAACTCACAATAAAAGACCACAGAGCTAAATGATTATAGGTATATAATGCACTAATATTCCCTAGTGGTAATCTAATAGATTGGCCAGCTACAAGGCCACATAGACCCACAGTAGATCAACAGATATACATACCTATAATACAATCTGGGTCTCATAACAGAACTACTAAGTGCTCCATATACTTAGCATTGTAAAGGCTGAGGATTGAATAACCAACAGAGAGAGTGTTTTTAACAATTTCAAGGGTAGCATACATACACACATACTTAATGCTGTCTTTTTAAACTTAAATTAATAAAGGTTATATTTTAAGTTCTGGTATTTTTTTGTTCCAAGTTCCAGTAATCAACCGAACTAATCTATATAATTGAATTACAGTGTATAAAAGCATTCTTTTTTTTGGACTGACTTGCTCACACAGCAGGTACAGTTCATCTTTGTAAATAAAGTTTTTCATATGCTTACGCACTGCTCCTTAAGTGTTCAGGTATAAATCTTAAATCGAATTACTTCAAATAAAAAAATAAAGTTAAGAGACAAAACACTTAGGCAGATAATTCTTTAAGCCACAAATAATAAAGGTTCAAAACTTCTCCCTATTTCATAGGTTCTCTGTTATCGGTCGTAGAGATTCATCTCCTACCTCCCTTATTCAGATCGACGATATACTCTCATATTCCATTACCTCTACCGATAACTGTTTCATTACTGGTTTGGCTATCTGCTATATGTGGATGGGTGTCTTTTGATAAGTATGTTTTCATTACTTAAGACACTCTCAGCTATGGTTTGGCACTTTATGCATTTATATAATGATAAAGTGCCAAACCATATATAAGTTCTAAATATATGTATTGTACTTATATTTGCCATAAGTCAGGTTTATGTATATTTCCTTTTGCAGACTATCAGTTTCATATTTGGGAAAAAACATATTTAGGAACATTTTTTTCTTACCTGGGGTATAGTCTTTTCTCAATTGACTGCTTTTTTATTAAATTTCGCGGGCAAAATTAGGCTTGAGAGGGAGCAAAATGCCAAAGTTTATTGCGTCATTCTTGATTAGCCAATAGAATGCGAGCTCAATCTGATTGGCTGATTGGATCAGCCAATCCGATTGAACTTGAATCTGATTGGCTGATTCAATCAGCCAATCAGATTTTTCCTACCTTAATTCTGATTGGCTGATAGAATCCTATCAGCCAATCGGAATTGAAGGGACGCCATCTTGGATGACATCCCTTAAAGGAACCTTCATTCGTCAGGAGTTCGTCGTGGAGGAAGGATGTTCCACGTCGGCGGGATGAAGATGGAGCTAGAAGAAAGAAGATTGAAGATGCCGCTTGATAGAAGACTTCAGCCGGATGGAAGATCTCTTCAGCCCCCGCTTGGATAAAGACTTCAGCCGGATGATGGACCTCTTCAGCCCCCACTTGGATGAAGACTTCAGCCGGATGATGGACCTCTTCAGCCCCCGCTTGGATGAAGAATTCAGCTCGGCTGAGTGAAGACGACTCAAGGTAGAAAGATCTTCAGGGAGGTAGGGTTAGGTTTTTTAAGGGGGGTTTGGGTTAGAGTAGTGGTATGTGGGTGGTGGGTTTTAATGTTGGGGGGGTTGAATTTTTATTTTACAGGTAAAAGAGCAGAATTCTTTGGGGCATGCCCCGCAAAAGGCCCTTTTAAGGGCTGGTAAGGTAATAGAGCTGGTATCTTTTAAATGTAGAATAGGGTAGGGAATTTTTTTATTTTGGGGGGCTTTGTTATTTTATTAGGGGGCTTAGAGTAGGTGTAATTAGCTTAAAATTGTTGTAATCTTTTTATATTGTTTGTAAATTATTTTTTATTTTTTGTAACTTAGTTCTTTTTTTATTTTTTGTACTTTAGTTAGTGTATTTATTTGTATTTATTTGTAGGTATTTGTATTTAATTTATTTAATTTATTTAATGATAGTGTAGTGTTAGGTTTAATTGTAACTTAGGTTAGGATTTATTTTACTGGTAATTTTGTATTTATTTTAACTAGGTAGCTATTAAATAGTTATTATCTATTTAATAGCTATTGTACCTGGTTAAAATAAATACAAAGTTGCCTGTAAAATAAATATTAATCCTAAAATAGCAACAATATAATTATTCGTTATATTGTAGCTATATTAGGGTTTATTTTACAGGTAAGTATTTAGCTTTAAATAGGATTAATTTATTTAATAAGATATAATTTATTTTGTTAGAATAAAATTATATTTAACTTAGGGGGGTGTTAGTGTTAGGGTTAAACTTAGCTTTAGGGGTTAATACATTTATTAGAGTAGCGGCGAGGTCCGGTCGGCAGATTAGGGGTTAATACTTGAAGTTAGGTGTCGGCGATGTTAGGGAGGGCAGATTAGGGGTTAATACTATTTATTATAGGGTTTTTGAGGCGGGAGTGAGGCGGATTAGGGGTTAATAACTTTATTATAGTAGCGGTGAGGTCCGGTCGGCAGATTAGGCGTTAATAATTGTAGGTAGGTAGCAGCGACGTTGGGGGGGACAGATTAGGGGGTAATAAATATTATGTAGCTTTATGAACCGGCATTAGCCCAGAAAGCTCTTAACTCCTGGCTTTTCTCTGTGGCTGGAGTTTTGTCGTTAGATTTCTAACGCTCACTTCAGCCAAGACTCTAAATACCAGCGTTAGAAAGATCCTATTGAAAAGATAGGCTACGCAATTGGCGTAGGGGGATCTGCGGTATGGAAAAGTCGTGGCTGGAAAGTGAGCGTTAGACCCTTTCCTGACTGACTCTAAATACCAGCGGGCGGTAAAAACCAGCGTTAGGACCCCCTAACGCTGGTTTTGACGGCTAACGCAGAACTCTAAATCTAGGCGATTATTTATAAATGATCTGCCTAATGTCTGCAAATCCTCAACTGTACACATGTATGCAGATGACAAGGTAATCTATGCAAACAATTCCGATCTGCCGCAGCTTGAAGCAGTGCTGTAAGACCAGTTCACAGAGATAGAAAAGTGGATCTCAAAAAACAAACTCTTCCTAAACACTGACAAAACTGTCACAATGATCTTTGGAACGAGTCCTAAATTACACAAATTACAAAATTCCCATCTATGCATCAAAACAAAATCCAAATGCACACTGATCGCAATCCACTCTTTCAAATACTTGGGTATGTTGTTAGACCCTAATCTACTGTATCTTTTGGCCTCCACATAGAAAAACTTGCATCTAAACTTTATCCAAAACTAGGTGCCCTGTACAGAAACAAATCTTGCCTCAGCCCTACAGTAAAGGAAAAGATTGTACAGCAAATGCTGATGCCTATCATGGATTACGGGGACGTAGTATACGCATCTGCACCACAAACTCACCTTAATAAACTTAATACATTGTATAACTTGTTCTGCCGCTTTGTGCTACAATGTAACTACAGGACCCACCATTGTGACATGCTAAAAGAACTAAACTGGCTGACGCTGGAATCCAGACACACCCTCCATCTTTCCTGCCTTGTGTTTAAGAGCCTTTCTGTGAAGCTCCCACCCTACCTGAGCAGAATGCTCTCCCCGGCTGTTCCCACCTCCTATAACCTCCGATCCAGTACCAGCACATTATTTAGCTTGCCTCAATACAAAAAGAAAGCAGCTCGATCCTCCTTCTCCTACAGAGCACCACAGTTATGGAATAACCTCCGGCATACTTTTAAAACCTTCCCCAAGCCTAATATCCTTTAAGAGATCCCTCTCTACATATCTCAACACAGAATGCACCTGTTATGGTTGATTATATATTTCCTACCTGTTCTATGTTAAATTTTTGCATATGTTGTGTATTATTATTGTTTTTGTATTTTATTGTACCCTATTGTAACAATGCAATGTTTTGTGGACCCAGGACATACTTGAAAACAAGAGAAATCTCAATGTATCCTTCCTGGTAAAATATTTTATAAATAAATAAATAAAATCCAAACCGTTTAAGAAATCAAAGCCAGCCCCCAAGTCTGCATGAAGGTGCTGCCCTCATTACAGCTCAGCTGGTAGGGGGCAGATTAAGATTCTTCCAAAACATTTGGGCAGATTCGGTCCAAAATTAATGGATTCAGAGTGTTGTCTCTCAAAGGTACCAAATAGGATTCAGAGTAAGACCTCCTGTGAGAAGATTTATTCTCTCACGCATCCCAGCAAATCCAGTAAAGGCTCAGGCTTTTCTGAAGTGTGTTTCAGACCTGGAGCTTTCAGGGGTAATCATACCAGTTCCGTTTCAGGAACAGGGTCTGGGGTTTTATTCAAATCTATTCATTGTCCCAAAGAAAGAAAATTCATTCAGGCCAGTTCTGGATCTGAAAATTTTGAATCGTTATGTAAGAGTGCCAACTTTCAAAATGGTAACTAAAAGGACTATTCTGCCTTTTGTTCAGCAAGGGCATTATATGTCAACAATAGACTCACAGGATGCATATCTTCATATTCAGATTCATCCAGACCACTATCAGTTTCTGAGATTCTCTTTTTTAGACATGCATTACCAATTTGATGCTCTTCCATTTGGTCTAACGACAGCTCCAAGAATCTTTTCAAAAGTTCTCGGTGCCCTACTCTCTGTAATCAGAAAACGGGGTATTGCGGTGTTTCCTTATTTGGATGATATCTTGGTCAGTCTTTACATTCTGCAGAATCTTACATGATTCAACTAGTGTTGTTTCTTCAAAGACATGGTTGGAGGATCAATTTACTAAAAAGTTCTTCCTCAGACAAGGGTCACCTTTTTAGGTTTCCAGATAGATTCAGTGTCCATGACTCTGTTTCTAACAGACAAGAGACGATTAAATTTGTTTTCAGCTTGTTGGAACCTTCAGTCTCAATCATTCCCTTCAGTAGCTATGTGCATTGAAGTTTTAGGTCTCATGACTGCAGCATCGGACGCGATCCCCTTTGCTCGTTTTCATATGAGACCTCTCCAGCTTTGTATGCTGAACCAATGGTGCAGGGATTATACAAAGATATCACAATTAATATCCTTATGTTCGACTCTCTCTGACTTGGTGGTTAGATCACCATCGTATAGTTCAAGGGGCCTCTTTTGTTCATTCAACCTGGACTGTGATTACAACAGACGCAAGTCTTTCAGGTTGGGGAGCTGTCTGGGGATCTCTGACAGCACAAGGGGTTTGGAAATCTCAAGAGGCGAGGTTACTTATCAATATTTTAGAACTCCGTGCTATTTTCAGGACTCTTCAGGTTTGGCCTCTGTTGAAGAGAGAACCGTTCATTTGTTTTCAGACAGACAATATTCAACTGTGGCATATGTCGATAATCAGGGTGGGACTCACAGTCCCCAAGCTATGAAAGAAGTGTCTCGGATACTTGTTTGGGCGGCATCCAGCTCCTGTCTAATTTCTGCGGTTCATATCCCAGGTATAAACAATTGGGAAGTGGATTATCTCAGCCGTCAGACTTTACATCCGGGGGAGTGGTCCCTCCATCCAGATGTGTTTTCTCAGATTGTTCAGATGTGGGGTCTCCCAGAAATAGATCTTATGGCTTCCCATCTAAACAAGAAACTACCCAGGTACATGTCCAGGTCCAGGGATCCTCAGGCAGAAGCGGTGGATGCGTTAGAGGTTCCTTGGTGTTACCAACCTGCTTATATCTTCCCGCCTCTGGTTCTTCTTCCAAGAGTGATTTCCAAGATCATCATGGAACAATTGTTTGTGTTGCTGGTAGCTCCAGCATGACCTCTCAGGTTTCTGGTATGGGGATCTTGTTCGGATGTCTCAAGGTCTGTTTTTCCATCAGGATCTCAAATCATTAAATTTGAAGGTATGGAAATTGAACGCCTAGTGCTTAGTCATAGAGGTTTCTCTGACTCAGTAATTAATACTATGTTACAGGCTCGTAAATCTGTTTCTAGGAAGATTTATTATAGAGTTTGGAAGACTTATATTTCATGGTGTTCTTCTCATAAATTCTCCTGGCATTCTTTTAGAATTCCTAGAATTTTACAGTTTCTTCAGAGTGGTTTGGATAAGGGTTTGTCTGCAAGTTCCTTGAAGGGACAAATCTCTGCTCTTTCTGTTTTATTTCACAGAAAGATTGCTAAGCTTCCTGATATTCACTGTTTTGTACAGGCTTTGGTCCGTATTAAGCCTGTCTTTAAATCAATCTCTCCTCCTTGGAGGTTTTGAAGGCTTTACAGGCTCCTCCGTTTCAGCCTATGCATTCTTTGGACATTAAACTACTTTCTTGGAAAGTGTTGTTCCTTTTGGCCATGTCTTCTGCTAGAAGAGTTTCCAAATTATCTGCTCTTTCTTGTGAATCTCCTTTTCTGATTTTTCATCAGGATAAGGCAGTTTTGCAACTTCATTTAAATGTCTACCTAAGGTTGTGAATTCTAACAACATTAATAGAGAAATTGTCCTTTCTTTGTGTCCTAATCCTAAGAATTCTTTGGAGAGATCCTTGCATTCTTTGGATGTGGTAAGAGCTTTGAAATATTATGTTGAAGCTACTAAAGATTTCAGGAAGACTTCTAGTCTATTTGTTATCTTTTCTGGTTCTAGGAAAGGTCATAAGGCTTCTGCCATTTCCTTGGGATCTTGGTTCAAGCTTTTGATTCATCAGGCTTATTTGGAGTCGGGTCAGGCTCTGCATCAGAGAATTACAGCTCATTCTACTAGATCAGTCTCCACTTTGTGGGCTTTTAAGAATGAAGCTTCAGTTGATCAGATTTGCAAAGCAGCAATCTAGTCTTCTTTGCATACATTTACTAAATTCTACCATTTTCATGTATTTGCTTCTTCAGAAGCAGTTTTTGGTAGAAAAGTTCTTCAGGCAGCTGTTTCAGGTTGATTCCTCTGCTTATGTTTAAGTTTTTTCTTTTCATTATGAGAATAAGTTTATGAGAAAAAACTTATATTTTGGGTTGTGGTTTAATTTTTTTCAGCAGAAAATGGCTGTTATTATTGTATCCCTCCCTCTCTAGTGACTCTTCTATGTAGTTCCACATCTTGGGTATTACTATCCCATACGTCACTAGCTCATGGACTCTTGCCAATTACATGAAAGAAAACATAATTTATGTAAGAACTTAAGTGATAATTTCATTTCTTTCATATTGGCAAAAGTCCATGAGATCCACCTTTTTATGGTGGTTATGATTTTTTGTATAAAGCACAATTATTTCCAAATTCATTTGTTGATGCTTTTTACTCCTTTCCCTATCACCCCACTACTTGGCTATTCGTTAAACTGAATTGTGGGTGTGGTGAGGGGTGTATTTATAGGCATTTTGAGGTTTGGGAAACTTTGCCCCTCCTGGTAGGATTGTATATCCCATACGTCACTAGCTCATGGACTCTTGCCAATATGAAAGAAATGAATATATCAGGTAAGTTCTTACATAAATTATGTTATTCAACCTCCGCATCCCCTTCCTTGTTAAATCCTAAAACGTTTTTTTATTCTTTTCTCTAATATAATTTTAACATGGAAAGATTCAAATATAATTTGATTTTGGATTTCCTTGAAGAAAATGGAAAAACCAGGGACAGAATAAGCTTTCCAATTTTTGTTTATATATTCTAAAATGTTTTTTTGCTATACATCTGTATTCTTTGCATTTTCTCTCGTTTTGTCTTACAAGGATTCCGATCACTTGTTATTGTACTCGTTGTTAATAAATAAATTACTTTAAAAAAAAAAAAAAAATGTTGGTTGTGCAAAGCTGGGGAATGGATAGTAAAGGCATTAATTCTCTTTTTAAACAATTACAGTTTTGGTGTGGACTGACCCTTCAATACTACAGGATACAAATACATTTTAGACATTTGGGTGTTTCCAACTTTTGCCAACAGTTTGGAGAAGGGCATTTTCTTGTTCCAGCATGTCTGTGCCTTTGAGGACTAAGTACAGGCCATGAAGACATGGTTTGACAAGTTCGGTGCAGAGGATCTCAAGTGGCCTCCACAGAGCCCTGATCTCCACCCCATTGAACACATTTGAGGTGAAATGGATCGCCTGACATCACAAATGCTCTTTTTGCTAAATAGGCACAAATTAATTCAAACAGACACACTCCAAAATCTTGTGGAAAGTCTTCCCAGAAAGCAAACAGGCAGCTGTTATAATCACAAAGGTGGGGGGGTTGGCAAATCCATATAAATGCACATGGTTTTGGAATGGGATATATATATATATATATATATATATACAGTATGTATATATACTGTATATATACATACATATATAAATTGGTTTTGCACACCTCTTGTGGGCAATGTGTGTGTCAATACTCTGTTTTCTGTAAATATATATGCTGAGTACTTTTATTATTATTACATTTATTATTATTTATTTTTCAATGTTTAAAAATCAAGCTATCATTTAAAAGGGACAGTAAACACTTTTTTTGTAAAAGAAAAGGTGCTGGTACTCAAAAAAAGGAGCCGGTACTCAAAAAAAGGATCCGGTACTCAAAAAAAGGAGACGGTACTCATTGATTATTGATTAATAAATTCTGCTCATGTAAAACATTATTTACAATGTTTGATGTATTTTGCAGCCCCTCCCCCCCTTGTGAAAATACAGTATTTACATGATGATTACAAATATTACGTTATGAGTTGGCAGAGGTAGGGTACTCAGTACCAGTGAGTACCCCCACAAAAAAGCCCTGTGTGTGTATGTGTGTTTATATATATATATATATACGTCTTTAGCTTCCTACACATCTGAGAAAGCTAAAACATACAGACATCCCAACTCTCCCGGAAGTTCCGGGAGTCTCCACATTTTAATAGCGGTTCCCTGATGCCCGCAAATTAAATATCCCTGAAACTCCTTTCATCACACTGGAGTCAAGCGAGGCAGTTGAAAAATCCAAGTCAAGCTATCAGACACTGTTTTGGAGCTATCAGACAGTTATAAAACAGTAGTCAAGCTATCAGACACTTATTTGTTAGCACTTTCTTAAGACTATTAAAGGCTGTACCATACATATATGCTAATAAGAAATGTTTTAATGAATACAACAAGCATTTTTGTTATGTCACTCAAATTTAAAATAAATTGTCATTTTCCAGCATTTCTCTAAGCGTTAAAAACAAAATTCCCCATTGTGCCACTAAATATTCACCAAAACTATCTCACACAATGACCCCTCTACGATATCACAAATTATGCGGACTTTTTACTGTGGAAATTTAAAAAAAACGGGCCCCAAATATCCGTCTAATTGAAAAATAGGCACTTGCCAGCAATTTCACTTAGGGATAAAAACAAAATCTCCCATTGTGTCACTAAATATTCACCACAGCTATCTTACACAATGATCCCTCTATGATATTACAACTTATGGGGACTTTTACTGTGGAATTTTAAAAATATTGGGCACCAAATATCCCTCAAATTGCAAAAATAGGCACATTCAAACAATTTCACTTGGGAATAAAAACAAAATCTCCCATTGTGCCACTAAATTTTCACCACAGCTATCTCACACAATGACCCATCTATGATATTACAAATTATGGGTACTTTTTACTGTGGAATTTTAAAAATATTGAGCCCCAAATGTCCATCTAATTGCAAAAATAGGCACTTGCCACCAATTTCACTTAGGAATAAAAACAAAATCTCCCATTGTGCCACTAAATATTTACAACAGGTATCTTACACAATGACCCCTCTATGATATCTCAAATTATGGGGACTTTTTACTGTGGAATTTTAAAAATATTGGGCCCCAAATGTCCCTCAAATTGCAAAAATATGTATTTTTCAGCAAATTCACTTTGGAATAAAAACAAAATCTCCCATTGTGCCACTAAATATTGCCCACAGCTATCTGACACAATGACCCCTCTACGATATCACAAAATATGGGGACTTTTTACTGTGGAATTTTAAAAATATTGGGCCCCAAATGTCCCTCAAATTGCAAAAATGGGCACATTCAATCAATTTCACTTGGGGATTAAAACAAAATCTCCCATTGTGCCACTAAATTTTCATGAGAACTATCTCACACAATGACCCCTCTACGATATCACAAATTATGGGGACTTTTACTGTGGAATTTTAAAAATATTGAGCCCTAAATGTCCATCTAATTGCAAAAATAGGCACTTCCCACCAATTTCACTTAGGAATAAAAACAAAATCTCCCATTGTTCCACTAAATATTGCCCACAGCTATCTCACACAATGACCTCTCTATGATATCACAAGTTATAGGGACTTTTTACTGTGGAATTTTAAAAATATTGAGCCCCAAATGTCCATCTAATTGCAAAAATAGGCACTTGCCACCAATTTCACTTAGGAATAAAAACAAAATCTCCCATTGTTCCACTAAATTTTCACCACAGCTATCTCACACAATGACCCCTCTACAATATCACAAATTATGGGGACTTTTTACTGTGGAATTTTAAAAATAATGGGCCCAAATGTCCCTCAAATTGCAAAAATAGGCACTTGCCACCAATTTCACTTAGGAATAAAAACAAAATCTCCCATTGTTCCACTAAATTTTCTTCACAGCTATCTCACACAATGACCCCTCTACAATATCACAACTTATGGGGACTTTTTACTATGGAATTTTAAAAATATTGAGCCCCAAATGTCCATCTAATTGCAAAAATAGGCACTTGCCACCAATTTCACTTAGGAATAAAAACAAAATCTCCCATTGTGCCATTAAATTTTCACCACAGCTATCTCACACAATGACCCTTCTATGATATCACAAATAATGGGGACTTTTTACTGTGGAAGTTTAAAAATAACGGGCCCCAAATATCCATCTAATTGCAAAAAAAGGCACTTGCCAGCAATTTCACTTGGGAATGAAAACAAAATCTCCCATTGTGCCACTAAATTTTCACCAGAGCTATCTCACACAATGACCCCTCTATGATATCACAAAGTATGGGGACTTTTTACTATGGAATTGTAAAAATAATGGGCCCCAAATGTCCCTCAAATTGCAAAAATATGCATTTTTCAGCAAATTCACTTAGGGATAAAAATAAAAACCTCCCATTGTGCCACTAAATTTTCACCAGAGCTATCTCACACAATGACCCCTCTACGATATTACAAAGTATGGGGACTTTTTACTGTGGAATTTTAAAAATATTGGGCCCAAAATGTCCCTCAAAATGCAAAAATAGGCACATTCCAGCAATTTCACTTAGAGATAAAAATAAAAACCTCCCATTGTGCCACTAAATTTTCACCAGAGCTATCTTACACAATGACCCCTCTACGATATTACAAAGTATGGGGAATTTTACTGTGGAATTGTAACAATATTGAGCCCCAAATGTCTATCTAATTGCAAAAATAGGCACTTACCACCAATTTCACTTAGGAATAAAAACAAAATCTCCCATTGTGCCACTACATTTTCACCACAGCTATCTCACACAATGACCCCTCTACGATATCACTAATTATGGGGACTTATCACTGGGGAATTTTAAAAATATTGGGCCCCAAATGTCTCTCAAATTTCAAAAATAGGCACTTTTCAGCAATTTCACTTAGGGATAAAAATAAAATCTCCCATTGTGCCACTAAATATTCACCACAACTATCTTACACAATGACCCCTCTACGATATCACAAAGTATGGGGACTTTTTACTGTGACATTTTAAAAATAACGGGCCCCAAATGTCCCTCAAATTGCAAAATAGGCACCAATAACGGGCCCCAAATATCCATCTAATTGCAAAAATAGGTACTTGCCAGCAATTTCACTTAGGAATAAAAACAAAATCTCCCATTGTGCCACTAAATATTCACCACATCTATCTCACACAATGACCCCTCTACGATATCACAAAGTATGGGGACTTTTTACTGTGGAATTTTAAAAATATTGGGCCTCAAATGTTCCTCAAATTGCAAAATAGGCACCAATTTCACTAAGTGATAAAAACAAAATGTCCCATTGTGCCATTAAATATTCACTGCAGCTATCTTACACAATGACCCCTCTACGATATCACAAAGCATGGATAATTTTTACTTTGAATTTTTTAAAATATTAGTCCTCAAATGTCCCTCAAATTGCAAAAATAGGCACATTACAACAATTTCACTTGGGGATAAAAACAAAATCTCCCATTGTGCCATTAAATTTTCACCACAGCAGTCTCACACAATGACCCCTCTTTAGTGGCACAATGGGGGATTTTGCTTTTATCCATACGTGACATTTTTGGGAAGTGCCTATTTCCATCTTAATATGAGGAGAGTCCACGGCTTCATTCCTTAGCTGTGGGAAATACAGAACCTGGCCACCAGGAGGAGGCAAAAACACCCCATCCAAAGGCTTAAATACCTCCCCCACGTCCCTCATCCCCCAGTCATTCTTTGCCTTTCGTCACAGGAGGATGGCAGAGAAGTGTCGTAAGATTCGTAGTAGTCTCTTATGGAGGGTAGTACTCCTCACTATGGGACTGGAGATTTAAGTAGTCTTGTCAGCCTCTCAGTGAGAGCATTTACGAAAGTTAGGGTCTGGAGATGCACGGAGAGTCTTTCTGTGAAAGCATCCAGACTCGTATTAGCAACTCCTAAGCAATGAGTGTAGACGAGTTTCACTGCCTGCTTTTATCGCTCAAGTTCATGTCAGATGCGATGCATAAGACTGTCAAACTTGAGAGGCTGTGTTCTGTTCCATGGCAAAGATTCCGGTAAGATTGTTCCATTTTATCTCATATGATAACGTAGGAAGACAGCGTCACAGTGTGACTCCTTTATCTGTATATAATCAAGGGTGAATATCTCTGGAAGGAGATTATTGAACAGGGGGGATTTATGCATGATTGATTTATTATGTTTTATGCAGCGACATGTGTGAGATGAGGCTCTGGCAGATGTGGGAACATTCAGGTTTTACTTTCATTTTGGGAGAACTGCGCAGCCTGTTAATTTGGAGCGCTTCTCTTCCTGCATAAGGGGCGGTCCTGCACGGCACTCCATGTGACCGGGTGTGGCCTCATTATCTTCCTCTTTCCTTAACGTGCAGTTTACAGGAGACAAAGCAGTTTCTCTGTGGGGCCTGGGTTATAGGAGGTGGTGAGTGCCCCGGCCATTGGGGGTATAAAGGTGCCATTTCTCTTTTTCTATTATTCGTATTAAAAGTGCAAGCTATGGAGTACTCTGATGCGTTAGAGGGTACTCCCTCTTTACCTAAGTCCAATACCAATTTTTATTGTGAGGTGGCTACAGTATACCCACCTGCTCAATTATGTTCCACATGCCTCGATAAGGTAGTTATATCTAAAAAGACAAAGATGTTTAGTACCACTGAGCAACCCACCTCTGAGGGGTCTCTGTCCCGTGAGGTGCGTTCCCTGCAATCATCTCCTATTATACATGCATCTCCCCATCACACTACTAATCCTCCTTTGGGAGGGGCCCTCCTACCGCCAGACTTTAATGAACAGTTGCAAACGGCAGTGTTTGCGGCCTTCAGTGCTTTACCTCGCCCTGCGAAAGGTTAAATATTGCTATCTTTCCCAGGGGTCATCTATCAACTTGTTGGATTTATCTGATACTAGATTATCCATGGCTGAAGACACCTCTGATACTTGCGGAGGAACCAGACTTTAGATTTAGGATCGAGCACTTACGTTTTCTGTTTAAGGAAGTGTTGGCTACGTTAAAGGTTCCGGAACCAAAATTACCTGAGGAAACTTCTATTCCTAAGCTTGATAAGGTTTATGAGGACAAGGTGGTGCCACGGACTTTTCTGGTTCCCGTAAAGATGGCATATATTATTAAGAATGAATGGGAGAGACTTGGATTTTCTTTTTCCCCTTCTTTTTCCTTTAAGAATTTGTTCCCGGTTCCTGACTTGTGGGGGTCTGTAACTAAGGTGGATGGAGCTATCTCCACGCTGGCTAAGCGCACCACTATACCACTTGAGGATAGTTTGTCGTTTAAGGAACCAATGGATAAAAAACTGGAAACTCTGTTAAGAAAGATGTTTCAGCACACAGGGTATTTATTTCAGCCTGCAGCGGCGGTTACTGCGGTGGCTGGAGCCGCTACCTATTTGTCAAAGATGATCAATGTGGAAACTCCCCTCGATTAAATCCAGGAAAGAATTAAGGTAGATAAATAGTTTATCTGTGATGCAAACATGCAGATTATTTGCTTGAATGCTAAGACATCAAGCTTTTCTGTTCTAGCCCGTAGGTCTGCTGACATGACTTCAAAATCTAGATTGCTTTCCATTCCATTCAAGGGGAAGATTCTTTTCAGTCCAGGCCTGGACTCTATCATATCCACGGTCACTGGGGGCAAGGGTGCCTCTCTACCGCAGGATAAGAAGAATAAGCCTAAAAGACAGGGTCCAAATTTTCGTCCCTTTCGTTCGGATAAATCCCAACGTCATCAGCCCTCCACGAAGCCTGATCAGTCCAAGGGAACTTGAAACCATCTCAATCTTGGAATAAATCCAAAGAGAACAAGAAGTTTGCCAAGACAAAATCGTCATGAAGGGGCAGACTATCTCTTTTTGTGGAGGCTTGACTGAGAGACGTGCAAGACCCTTGGGTTCTGGAGGTCATTGCTCAGGGTTATAGGATAGGTTTAAAATCTCATCCACCCAGGGACAGATTCCTCTTATCAAACCTGTCTTCAAGGCCAGAAAAAAGAGATGCTTTTCTAGGGTGAGGGATCTCTCCTCCCTAGGAGAAATTGTGCCAGTACCTCTAGCAGAGAGATGTCTGGGGTACTACTCAAACCTTTTTGTGGTCCCAAAGAAGGAGGGTACGTTTCGCCCGATTCTAGATCTAAAGTGTTTAAACAAGTTTCTGTTGGTCCCATCATTCAAGATGGAGATGATAAGGTCTATCCTGCCCTTAGTTCAAGAGGGACAGTTCATGACTACAATAGACTTGAAGGATGCTTACCTTGATGTGCCAATACACAAGGAGCACTTCAAGTTCTTAAGATTCGCTTATCTGGATCAACACTTCCAGTATGTTGCTCTTCATTTTGGTCTAGCTACTGCCCCAAGAGTATTTAAGAATGTTCTGTGGGCCCTACTTGTGGTGGCGAGATCCAGAGGTATTGCAGTAGCGCCGTATTTGGACGACATCCTGATCCAGGCTCCGTCCTGCCGGCTGGCAGTAGATCATTGAAGAGCTCTTCTACTTCTTCAATCTCATGGATGGAAGATAAACTTAGGAAAGAGTTCTCTGGTTCCCAGTACCAGAGTGGAGTTCCTGGGCACGATAGTAGATTCCATATCTATGAAGATATTCCTTACAGACCAGAGACGTTGCAAAATTACTTCCAATTGTCTTGCCCTCCAGACATCCTTAAGGCCATCTGTGGCCCGGTGTATGGAGGTGATTGGGCTCATGGTGTCCAGCATAGATATGCCATTCGCCAGGTTCCATCTCAGACCTCTTCAGTTGTGCATGCTGAGGCAATGGAACGGAGATCACTCGGATCTATCCCAACATATTTCTCTGGACAACCAGTCGAGAGAATCGCTCTCTTGGTGGCTCTGTCCAGATCGTCTGTCCCAGGGGACATCCTTCTTGAGACCATCCTGGGAGATTGGGACTACGGACGCAAGTTTATCAGGATGGGGAGCTGTTTGGGGTGCCAGGAAGGCACAGGGCCGGTGGTCTCGAGAGGAATCTCTCCTCCCAATCAACATTTTGGAGCTTCGAGCAATCTTCAACGCTCTGAGGAATTGGTCTCTTCTGGGTTTGTCCCAGTTTGTCAGGTTCCAATAGGACAACATAACCTCGGTGGCTTACATCAACCATCAGGGAGGAACGAGAAGCTCCCTAGCCCTGAAGGAAGTATCTCGGATCCTGGAATGGGCAGAGGTCCACAACTGCTCGCTGTCAGCGATCCACATTCCGGGTGTGGACAACTGGAAAGCGGACTTTCTTAGCAGACAGTTGCTTCATCCGGGGGAATGGTCTCTCCATCCCGTGGTGTTTGCGGAGATTTGCAACAGATGGGGCACGCCGGAGATAGATCTCATGACGTCCAGACTCAATTCCAAGCTACCCAGATACGGGTCGCGGTCCAGGGATCCACAGGAAGAACTGATAGATGCCTTAGCAGTGCCCTGGGGATTCAACCTAGTTTACATATTTCCACCGTTACCACTCCTACCTCGGGTAGTGGCCTGCAACAAGCAGGAGCAAGCTTTGACTATTTAAATTGCTCCATCGTGACTGTGAAGTATGTGGTTTGTGGACCTGGGCGTGTCATCATCTCCTCCATGGAGGTTACCTTGTCGCAGAGATCTGCTGGATTTTGTTCATCAAAATCTAGATTCTCTGAGGCTGACTGCATGGAGATTGAACGCTTAGTCCTAGCCAAGAGAGGTTCTTCTGAGAGAGTGATTAAGACTCTCATTTAAGCCAGAAAGCCGGTCACCCGTCGCATCTATCATAGGGTGTGGAGGACCTATTTAGTCTGGTATGAAGAACGTGGATTCCCCTGGCATAAGGTTAAGGTATCCAGGATTCTTTCTTTTCTCCAAGAGGGTTTGGAGAAGGGACTTGTCACTAGTTCCTTAAAAGGACAGATTTCTGCTCTATCTGTGTTACTTCATAAGAGGCTCGCTGAACTTCCTGATATTCAGTCTTTTGTTCAGGCCCTGTCCAGAATCAGGCCTGTGTTTAGACATTCCACTCCTCCTTGGAGTTTACATTTGGTTCTTAAGTTTTTGCAGAGGGCTCCGTTTGAGCCCATGCACTCGGTTGACATTAAATTATTGTCTTGGAAGGTTCTTTTTCTACTGGCTATTGCTTCGGCACGCAGAGTCTCTAAAATGAGAGCCTTGCAATGTGAGCCTCCTTACCTAGTTTTTCACGCTGATAAGGCTGTTCTTCGCACTGGTTTGGGTTTTCTCCCTAAGGTTGTGTCTGATCGCAACATCAATCAGGAGATCGTGGTTCCTTCTTTGTGTCATAATCCTTCCTTCTTCTTTGAAGGAATGATTACTTCATAATCTGGATGTGGTTCGGGCTTTGAAGTTTTATCTTCAGCCCACAAAGGATTTTAGGCAGACTTCGGCATTGTTTGTTGTCTATTCTTGGAAGCGTAGAGGGCAGAAGGTTTCTTGCCCTTCCCTATCTTTTGGTTGAGGAGCATTATACGTTTCGCATATATGAGACTGCGGGACATAAGCTTCCTCAGAGGAATACAGCTCATTCAACTAGAGCTGTGGCTTCTTCTTGGGCCTTCAAGAATGAGGCCTCTATGGAGCACATTTGTAGGGCGGCTACCTGGTCTTCCTTACATAATTTTTCAAAGTTTTACAAATTTGATGTTTTTGCTTCGGCTGAAGCAGCTTTTGGGAGAAAGGTTTTGCAGGCCATGGTGCCCACAGAATAGGGTCCGCCTCTCTTTACCATCCCATTTTCATTCAGTGTCCTCTAGAGCTTGGGTATATATGTTTCCCACAAGTAAGGAATGAAGCCGTGGACTCTCCTCATATTAAGATGGAAAACATAAATTATGCTTACCTGATAATTTCATTTCCATCTGTATGAGGAGAGTCCACGGCCCAAGCCCGTTTTCTCTGTTGGGTGGACCTACATTTTTTATACCCTGATATTTATCCTATTGTTCCTTGTTCCCTCAGCAGAATGACTGGGATGAGGGACGTGGGGGATTTAAGCCTTTGGCTGAGGTGTCTTTGCCTCCTCCTGGCGGCAAGGTTCTGTATTTTCCACAAGTAAGGAATGAAGCCGTGGACTCTCCTCATACAGATGGAAACGAAATTATCAGGTAAGCATAATTTATGTATCGTAGAGGGGTCATTGTGTGAGATAGCTCTGGTGAAAATTTAGTGGCACAATGGGAGATTTTTATTTTTTTTTATTTTTTTTTTAAAACAAGCTTTATTGTCATTGAAAAAAAAAATTAACAACATATAACAAGCGACAATCTTGCGAAAGGTTGCAGTTACAGACAGTGATATAGTTATTCATATGTCTTTCAGTGTTACATTCAAAGTGTTGTCCATCATATTCAATGATTTTGAGCTTGTTTTAGCGAGGACGTATCCTCACAAGTTTTAACTAATAATCTTATTCTCTGAAACCAAACACCAGGGGCTTATATAATGTTTGAGTCTGCTTGCCCAGCTTGCGTAAATCATACAGCTGGGCTCTAACCTGTCTCCTGGTGTTTTAGCCCATGAAGGGCATTAACTATATACACAGAAAATAACAGGAAGGCGAAGAGAGAGATGAAAAGAGGTTTGAGAAGAGAGAGAAAAAAAAAAAAAGGAGGGGGGGTAGGGAAGAAAGAGGAAAAAAGAAAAAAAAAAAGGGGGGGAGGGGGGGTAGTAGGGAAGGAAGATGGAGCTGGTGGACGGTGCCAGCACCTGCTACTAGGATAGTAGATTTCACTAATTAGATTCCCTTTCCCTCCCAGGTTAGTAACATCATTTTGTGCCTTGCTAGTTTGCCGACTTTCAAAAAGTGATATCTTTCAAGGTTAAGGAGATCCACTACTCTGGATCTCCACTCTCGAATGTCAGGGGCCTGCGGTTTCTTCCAGAATATCGGGATAAGCCCCTTAGCTCCATTGAGCATCAGCATGAAGAGTAGGTATTTGTCTTCCCCTATTATTTTGGGGAGTTCATGATAGATAAGGTAAGATGGTTTTGGAGGTATTATAATTTTAAGGATTCTGCTCATCTCCCCCAGCACCTCTTCCCAGAAAGGTTTTATAGCAGGGCAGTTCCACCAAATGTGCAGCAGTGTTCCACTCTCCCCACAGCCCCTCCAGCACTCCCCGTTGTGTTTGGGTATATTCTCTGGAGCCTACTAGGAGTCAAGTACCATCTACTCAGGAATTTATAATGCGTCTCCTGTATCCTCATTGAGACCGACGCTTTTTTCACCTTTCTAAATATTTTAATCCAATCCTTCGTGTCTATTTCCTGTCCGAGTTCCGTTTGCCAAGCGTGTGCGTAGGATGGGATTAGTGTGCCCCCCTTGGTGAGCAGGAGCTTGTATAACTTTGATATAAGGTGAGTCGGTGCTTGTGATGCCGTGCAGAGCGCTTCAAAAAGCGTTCTGTTTCTGATCATGTCTGTTTTGTGTTTGTGCGTGTTGTAAAAATGTGAGATTTGTGCAACTCTGTACCATGATCCGAATATGGCCGGGTCCCACTCCGCCATCTCCGTCTGCGGTTTAAGCTTATCCTGCTGTAGGATATTGGATATGGCCGAGACGGCCAGGTGATAATAAGCTCCTGACCGGAACGGGCCCGTCTCCACACCCAAGTCTGGGTTCTCCCTGACCGGGGTGTTGGGCAAGGCAGGCGTAGAGATGCAAGATTCTGCTTTGAGTAGTGCATCCCAGCTCTGGAGTACTTCTTTGATCATGGGGTACTTCTTGATTAAATTTGGGCGGCTGCTAGGAGAAATCCAAGCCAGGGAACCCATGTTACCCCTTCGGACGATCTCATTGTCAATTTGTATCCATGCCTTGTTGCTGGAGCCCTGGCTCCATTCAACCAATTTCTGAAGAGAGATGGCTCCCTGGTATTCCCTCAAAAGTGGGACTCCAAGTCCTCCTCTTTCTCTGGGTAGATAGATCGTGTGTTTTCTGATTCTTGGTTTTATACCATTCCAGATATAGGCTTCGATAGCGGCTTGAACCTGTTGGACATATGGTGAGGGTGGTGCCAGTGGGACCGCTTGCATTACGTAGAGCATCCTGGGGAGCACGTTCATCTTAATCACTCCCACCCGTCCCATCCATGAGATAGATTTTTTTTTCCAGTTTGCAAGATCTTTGAGTATATCGTCTATGATATTTTTATAATTGAGATCAGAGATCTCCGCCAAGTTAGGCGTAATCAGTACCCCTAGATACTTGATCTCATGAGTGGCTACTTTGATGGGGCATGTGTTTTTGAGAGTGTCAAATAGGGATGGTGATTCTGAGATATTTAAAATCTCAGACTTCTGTGGGTTAAGCAAGAAGTTCGAGACCCTACCAAACGCTGAGAATTCCAGCATTGCTTTGGCTAGGGAGCTCGCTGAATCTGAGATTGTTAATAGCACATCGTCCGCATACATGGAGAGTTTGTGCTCCGTATTTCCTATTACGAAACCCTTTATCTTAGGGTTGTGTCTAATTTTGGCTCCCAGGACGTCAATGGTTAAGGCAAAAAGGAGAGGCGAGAGGGGACAGCCCTGCCTGGTTCCATTTTTAATCTGAAAGGTATCAGACAGCATCCCGTTAGCTCTGACCCTGGCATTAGGTGTGGAATACAGGGACATCGTCCGATTGATAAAGCCTGTTCCGAAACCAAATTTCTCTAGCGTTTGCCGCATGAACAACCAGCTCACGCAGTCAAATGCCTTCTCGGCGTCCGTTGTTACCAAGGACAATGGGGCTCCTGTGACATGTGCGTGTGTAATCATCTGTAGCACTTTCAGGGTGTTATCCCTGGTTTCTCGAGCTGGAATGAAGCCCACTTGGTCAGTTGATATAATACTCGGTAGGAGTCTATTCAGCTGGTTCGCTAGGATCCTCGCCAGGATTTTAACGTCTGAATTTAAGAGCGAAATAGGCCTGTAATTCTCAGGTCTGTATTGCGATTTCCCGGGCTTCGGGATTACCGCTATAAAAGCTTCTAACATAGAGCTTGGCAGTGTAGGGTTATGGGCCAGCAAGTTAAACAGCGTCACTAATTCTGGCGCTAAGACGTCAGTGAATGTCTTATAGTATTTAAGACCAAAGCCGTCCAACCCTGGGCTTTTCCCTGAGGGTAGGTCCTTTATAGCCTTCTTAACTTCATCTAGGGTGATAGGAGAGTCTAGAGCCTCTGCCTCCTCTGCTGTAATCTGTGGAAGGTGTATATCGTCCAGATATTTCTGGACCTCCTCCGCTGTCTGCAGCGGTGGTGGGTTACTAGCTCCGTCCCCAGAGGATCTCTGCAAATCATACAATGATTCGTAATATTCTTTGAAGATTTTCGCGATCGAAGCTCCATCTGCCCTAACCGCCCCGTCCCTCCCCTGCATGTGGTGGATATACGCCTTTACTTTTTTCCTAGCAAGAGCCCTTGCTAATAATTTCCCTGCCCTGTCTCCGTGTTCAAAATATGTTTGCCTCAATATGGTCTATAATTTTTTGGTGGTCTTCATGTAAGAAGCGCAATAAATCTGTTCTGGCAGAGATCAGAAGCTTCAGTTTGTCCCCGTCTAGGGGGGCTGTTCTTATGCTGTTGTTCCGCTTTTTCAACATGTCCCAGGAGGGACTGATAGCGCTCCCTCCTCAACCTGTTAAGGTTCGCTTTTTGGCTAATTAAGAGTCCTCTCATGGTGCACTTGTGTGCCTCCCATATGGTGGAGTTCTCTATGCTATCGTCAGCGTTCAGGCGAAAGAATTCAATTAATGCTCTTTTGATCTCAGCGGAAAACAGTGGGTCGTCCAACAAAGTGTCGTCGAGTTTCGACGTGTAAGGCATGAGCGGAGCTCCCGGCCAGGTTACTCTGCAGCTGATTGGGGCATGATCAGACCATATGATTGCGTGTATATTGCTGCTTTTAGTGTATGTTAGGCCTACAGTGTCAGTGTATATGTAATCAATTCTTGAGTATTTTCTATGAGGGTGCGAGTAGAATGTGTAATTTCTGTGGTGTGGGTGATGTGTGCGCCAGATATCATGGATTGCTATCTCAGCCAGTGTGGCCGTCATTCGCTTCAGAGTTTTGTGGGGAGTGCTGGATAGGCCATCAGAGGTGTCGAGTGTGGGGTCCATGGGTGCATTAAAATCACCTCCTACATAGAGTACCCCAATCTTTATATCTGTAATCTTACGTATGACCTCAGAAAGAAAGAGGTGCTGAGATCGATTAGGGCAATACACGTTGGCTAGGGTAATAGGTCTGCCGAATAGTGAGCCCGCAAGCAGAATGAATCTGCCCTCTGGATCGGTATACTGCTGTTGTAGCTTGAAGGGCATTTTAGCACTAAACATAATCCCAACCCCATTTTTTTTTGCAGGGCCTGAGGCAAAATAAGCAATGGGGTAGCGCTGATTAGACCATTACGGCTCATGACCAGTAGAAAAGTGGGTCTCCTGCCAAAAAACTATGTCCCCTCCCATCCTGTCTACATCCCTAAGAGCTATAGCTCTTTTGCTGGGGCTGTTGAGGCCTTTAGCATTGATTGATATTATTTCAAATGGGGGGGGCTTGGCACGATCTCGTCTCCGCTCCATGATGCTGTATTTGAGGAGGGTTCGGGCTTCAGTGTGAGTGTGGCTATGGAGAGTGGAGGGGGATAGGGGAGAGATGAAAGAAAAAAAAAAGAAAAAAAAATTTGAGTGCTAGGAAGGGGTTAGGGGAGGGTATTGATAAAAGGCAGAGGGAGGGAGGCTGGGGAGAAGGGGCTAGGTGAAAGTGGAGGGAGAGGGCTAGGAGAGAAGGAGGGAGAGGGGCTAGGAGAGAATGGGAGGGAAGGGCTAGGAGGGGAAAAGAAGGTGTAGACTAGGAGGGGGGGAGGAGGGGGGGCCAGAGTGGGAAGGAAGGTCAGGAAGAGTGTTGTAGGATGGGACAGAGAGGGGGAGAAGGGGAGGGGCTAGGAGAAGAAAAAGGGGGGGGGATTAGGAGGGGATGGAAGAGTATGAGTAGGGGAGGTTATGTAGGAGGGATCAGGAGTAGGGGGAGGGAAGATTAGGGCAAGAAAGAAGAATAGAAACTAATATGAGATAAGGAGAAAATAGTAACCTTCTTTAGTAAACTACTCAAGGATGTAACTATTGGAGAGGTTACTTCGTAGAAAAAGTGCTAAATTTCCAGAAAAAGAAAAATAATATAAAATTACAAAGAATATTAATTATATAGCAATTAACAAAAATTGGATCACACTCCTGGAAGAGGATCTCCAATATTCAAATGTAACAAAATCGGGGGGTAGTCGTCCCCGTGTAAACGCTATGCATATAAACATTTAAAACATTCAATTGTAAATCAGTACATTCCTTAGTACAATATAATATGGTGGTGGCCGGTATTTCTTAGAACCTCTGTTAAACCCAGCAAGGGTGTGCATTTTGTCGCCTACCTTCAGGTGTCAGCATACGCGCTATTATAGGTCTCATTTAATCTGTTTGGGCTAGGGTATAGGCTTATTGAGTTCTTAGGCCAGCCGGGAGCTTGCGTGAAGAGCTGTCTGCTTTTACACCCTACTTCTATATTATGGAGCTCTGCGGCTGACAACTTTGAGCAGATCTATAGTTGTCGCTTACAATCTATTCCCTCCTCTTGGCTCACTTTTAGGGGCTGTTGTTAAAGCTCCCCGGGCTAAGTCTTGCGTGCGTTGCGCCCCCTCTTCTAACTAGTGCTTGCTTAAGCATGGGTTATTATCGCTGTTGGGGGTCTACACATTTTTAGTGGTCTACGAGCCCTTACACTAAACATATCAGGTGCTATATACAATAAACAGAACAGTGTTTAAGTTATGTTAAGTAAACCATTTCAACAGTGTATCTTAAGACAATCATACATGTGCAATATATTATACGACCTTTAAGTCCAGGACAAATTCAACCCTCAGTTTCCGGTAATAAAACTGCATTCGGTCTGTGGAGTAAACAGTCAAGAGGCCCTCCAAAGAGCACATATCAGTTAAGATTCCGCTGGTTTTCATCTTGACCTCTGTCCAGAGGTCGCTGTGGGACAGCCTCTAGAGTCCGTGGTGGCCTAATGTCAAGGCCAAAGGCTTGATTGAAGCTTGGTAGGTCATCTATTGTTCTTAAGACGTGGGAGCTGTTGTTTCTTGTGGCAATTATCCTAGTGGAGAAGCCCCACCTGTAAGGGATCCTCATCTCTTTCAGCACTGTTGTTGCAAACCTCATATCCCTCCTCTTCTGCAGGGTGACTGGACAAAGGTCAGAGTAAACCTGCACTTCCGCTCCTCTGAACTCCAGCTGGTGTCTACCTCTTGCATGCCTCAGGACTTCCTCCTTGTCACGGAACGATAGAAATTTTACAATTATGTCCCTTGGGGGTGCTCTGCTAGGTGGCTTCGGGCGTAGAGCCCTATGTGCTCTTTCAATTTGAATATCAGGCGCATTGTCATCCTGCTTTAAATATCTGATATAATCTTGCAAATATTGCGGGAGAGCAGGTGGATCTATTACCTCAGGAATGCCTCGGAGGCGGAGATTGTTCCTCCTGCTCCTGTTTTCGAGGTCCTCTATGTGGTCCATCAGGGTCTGAACTGCCCCTTCCTGGGCCTGCATCTGGCTGGACTGATGCTGTAGGTCTGAATTCATGGCCTCCTGCCTCTCATCCACCAACGTAACCCGCTGATCAACCTGAGCCACATCTCTCTTTAGCTCCCCAAACATTGCCCTAAAGTCTTGCATAGCCTCCTTTATATCCTCCTTAGAGGAGAGATGTCTGATGTCCTCCTTGGTAAGATAGCAAAAAGAATGAGCAACATGTTCAGGGCCTGGAGCCTGCAAAGGTGCAGCAAGTGTATCTGCGCCAGCTATAGATTTGTTAGTGGATGTAGGGGCCTCAGTGGGGATAAGATAGTTGTCCATATTTGATGATTGAGCACCCTTGGATGGCTTAGTATTCCTTTTATTTGCCATTCCCTTTTACTGACCCTGTGTGACTATATGTCTTGTGTCTCTTCGTGGGGGTCTATCTTTTACCCTTCAGGGGTTATTTAAGGTTTCCTCTATGTGGCTATATAGTAATCCCTTATTGCTGAGACCAACAGAGGGCCCAAGTGTCACAGCCCTTTATGCCCGATGGAGGGGCCCCTTAAAACAGTCAATTATTCGTTTAGCTATTGTGCCCACCTTTAATTATACAGGCGTACTCTTACTGCTCCTGGTCTTTCCTCCCTGATCTTAGTATAGGTCCGCTCGGGGGCTCGGGCTGCGCTGCTTATTCTTTATGCAACCACATGGGTGCGGCCTGCTGTTTTCGCCGTCTGAAGCCGTCACTGTCGCAGCCTCCCTTGGAGCGGTTGGTGCCCAGACCTCACACCAGGTCAGTGTAGGAGGATGTATGTGGTTCGCTGAGGTGTGATTGTCGCCCAGATAAGAGAAGCCTGGTACTGAGTTCTCTGTCCGGCGCTATGATAAGCACTTTGCTGCGAATGCCGTCCTCCCGGGCTGCCGGATATTATCAGTTCTGGTGTGGCAGTGTGTCAACCGGTCAGGGTTCTAGGGCTCCGGTAGGTGTGGATGTTCCGGTCACCGTTATTTATGCATATTACTGCTGGGTATGCACTGATTAGCCGCTGTTTACTTATAGGGACTCCGGAGCTCTATTACAAAGCAGCCATCATGGATAGTGGCTAGGCTCCGCCCCTCGGGAGATTTTGTTTTTATCCCCAAGTGAAATTGTTTGAATGTGCATATTTTTGCAATTTGATGGACATTTGGGGCCCAATATTTTTAAAATTCCACAGTAAAAAGTCCCCATAATTTGTGATATCGTAGAGGGGTCATTGTGTGAGATAGCTCTAGTGAAAATGTAGTCACACAATGGGAGATTTTGTTTTTATCCCTAAGTGAATTTGCAGAAAAATGCATATTTTTGCAATTAGATGGACATTTGGGGCTCAATATTTTTAAAATTCCACAGTAAAAAGTCCCCATACTTTGTGATATCGTAGAGGGGTCATTGTGTGAGATAACTCTGGTGAATATTTAGTGGCACAATGGGAGATTTTGTTTTTATCCCCAAGTGAAATTGTTTGAATGTGCCTATTTTGGCAATTTGATGGACATTTGGGGCCCAATATTTTTAAAATTCCACAGTAAAAAGTCCCCATATTTTGTGATATCGTAGAGGGGTCATTGTGTAAGATAGCTGTGGTGAATATTTAGTGGCACAATGGGAGATTTTGTTTTTATCCCTAAGTGAATTTGCTGAAAAATGCATATTTTTGCAATTTGAGGGACATTTGGGGCACAATATTTTTAAAATTCCGCAGTAAAAAGTCCCCATACTTTTTGATATTGTAGAGGGGTCATTGTGTAAGATAGCTCTGGTGAAAATTTTGTGGCACAATGGGAGATTGTGTTTTTATCACCAAGTGAAAATGTTTGAATGTGCCTATTTTTGCAATTTGAGGGACATTTGGGGCCCAATATTTTTAAAATTCCAAAGTAAAAAGTCCCCATAATTTGTGATATCGTAGAGGGGTTATTGTGTAAGATAGCTGTGGTGAATATTTAGTGGCACAATGGGAGATTTTGTTTTTATCCCTAAGTGAATTTGCAGAAAAATGCCTATTTTTGCAATTTGAGGGACATTTGGGGCCCAATATTTTTAAAATTCCACAGTAAAAAGGTCCACATAATTTGTGATATCGTAGAGGGGTCATTGTGTGAGATATCTGTGGGCAATATTTAGTGGCACAATGGAAGATTTTGTTTTTATCCCCAAGTGAAATTGTTTGAATGTGCCTATTTTTGCAATTTGATGGACATTTGGGGTCCAATATTTTTAAATTTCCACAGTAAAAAGTCCCCATAATTTGTGATATCGTAGAGGGGTCATTGTGTAAGATAGCTGTGGTGAATATTTAGTGGCACAATGGGAGAATTTGTTTTTATCCCTAAGTGAATTTGCTGAAAAATACATATTTTTGCAATTTGAGGGACATTTGGGGCCCAATATTTTTAAAATTCCACAGTAAAAAGTCTCCATACTTTGTGATATTGTAGAGGGGACATTGTGTGAGATAGCTGTGGGCAATATTTAGTGGCACAATTGCTGGCAAGTGCCTATTTTTTCAATTAGATGGATATTTGGGGCCAGTTATTTTAAAAATTACACAGTAAAAAGTCCCCATACTTTGTGATATTGTAGAGGGGTCATTGTGTGAGATAGCTGTGGGCAATATATAGTGGCACAATGGGAGATTTTGGTTTTATCCCCAAGTGAAATTGTTTGAATGTGCCTATTTTTGCAATTTGATGGACATTTGGGGTCCAATATTTTTCAAATTCCACAGTAAAAAGTCCCCATAATTTGTGATATCATAGAGGGGTCATTGTATAAGATAGCTGGGGTGAATATTTAGTGGCACAATGGGAGATTTTGCTTTTATCCCTAAGTGAATTTGCTGAAAAATGCATATTTTTGCAATTTGAGGGACATTTGGGGCCCAATATTTTTAAAATTACACAGTAAAATATCCCCATAATTTGTGATATCGTAGAGGGGTCATTATGTGAGATAGCTCTGGTGAAAATTTAGTGGCACAATGGAAGATTTTGTTTTTATCCCCAAGTGAAATTGTTTGAATGTGCCTATTTTTGCAATTTGAGGGACATTTGGGGCCCAATATTTTTAAAATTCCACAGTAAAAAGTCCCCATACTTTGTGATATCGTAGAGGGGTCATTGTGTGAGATAGCTCTGGTGAAGATTTAGTGGCACAATGGAGGATTTGGTTTTTATCCCCAAGTGAAATTGTTTGAATGTGCCTATTTTTGCAATTTGAGGGACATTTGGGGCCCAATATTTTTAAAATTCCACAGTAAAAAGTCCCCAAAATTTGTGATATCGTAGAGGGGTCATTGTGTGAGATAGCTGTGGTGAAAATTTAGTGGCACAATGGGAGATTTTGTTTTTATTCCTAAGTGAAATTGGTGGCAAGTGCCTATTTTTGCAATTAGATGGACATTTGGGGCTCAATATTTTTAAAATTAAACAGTAAAAAGTCCCCATAAATTGTGATATCATAGAGGGGTCATTGTGTGAGATAGCTGTGGTGAAAATTTAGTGGCACAATGGAAGATTTTGTTTTTATCCCAAAGTGAATTTGCTGAAAATGCATATTTTTGCAATTTTAGTGACATTTGGGGCCAATATTTTTAAAATTCCACAGTAAAAAGTCCCCATAATGTGTGATATTGTAGAGGGGTCATTGTGTGAGATAGCTCTGTTGAAAATTTAGTGGCACAATGGAAGATTTTGTTTTTATCCCCAAGTGAAATTGTTTGAATGTGCCTATTTTTGCAATTTGAGGGACATTTGGGGCCCAATATTTTTAAAATTCCACAGTAAAAAGTCTCCATAATTTGTGATATCGTAGAGGGGTCATTGTGTGAGATAGCTGTGGTGAAAATTTAGTGGCACAATGGGAGATTTTGTTTTCATCCTTAAGTGAAATTGCTGGAAAGTGCCTATTTTTTAAATTAGATGGATATTTGGGGCCCGTTATTTTAAAAATTCCACAGTAAAAAGTCCCCATACTTTGTGATATCGTAGAGGGGTCAGTGTGTGAGATAGCTGTGGGCAATATTTAGTGGCACAATGGGAGATTTTGTTTTTATCCCCAAGTGAAATTGTTTGAATGTGCCTATTTTTGCAATTTGATGGACATTTGGGGCCCAATATTTTTAAAATTCCACAGTAAAAAGTCCCCATAATTTGTGATATTGTAGAGGGGTCATTGTATAAGATAGCTGTGGTAAATATTTAGTGGCACAATGGGAGATTTTGTTTTTATCCCTAAGTGAATTTGCAGAAAAATGCATATTTTTGCAATTTGAGGGACATTTGGGGCCCAATATTTTTAAAATACCACAGTAAAAAGTCCCCATATTTTGTGATATCGTAGAGGGGACATTGTGTGAGATAGCTGTGTGCAATATTTAGGGGCACAATGGAAGAATTTGTTTTTATTCCTAAGTGAATTAGCTGAAAAATGCATATTTTTGCAATTTGAGTGACATTTGGGGCCCAATATTTTTAAAATTCCACAGTAAAAAGTCCCCATCATTTGTGATATCGTAGAGGGGTCATTGTGTGAGATAACACTGGTGAAAATTTTGTGGCACAATGGAAGATTTTGTTTTTATCCCCAAGTAAAATTGTTTGAATGTGCCTATTTTTGCAATTTGAGGGACATTTGGGGCCAATATTTTTAAAATTCCACAGTAAAAAGTCCTCATAATTTGTGATATCTTAGAGGGGTCATTGTGTGAGATAGCTGTGGTGAAAATTTAGTGGCACAATGAGAGATTTTTTTTTTATTCCTAAGTGAAATTGGTGGCAAGTGCCTATTTTTGCAATTAGATTTTATCCCCAAGTGAAATTGTTTGAATGTGCCTATTTTTGCAATTTGAGGGACATTTGGGGCCCAATATTTTTAAAATTCCACAGTAAAAAGTCCCCATACTTTGTGATATCGTAGAGGGGTCATTGTGTGGGATAGCTCTGGTGAAAATTTAGTGGCACAATGGAAGATTTTGTTTTAATCCTCAAGTGAAATTGTTTGAATGTGCCTATTTTTGCAATTTGAGGGACATTTGGGGCCCAATATTTTTAAAATTGCACAGTAAAAAGTCCCCATAATGTGTGATATTGTAGAGGGGTCATTGTGTGAGATAGCTCTGGTGAAAATTTAGTGGCACAATGGGAGATTTTGTTTTTATTCCAAAGTGAAATTGTTTGAATGTGCCTATTTTTGCAATTAGATGGACATTTGGGGCTCAATATTTTTAAAATTAAACAGTAAAAAGTCCCCATAATTTGTGATATCATAGAGGGGTCATTGTATAAGATAGCTGGGGTGAATATTTAGTGGCACAATGGGAGATTTTGCTTTTATCCCTAAGTGAATTTGCTGAAAAATGCATATTTTTGCAATTTGAGGGACATTTGGGGCCCAATATTTTTAAAATTACACAGTAAAATATCCCCATAATTTGTGATATCGTAGAGGGGTCATTATGTGAGATAGCTCTGGTGAAAATTTAGTGGCACAATGGAAGATTTTGTTTTTATCCCCAAGTGAAATTGTTTGAATGTGCCTATTTTTGCAATTTGAGGGACATTTGGGGTCCAATATTTTTAAAATTCCACAGTAAAAAGTCCCCATACTTTGTGATATCGTAGAGGGGTCATTGTGTGAGATAGCTCTGGTGAAGATTTAGTGGCACAATGGAGGATTTGGTTTTTATCCCCAAGTGAAATTGTTTGAATGTGCCTATTTTTGCAATTTGAGGGACATTTGGGGCCCAATATTTTTAAAATTCCACAGTAAAAAGTCCCCAAAATTTGTGATATCGTAGAGGGATCATTGTGTGAGATAGCTGTGGTGAAAATTTAGTGGCACAATGGGAGATTTTGTTTTTATTCCTAAGTGAAATTGGTGGCAGGTGCCTATTTTTGCAATTAGATGGACATTTGGGGCTCAATATTTTTAAAATTAAACAGTAAAAAGTCCCCATAATTTGTGATATCATAGAGGGGTCATTGTGTGAGATAGCTGTGGTGAAAATCTAGTGGCACAATGGAAGATTTTGTTTTTATCCCAAAGTGAATTTGCTGAAAATGCATATTTTTGCAATTTTAGTGACATTTGGGGCCAATATTTTTAAAATTCCACAGTAAAAAGTCCCCATAATGTGTGATATTGTAGAGGGGTCATTGTGTGAGATAGCTCTGTTGAAAATGCAGTGGCACAATGGAAGATTTTGTTTTTATCCCCAAGTGAAATTGTTTGAATGTGCCTATTTTTGCAATTTGAGGGACATTTGGGGCCCAATATTTTTAAAATTCCACAGTAAAAAGTCTCCATAATTTGTGATGTCGTAGAGGGGTCATTGTGTGAGATAGCTGTGGTGAAAATTTAGTGGCACAATGGGAGATTTTGTTTTTATCCTTAAGTGAAATTGCTGGAAAGTGCATATTTTTTAAATTAGATGGATATTTGGGGCCTGTTATTTTAAAAATTCCAAAGTAAAAAGTCCCCATACTTTGTGATATCGTAGAGGGGTCAGTGTGTGAGATAGCTGTGGGCAATATTTAGTGGCACAATGGGAGATTTTGTTTTTATCCCCAAGTGAAATTGTTTGAATGTGCCTATTTTTGCAATTTGATTGACATTTGGGGCCCAATATTTTTAAAATTCCACAGTAAAAAGTCCCCATAATTTGTGATATTGTAGAGGGGTCATTGTATAAGATAGCTGTGGTAAATATTTAGTGGCACAATGGGAGATTTTGTTTTTATCCCTAAGTGAATTTGCTGAAAAATGCATATTTTTGCAATTTGAGGGACATTTGGGGCCCAATATTTTTAAAATACCACAGTAAAAAGTCCCCATATTTTGTGATATCGTAGAAGGGACATTGTGTGAGATAGCTGTGGGCAATATTTAGGGGCACAATGGGAGAATTTGTTTTTATTCCTAAGTGAATTAGCTGAAAAATGCATATTTTTGCAATTTGAGTGACATTTGGGGCCCAATATTTTTAAAATTCCACAGTAAAAAGTCCCCATCATTTGTGATATCGTAGAAGGGTCATTGTGTGAGATAGCTCTGGTGAAAATTTTGTGGCACAATGGAAGATTTTGTTTTTATCCCCAAGTAAAATTGTTTGAATGTGCCTATTTTTGCAATTAGATTTTATCCCCAAGTGAAATTGTTTGAATGTGCCTATTTTTGCAATTTGAGGGACATTTGGGGCCCAATATTTTTAAAATTCCACAGTAAAAAGTCCCCATACTTTGTGATATCGTAGAGGGTTCATTGTGTGAGATAGCTCTGGTGAAAATTTAGTGGCACAATGGAAGATTTTGTTTTTATCCCCAAGTGAAATTGTTTGAATGTGCCTATTTTTGCAATTTGAGGGACATTTGGGGCCCAATATTTTTAAAATTCCACAGTAAAAAGTCCTCATAATTTGTGATATCTTAGAGGGGTCATTGTGTGAGATAGCTGTGGTGAAAATTTAGTGGCACAATGGGAGATTTTTTTTTTTATTCCTAAGTGAAATTGGTGGCAAGTGCCTATTTTTGCAATTAGATTTTATCCCCAAGTGAAATTGTTTGAATGTGCCTATTTTTGCAATTTGAGGGACATTTGGGGCCCAATATTTTTAAAATTCCACAGTAAAAAGTCCCCATACTTTGTGATATCGTAGAGGGTTCATTGTGTGAGATAGCTCTGGTGAAAATTTAGTGGCACAATGGAAGATTTTGTTTTTATCCCCAAGTGAAATTGTTTGAATGTGCCTATTTTTGCAATTTGAGGGACATTTGGGGCCCAATATTTTTAAAATTGCACAGTAAAAAGTCCCCATAATATGTGATATTGTAGAGGGGTCATTGTGTGAGATAGCTCTGGTGAAAATTTAGTGGCACAATGGGAGATTTTGTTTTTATTCCAAAGTGAAATTGTTTGAATGTGCCTATTTTTGCAATTAGATGGACATTTGGGGCTCAATATTTTTAAAATTAAACAGTAAAAAGTCCCGATAATTTGTGATATAGCTGTGGTGAAAGTTTAGTGGCACAATGGAAGATTTTGTTTTTATCCCAAAGTGAATTTGTTGAAAAATGCATATTTTTGCAATTTTAGTGACATTTGGGGCCAATATTTTTAAAATTCCACAGTAAAAAGTCCCCATAATATGTGATATTGTAGAGGGGTCATTGTGTGAGATAGCTCTGGTGAAAATTTAGTGGCACAATGGGAGATTTTGTTTTTATTCCAAAGTGAAATTGTTTGAATGTGCCTATTTTTGCAATTAGATGGACATTTGGGGCTCAATATTTTTAAAATGAAACAGTAAAAAGTCCCGATAATTTGTGATATAGCTGTGGTGAAAGTTTAGTGGCACAATGGAAGATTTTGTTTTTATCCCAAAGTGAATTTGTTGAAAAATGCATATTTTTGCAATTTTAGTGACATTTGGGGCCAATATTTTTAAAATTCCACAGTAAAAAGTCCCCATAATGTGTGATATTGTATAGGGGTCATTGTGTGAGATAGCTCTGGTGAAAATTTAGTGGCACAATGGAAGATTTTGTTTTTATCCCAAAGTGAAATTGTTTGAATGTGCCTATTTTTGCAATTTGAGTGACATTTGGGGCCCAATATTTTTAATATTCCACATTAAAAAGTCCCCATACTTTGTGATATCGTAGAGGGGTCATTGTGTGAGATAGCTGTTGTGAAAATTTAGTGGCACAATGGGAGATTTTGTTTTTATTCCTAAGTGAAATTGGTGGCAAGTGCCTATTTTTGCAATTAGATGGATATTTGGGGCCCAATATTTTTAAATTTCCACAGTAAAAAGTCCCCATAATTTGTGATATTGTAGAGGGGTCATTGTATAAGATAGCTGTGGTGAATATTTAGTGGCACAATGGGAGAATTTGTTTTTATTCCCAAGTGAAATTGTTTGAATGTGCCTATTTTTGCAATTTGAGGGACATTTGGGGCTCAATATTTTTAAAATTCCACAGTAAAAAGTCCCCATAATTTGTGATATCGTAGAGGGGTCATTGTGTGAGATAGCTCTGGTAAAAATATAGTGGCACAATGGGAGATTTTGTTTTTATTCCTATGTGAAATTGGTGACAAGTGCCTATTTTTGCAATTAGATGGACATTTGGGGCTCAATATTTTAAAATTCCACAGTAAAAAGTCCCCATAATTTGTGATATCGTAGAGGGGTCATTGTGTGAGATAGCTCTGGTGAAAATTTTGTGGCACCATGGGAGATTTTGTTTTTATTCCTAAGTGAAATTGGTGGCAAGTGCCAATTTTTGCAATTAGATGGACATTTGGGGCCCAATATTTTTAAAATTCCACAGTAAAAAAGTCCCCATAATTTGTGATATTGTAGAGGGGTCATTGTGTGAGATAGCTCTGTTGAAAATTTAGTGGCACAATGGGAGATTTTGTTTTTATCCCCAAGTGAAATTGTTTGAATTTGCCTATTTTTGCAATTTGAGGGACATTTGGGGCCCAATATTTTTAAAATTCCACAGTAAAAAGTCCCCATAATTTGTGATATCGTAGAGGGGTCATTGTGTAAGATAGCTGTGGTGAATATTTAGTGGCACAATGGGAGATTTAGTTTTTATTCCTAAGTGAAATTGGTGGCAAGTGCCTATTTTTGCAATAAGATGGACATTTGGGGCCCGATATTTTTAAAATTCCACAGTAAAAAGTCCCCATAATTTGTGATATCGTAGAAGGGTCATTGTGTGAGATAGCTCTGGTGAAAATTTAGTGGCACAATGGGAGATTTTGTTTTTATCCACAAGTGAAATTGTTAGAATGTGCCTATTTTTGCAATTTGAGGGACATTTGGGGCCTAATATTTTTAAAATTCCATAGTAAAAAGTCCCCATAATTTGTAATATCGTAGAGGGTCATTGTGTGAGACAGTTCTGGTGAATATTTAGTGGCACAATGGGGAATTTTGTTTTTAACGCTTAAAGAATTGCTGGAAAATTACTATTTTTTTAAATTTGAGTGACATTTATAACAAAAATGCTTGTTGTATTCATTAAAACATTTCTTATTAGCATATATATATGGTACAGCCTTTAATAGTCTTAAGAAAGTGCTAACAAATAAGGCCGCGTTCGGGCAGCGCTCAGGAGCTAGTGGGGGTGCTTCACTCCCAGCGATGACGTGGCGCTAGGTGACGTCACAAGCAAGGGAGCTTAGAAAAAACGTTTGCATGCGCAAAGGGATCTGCTGCACAATAATGGACTGCGCATGTGAACGTTTTTACTAAGCTCCCTTGTAGCTGTTACACAACACCGGTGTTATGCCGATAATGATTTCCCCAGTCTCTTCGCAAACATCGGAACTCTGACCCACCTCCATTCAGCTGCTCTCAGCTCAGCCCCTGTAGCTTATCCTGCACCGAATAGAGGTGGGTCAAAGTTGCAATGTTTGCCAAGAGACTGGGGAAATCATTCTCGCATAACACCGGTGTTGTGTAAAATCTGGGGGTCTATGAAAATTGGTAATTCCCGGAACCCCGTCCACACATCTCTAACCCGCCCACACATCTAAAGCTAACACTATGACTAACGGCTCATCTGTCCCAACGTAGCTGGGTGGGATTTTGGAGGAGTGGGGAGGTATCCTGGGTGTAGTTTAGTAGAAGTGGGAGGTAGCCTGGGCGGACGTTAGGCTAGTGAGTTAAGAAACCATTCTCAGCATAACATTGGATAAGTCTGACAGCAGAATTTAGTACAGGGCAAACTGGGGATAGGTTAAGTAACCTATCTCCACTTTGCCCTGTACTAAATGCTGCTGTCAGATTTATCCGCCTCACCTGTCCCTCCTCTGCTGCTTATAAAATCATGGCAGCCTCCACAGCAACTAGGATACAGAACACTTATAATTTACACATGCTTCAGGGTGTGCAGGCAGGAATATAAATAGTCCTGTCCAGAAACACAATTTAAACACAATACATGTTCCTCCCTGCACACCCTGCAGCATGTATAACTCATAAGTGTCCAGGAAAACATGGCTGAGGTGGCAACCCTAACAGCAACACGTGTGTGGAGATTAGTTTAACAAGAAATAGCAAGAGCACTACACTGGTAAGGTTGGAACGCTCTGTGTCTTCTTTTAATAAATACAGAGAATATATTTAAGTTGTTTGCAAACAACGTATCCTTTTCTATGACTATGTCTGGATATCGTGCATATGATTATCAAATTTCTGTATTTTTAATATAGGGTATATACATATATACCTGGTGAGCTTGAGTGCTTGTGCATGAAATGACAACGATTGCGAGAATAGTCTATATCATAGAAGATATAGACTGAAAGAATGCACCTTGGTAGCACTTCGGTTCCTAATACAAATATTGATATAGATATGAAACTTAAACAACCATTGTAAACCAAAGGTTTGAAAAAAGAAAATTAAAACATAACTTTTATTAAATCAACATTGGATTAAAACCGTTCTTGATTGTGTAAGTGTGTGTACTTTAAAAACACATAGCAACTTTACTGAATATAAGAAAGTGGCACTGAATTTCGAATGGATAGATTGCCTCTATTATAGAATATTCAGGAATATCTGAATAGGAATTATTAATCTATCAAATAAATAATTGGCTGGTATTCTGGGGTATTCTACACCGCTGATTATTTCAACAATCTGTCATGCAGACATTCCAGTATATAGTTAAAAAACCGTATTTGAGAAATATATACTAAAGTACTATCAGTGGAGGTTACTTTAGTAACTGGTATATTTGAATAGTTTCGTGTTTTTCACTTGATGGATATATAAATATCTGTGTGGGTATTGTTAACTCCTTCAGTTAGATTACTGAGTTCCAGATAGATGTAAGTTCTTAATACGGCTTAAACTTTATCTTAGTATATTGTCCCTTGGGTTGCAATAGATTATATTAAGGATATGTATACATAATATAGCTTTATGAATATCAGAAGTGCTTTAGATATCTTTAGTATATATTGTGAAATTAATCAATTTTTGCAACAGGGTTTTTTATTAAGGATATCTTGGTTAGGAGTCTGGCAAATGTTGGTGCTTTGGTGTACAACCTCCTATGGTCTATACTTAGTGGCAAACAGTATGTCTTACTAAGTATATTATCAACTGTTTTTAGTCACTTTGCAGCCTTGACAAATTTTGCTTGCATAATGTAATACATGAGAGACGGTATTTATAGACAACTTACTTAGAGTAATATATTCTGTGCAGCCTACTCAGGTTTGTATATCAGTAACCTGTCGCTACTAGTTATAGTGTATGTATAAGTAGCCAGTTGTAGGTTCTGTCTATTGTGGCATAAGAATATTCACATAATATTAATCTTAGCTATGTGTTAAAGAGGCTGTCTTTAATTTCTTTTAGAGTTGGCTATTGCAACTTTATACCGTCTGAAATAATTGAAATAGTCTTAAGGTACTGTTATTGCTAGTACCCAGCTTTTCTGCAGTTGTGCTAACAACAGGTGATTGTTGTAGTATAATTTTGAGCTGCCTGTATGTGTGGCTAACAGTTAAAGTATTGGTCCGTAATTGGCTTTTCAAAGTTGTCACTAGCTGACCGCTATTGTTATAAGGTATTATTATATAGCTTTTTAAAGTCTATGTCAGTGCGATTGATTTCGCAAATTGACCGTTAAAGCTGTTATTTCTATTACCCTATGAATAGCTTCTGACAATTGCCACTAGCGGTTTTCAAAATACCCCCAAATTATTGATACTAATTTTGCCCAGATGCCACTATATCAAAACGTTTACTTGTTAAAGTTGGCTATGCCATTAAAAAGAAAAACAACAGGGTATTGTCAGATACCCATCCCTAACATGTTTCGCCGATAGCGTTTCGGCTTTTTCAAAGGTGACGCGGGCCGGCGTCTCAGGGTATTTAAATGCGTGTGCGCAAACCCATTGGCTACATTTCAACCAATAGAAATCCTCTGAAATGTTTGAGGAGGCGTTTTTTTCGGCATGATTGATGTCTAGGATGTTCAGAGCTCAATCCCGTATTTGACAGATGAAGTGCACTTACATACGGGACATGCATTTGGAAACATTGGGATTGTATACAGTATGTTTTAATAAAATTAAATACTGGCGTGGTGTACAATAACAGGATTTAAAGTGCGATCATATGGGGCTATTGATTATCGTATCTACATTTGGCTCTCACCTGCTCTATTGCAGGGTGTGTTCGTTCGCCTTAGTTTATTGTAAGTTTATTGCCTGAATGTGAAGCTTTTTACAGTCTTTGCTTTACTTTCTACCCTGAGTCTTGTTCATTTAAATAAATGGTTGTATTTACGTTTATAATGTCATAGTGTGTCAAAGTTGAAAAAGGGGGAAATGTGTGCAAGTGCAAGTGCATAGGGAAATAGAATACCTTATACTTGATGTTGTTAGGGGATACAATTAAGTGAATGATGTTATTTAGGGTTTTTGCTTATCACAATTGAAAAAGTAGTAGGTGAGAGTGCAGGTGCATAAAAAAGTAGAAAAATGGAATAATAGAATACCCCATGCCTAATGTATTTAAAGAATGAGGATGTGAAGGTGAAATGCACTGATGTGCTGGGAATAAGGGGAGGGGGGGAAAAAGGTGATTGTGTAGTGGTGTTGTGTACTTCGTGCTGCGTGTGATTTTGAAGGGGGCTGATTATGCGCTGTGAGTGATGCTAGTGATGTATAAACGCTATATACTGGAGGGGGAAAATACAGTGGGAAATAGTGAGAGGTGGTGAATGCGAACTATATAATTAAGGTGTCTCTCTTTGAATTTCCCTCCCAGGGGTACTAGTGTGAGAGAAAATAAAAGGGCTGAATTGCCCTAAACAATATTTTAATAGTTTGGATACTTATTTATTTTAATTTTAATTTAGGTATTGAGTGTATAGCCTTGCATGATATTTATTTATGGTTCAAGGATCTATATTGAGCAACTGAGTCTTAAATCTTACCCTGAATTACATTTGGTACTGTAGAGAGTGTTTACAGCACTATTTTCTTATAATTGGATATATTACAGATATTAGGTTTGCTCATATGAACATCGAGTAATTGTTCTGTTCATTCATGCCTTTGGGGTATACGCTATCCATTAGGTATATCCATTTTGCTTCAGCCTTGAGTAACGCTGTCTCAAGGTCGCCTCCTCTTAGTCCCAGGGATATCTTCTGGATTCCAAAGCATTTGACCTTTGAAAAAGCCGAAACGCTATCGGCGAAACATGTTAGGGATGGGTATCTGACAATACCCTGTTGTTTTTCTTTTTTAATGGCATAGCCAACTTTAACAAGTAAACGTTTTGATATAGTGGCATCTGGGCAAAATTAGTATCAATAATTTGGGGGTATTTTGAAAACCGCTAGTGGCAATTGTCAGAAGCTATTCATAGGGTAATAGAAATAACAGCTTTAACGGTCAATTTGCGAAATCAATCGCACTGACATAGACTTTAAAAAGCTATATAATAATACCTTATAACAATAGCGGTCAGCTAGTGACAACTTTGAAAAGCCAATTACGGACCAATACTTTAACTGTTAGCCACACATACAGGCAGCTCAAAATTATACTACAACAATCACCTGTTGTTAGCACAACTGCAGAAAAGCTGGGTACTAGCAATAACAGTACCTTAAGACTATTTCAATTATTTCAGACGGTATAAAGTTGCAATAGCCAACTCTAAAAGAAATTAAAGACAGCCTCTTTAACACATAGCTAAGATTAATATCATGTGAATATTCTTATGCCACAATAGACAGAACCTACAACTGGCTACTTATACATACACTATAACTAGTAGCGACAGGTTACTGATATACAAACCTGAGTAGGCTGCACAGAATATATTACTCTAAGTAAGTTGTCTATAAATACCGTCTCTCATGTATTACATTATGCAAGCAAAATTTGTCAAGGCTGCAAAGTGACTAAAAACAGTTGATAATATACTTAGTAAGACATACTGTTTGCCACTAAGTATAGACCATAGGAGGTTGTACACCAAAGCACCAACATTTGCCAGACTCCTAACCAAGATATCCTTAATAAAAAACCCTGTTGCAAAAATTGATTAATTTCACAATATATACTAAAGATATCTAAAGCACTTCTGATATTCATAAAGCTATATTATGTATACATATCCTTAATATAATCTATTGCAACCCAAGGGACAATATACTAAGATAAAGTTTAAGCCGTATTAAGAACTTACATCTATCTGGAACTCAGTAATCTAACTGAAGGAGTTAACAATACCCACACAGATATTTATATATCCATCAAGTGAAAAACACGAAACTAATAGCATCACTCACAGCGCATAATCAGCCCCCTTCAAAATCACACGCAGCACGAAGTACACAACACCACTACACAATCACCTTTTTCCCCCCCTCCCCTTATTCCCAGCACATCAGTGCATTTCACCTTCACATCCTCATTCTTTAAATACATTAGGCATGGGGTATTCTATTATTCCATTTTTCTACTTTTTTATGCACCTGCACTCTCACCTACTACTTTTTCAATTGTGATAAGCAAAAACCCTAAATAACATCATTCACTTAATTGTATCCCCTAACAACATCAAGTATAAGGTATTCTATTTCCCTATGCACTTGCACTTGCACACATTTCCCCCTTTTTCAACTTTGACACACTATGACATTATAAACGTAAATACAACCATTTATTTAAATGAACAAGACTCAGGGTAGAAAGTAAAGCAAAGACTGTAAAAAGCTTCACATTCAGGCAATAAACTTACAATAAACTAAGGCGAACGAAACACACCCTGCAATAGAGCAGGTGAGAGCCAAATGTAGATACGATAATCAATAGCCCCATATGATCGCACTTTAAATCCTGTTATTGTACACCACGCCAGTATTTAATTTTATTAAAACATACTGTATACAATCCCAATGTTTCCAAATGCATGTCCCGTATGTAAGTGCACTTCATCTGTCAAATACGGGATTGAGCTCTGAACATCCTAGACGTCAATCATGCCGAAAAAAACGCCTCCTCAAACATTTCAGAGGATTTCTATTGGTTGAAATGTAGCCAATGGGTTTGCGCACACGCATTTAAATACCCTGAGACGCCGGCCCGCGTCACCTTTGAAAAAGCCGAAACGCTATCGGCGAAACATGTTAGGGATGGGTATCTGACAATACCCTGTTGTTTTTCTTTTTAATGGCATAGCCAACTTTAACAAGTAAACGTTTTGATATAGTGGCATCTGGGCAAAATTAGTATCAATAATTTGGGGGTATTTTGAAAACCGCTAGTGGCAATTGTCAGAAGCTATTCATAGGGTAATAGAAATAACAGCTTTAACGGTCAATTTGCGAAATCAATCGCACTGACATAGACTTTAAAAAGCTATATAATAATACCTTATAACAATAGCGGTCAGCTAGTGACAACTTTGAAAAGCCAATTACGGACCAATACTTTAACTGTTAGCCACACATACAGGCAGCTCAAAATTATACTACAACAATCACCTGTTGTTAGCACAACTGCAGAAAAGCTGGGTACTAGCAATAACAGTACCTTAAGACTATTTCAATTATTTCAGACGGTATAAAGTTGCAATAGCCAACTCTAAAAGAAATTAAAGACAGCCTCTTTAACACATAGCTAAGATTAATATTATGTGAATATTCTTATGCCACAATAGACAGAACCTACAACTGGCTACTTATACATACACTATAACTAGTAGCGACAGGTTACTGATATACAAATCTGAGTAGGCTGCACAGAATATATTACTCTAAGTAAGTTGTCTATAAATACCGTCTCTCATGTATTACATTATGCAAGCAAAATTTGTCAAGGCTGCAAAGTGACTAAAAACAGTTGATAATATACTTAGTAAGACATACTGTTTGCCACTAAGTATAGACCATAGGAGGTTGTACACCAAAGCACCAACATTTGCCAGACTCCTAACCAAGATATCCTTAATAAAAAACCCTGTTGCAAAAATTGATTAATTTCACAATATATACTAAAGATATCTAAAGCACTTCTGATATTCATAAAGCTATATTATGTATACATATCCTTAATATAATCTATTGCAACCCAAGGGACAATATACTAAGATAAAGTTTAAGCCGTATTAAGAACTTACATCTATCTGGAACTCAGTAATCTAACTGAAGGAGTTAACAATACCCACACAGATATTTATATATCCATCAAGTGAAAAACACGAAACTATTCAAATATACCAGTTACTAAAGTAACCTCCACTGATAGTACTTTAGTATATATTTCTCAAATACGGTTTTTTAACTATATACTGGAATGTCTGCATGACAGATTGTTGAAATAATCAGCGGTGTAGAATACCCCAGAATACCAGCCAATTATTTATTTGATAGATTAATAATTCCTATTCAGATATTCCTGAATATTCTATAATAGAGGCAATCTATCCATTCGAAATTCAGTGCCACTTTCTTATATTCAGTAAAGTTGCTATGTGTTTTTAAAGTACACACACTTACACAATCAAGAACGGTTTTAATCCAATGTTGATTTAATAAAAGTTATGTTTTAATTTTCTTTTTTCAAACCTTTGGTTTACAATGGTTGTTTAAGTTTCATATCTATATCAATATTTGTATTAGGAACCGAAGTGCTACCAAGGTGCATTCTTTCAGTCTATATCTTCTATGATATAGACTATTCTCGCAACACGTGTGTGGAGGCTGCCATGTTGCCAAGCGCCTGAGCTTGCTCTGAAAAGTCCCAGCTTTTCCAGCACGCTGGAAGCGCTGGGACTTACGTCATCAGAGCGCTCAAAAAACGCCAGGCATCTCACTTGCAAGTGTGAGAAAAACGATCCAAGCGAGTCCCAGTTCGCTTGGAGCGCTGCCGGAACGCGCCCTAAGTGTCTGATAGCTTGACTACCGTTTTAAACCTGTCTGATAGCTCCAAAACAGTGTCTGATAGCTTGACTTGGATTTTTCAACTGTCTGATAGCTTGACTCCAGTCTTATCCCTTTGGGTAAAATTATGAAGAGAAATAGACTTTTGAAATAAGAATACTAGCTACAAAAAAATTATATATATATATATATATATATATATATATATATATATATCATAGTTGACAACATTTAAAAAAAAAATCCAGGGACACTTTGCAGCAGAGCAAGCAAGCAGGTTACTGGAGTATTGACGACCTACTGTTCAACTGCTCCGCCCACTCAGTTCTGCAATCAAAACACACCCATTTGATAGTAATAGTATAATTTAGACTTATCCATAGTTTATTATACAGATTACAGCACCAAGCTCTTATACCTACCCAGTCTCTAGAACACATTCTGGGCATATGGTTATTTTTACAACACAGCATCAAAATTAGAAAGACAAATAATATGTGAACCTATTCAATAATACTAATATTCCATTAGGAATGAATTATATTTTAATAATACACTATATTTATCATCTATCTATCTGTATATATGTATGTGTGTGGTGTATATATATATATACAAACAACAAATGTTGTGCAAAAGAGATTTTCAGGGACATTTCCAGGGACAAAAAAAATCCAGGGACATACAACAAAATCCAGGGACTGTCCCTGGAAATCAGGGACTGTTGGCAACTATGATATATATATATCAACGTAAAACATATCTGAATTAACAGTTATTCAGATATATTTTAACACGCAAAAGATTTGTATAATTCGAATCTCTATAATATAAAAATATAAACTGTTTAACTATTTCCAATCAAAATGTCATGTTTGAGCAAACACTATTTTTACTATGTATTTTTAAACACCTGCAGAATCTCTAGTTATTATCATTAATCACGTTTCTTTGGTCTCTTCTTGCCCTTGACATACATGGTAGCCCTAACCTCATCTACTAAAAACAATAACGGCTGCTGGGCACACCCACTCCGTTTTAATTGGTTCTTGTGTCACAACTTGTGGATGCTGCGCATGCGTATAGCGTGTGTTTGTAATTTTGAATTTGGAAAGAGAGGAAGTAACTGTGACGGAATATCTGTATTAGGAGGTACGAACGGTGTTTGGATGTAGGTGTTAATAATTGGAATGTAAAGTGATACCGTGGTCAATAAGAGTTATTATTTATGTGCGGAGGGTAGGGCACAAGCATGTAGCACAGAACCTGCTCTTAGCATGTACATTTATGTGACATAATCCTGTGTGATGTAAACACGCGATCAATGCAAATGGTGCTATATGTAAAACGTAGTGATACCAGAATATGAGCAGGATTGGAAATTTTAGCTTGGCCCCAATAAATGCGTTGTAGCACACACTGGTAGACAATAGGTTAATTAACTGCTAAGTAAAACGTTAAGCATACAGTGGCACCACCTTTTTTCTTTATGTAACCGAAAAAAAGAACTAAAATAGAGTTTTCTACAGCCATGCGTGTCAGATGGATTAGACGAATTTGCGTTGTGTATATGTTTGCATAATTGCTACTTTTAAAAGTTACCGTTGTCACTACATTTCACAGTTAGACGTTAATGTACTAATTTGTTTTTTTTTCCTGATGTATTTGTACTGTATACCCACTCAAAGTTATTTGTAAATGTTTTACACTTTAGGAAATAATGTCTCTTTAAGGAGATATGAGGAGGGGAAGTAAGGCAAATGGTGGGTGGAGTTTGGCTACAGAAAAATAATAGCAGTAAAAAGGATGTTAATTTAAACTTTAAGACTTGACTCATATTTTATTTTATAGCAACACAATAAATGTCTTGTAGATGAAAGGTGTTTAATGTCCCTTTAAATGACAACCCCTTTAAAGGCTCAATTTATCAAACCCTTAGGGCTAGATTTATTAAAGCCCTACGGCTGCAAGTTCTCACAAGAACTTGCTCGCCGTAATTTATCAAGCAGCGGTCACTAGACCGCCGCTTCCCTAACCTCTTCGCCACCTCGGTCTAGTCAGACCGAGGAGATTGACAGCTCCTGCCCGCGCTTGATTGGCTGTGCGTGGGCAGGGGGCGGGATTGCACTCAAGCGCAAAATTGCGCTTGCGTGCAATGGCGAATACCTGCGGGTAATTTCGCCCCGCCTCAGCTTTAATAAATCTAGCCCTTAGTCGTCATTCGGCTGTCAGTATTTATCAAGGTCCGACTGGGGAGATTGTCAGCTTCTGCCCGTGTGTGATTGGCTGTGCACGGGAAGGGGGCGGCGTTGCACAACATAGTAAAATAACTCTCTTGTGCAATGCTGAATTCCAACAGCGGAATTCTGCACGCCAGAGGCAAGCTGCGGTGGACAGGGGAGCATGTGTATGCCCCTGTCCGCCGACGCTTGATAAATCGAGCCCTAAGTGTTGTGATCAGTACATATTTAAAAGTACAGTGTAGTCAACTTTTCAAATGTATCCAATGAACAAAAACAACTTGTATCCCAGTTTTGTTGTCTCAGTTGCACTTTGTCCCTCTCCACCAATAAAGCAGACAGTTATTTTTTTCAGCTAATGCATATTAGTAGGAAGTTTAAAAAAACATTACTGCAGTATTATTATTTTTTTTCCCAACTGAAACGTATGGTACATTTTAGATATACTGACATTAGATCCTAAATCTGTGTATTTTTTATATATAGTTTAATTTATCAAATGTTATTGGTGATGCACTAAATCAAGTTTTTTTTTTATACAGTTCTATATGTTTTATTATAACCCCTCAAAAAATCCATGGGCGAGAAACTGACTGGAGCTAGTGCACCACATATATATATAGAGAGATATCACACACAAACAAGCATACATGCATAATAATTATATCACTGAACAACTATAGTGAGTTATAACAATTTTATTGTAGTTGTGCCCAGCGGTTTAATGTCCCCTTAAAGGGCCATAATACCCAAATGTTTAAACACTTGAAAGTGATGCAGCATAGCTGTAAAAAGCTGACTAGAAATTATCACCTGAACATCTCTATGTAAAAAAGAAAGATATTTTACCTCAAAAGTTTCTCAGTAGCCACATCCCATTGTAAAGGACTTCTAAGCAGCATATCAGTATGTCTGTCCCGGGACAGTGGAAGGGGCGAGCTTACGTGCACACTCATGTTATTTCCCTATTCAGCGTAAGGAAGTTTGCTATGAAATCTCATGAGATCGCAGTAAAAGAGTTCATGACCTCAGCACTGCTGATGCTGATTGGCTGCTGTTCATTTCTTCATTTTTTATTTTTTTTTACCTGCAGCTGGGTTGCAGCTGAGTATAACTTTTTACACAGAACTAACTCTGCTGAGCTGAGGAGATTGTGAGGTAAAATATCTTCCTTTTTTACATAGAGATGCTCAGGTGATATTTTCCTGTCAGCTTTTTATAGTTATACTGCAACAGTTTCAAGTGATTTAGCATATGAGTATTATGTCCCTTTAATTGTTTTGTAACTAATATTTATGTGCAACAGGACATTTGTATTCTATTTCCTTAATTCTGTTATGTGGTTTCCTATTCAACACACTGTTTTTGTTGAATATTTAAAATATAGTTTTTATGCACCACTCTTCTACTTTAGAGTATACCTTAAAATATGTTCTTTTTTAGTAGTAGTAAAAAGACATGATTTACATAAAACATACAATGTAAAAAAAAATTCTATTATCAATTTTGCTTTGTTCTTTTGGTATTCTTTATTGAAAGAGCAGCAATGCACTCCTTGTAGCTAAACTCATCAGTAAGCCAATGATAAGAGGCATATATGTGCAGCCACCTATCAGCAGCTAACACCCAGCTCCTGAGCCTATCTAGGTTTGCTTTTCAACAAATACCAAGAGAATGAAGCAAATTAGATAATAGAAGTAAATTGGAAAGTTGTTTCAAATTGAATGCTCTGTCTGAATCATAAAATAAAACATTTTGGGTTTCATGTCCCTTATACTAAACCCAAAATTTTACTCCTATTATCATTTTATTTGTTCTCTTCCTATCTTTATTTGAAAAGCAGAAATGAAAAGCTTAGGTGCTGGCCCATTTTTTGGTACAGCACCTGGGTAGCGCTTGCTGATTGGTGGCTAAATGTAGCCACCAATAAAAAGCACTATCCAGGGTGCTGAACCTAAAATGGTCCAGCTCCTTAACTTTTCATCAAATCAAGATAGCAAGAGAACGAAAAAAAAATTAAAACAGGAGTAAATTAGAAAGTTTCTTAAAATTGCATGCTCTATCTGAATTATTAAAGAAAGAAAAAATGGGGTTAGTGTCCCTTTAATGACAAGCTATAGAAGTTTGATAATGTTGAACATTTATCTCCTATTTTGTTATTGAAATATTCCTTATCTATGTTATAGCCATTTTGTTATATCTTGAAATTAAATGTTTATTCTCTTCTCAGTCTGCATTGGCGTTGATGGTTTTTAGAAAATGGATTTAACATCCAGTGCGACTCAAGGTCCTCTACAGACTATGAAGGAACGAATGCGAGGGAAGATAAATGGACAGTTGAAAAACGTGAAATTAAACACTTCCCTAGCAGCAAAAATAAAGACGAAGGCTTTAAGTAAGTGCACATTCGTGAATGGTGCTCTCACAGTTTATAGTCATAATAATTTTCATCTCCTAAATGGGACATGCCCATGTGAATTTAGGAACGCAATGTAAATAAAACAAACAGTCCAGCACTTGTGCTAACACACATAATGGTAGCCACTATTAATGAACTCTGCACTAAACCTTAATACTGTATCAAAAATTTCAAAAAGGTAGCAGCACTAAAACTTATAAAAATACGAAAGGTTATTAGGTCCTCATCCGTTGTTTTGATTCTTTTAGAATTTTAGAAACCGCAAAATGTTGTTGCTCTGAGGGGAGACTTTTTTTTTTTTTTTTATTTAAATTGAAAACCAGTTTCTTACAGATAACAATTGTGACGTTCAGTGCAATTTTCTGATTGTATTTTTCAATATCTATCCATATAACTTAAGTTTTCTAAGCAATGTGAAACAGTTATTGTCCATGTCAAACTCTAAAACCATTCCGTAGAGCAAGTCTTCTCAAAAGTTCATTGAACCTTTAGCACCAACATTTGGCAGTAAACATAAGGCATATGCATCAACAACAGTGTCTTCACAAGTGATAGGAAACCCCATGCAGTCAACAAATGATTCCATATAAATTAAATACAATAATCTGGCCAATATAATTTACAGGAACTATATATAGTTCAAGGAAGACTTTTTAACCGTGTGCTTAAAGGGTCATTATAAGAATAAAATTATGCGCTCTTATTTGTTAGCGATGCTGCAACAAAATGCATTTAACACCCACAAATCTGATAAACAAACAGTTAAAAAACCACTCCGGAGCTGCAGAGCGCCACTTGTGGAAACTTCCACAGGTCCAATAAGCAGCAGTAGTCGTACAATAAATTATTATTTTGTTTACATCTAGAAAATGACTATTTAACATTTCAACATATTTGTTAGTAATATCCTATACTGCAGATGCCTACTGCTTATGGTGAGAGTGCTAAGGATAAAAACAGTTGAGATATATATACTGTGTGTGTATATATATATATATATATATATATAGATATATATATATATATATATATATATATATATATATATATATATATATATATATATATATATATATATATAGATATATAGATAGATAGATATACACACACACACATATTTATCTTTTACCTCTGTGGTAATGCTTACCAGTGAGAAACCCTCTCCCAAAGTGGCGTGGACTGAAAAGACCACTCCCCTGATTACCTATAAAGGTAATCTGGACCCATTCCCCTTATCCTCTCAGTTCTGTCCAGCCTTCAAGGTGGACAGGACTAGGAGACCCTCTTCAATCCTGCGCAGTCGGTGGCTGCTAGAACTTACCTTGGGGTCCGATCCTTGTTTCCCCCTGCAGCGGATGGATTCTGGCTGGTGGGAGCGGCTGTATAGGTCTTCCTTGGAGAGGCCTTATATGGGAGCTGCCATGTTCCGTGTTGTCACGGGGGGGAGGGGGGGCTTTTGAGTATCCTCTGAAGCGCGCGCGCACACACTTCAAATTGATCTTGGCGTGGGCCTGTGAGTCCCTAGGCTATATGCCGGTTGTGCTGTTGTATTCAGAGCACTGTTATATTTCTTTGTAAAATTTGGGCTTCTTTATTTTTTATATAGTATTGATTTAAATTTAAACTTCCCAATATGGAGCAAGTGCCTGATATTGATCCTGACACTGCCCAGGGAAATACAGTTACTTTAAAAAGGTATTTTTTTTTTCTTCTGTTTTTTAATACGGTTTGCAAATGTTATCGTAAACCATTTTTTTCTTATAGGCCTTTTATTTGCATTTATGTTCTAAACCTTGTTTGCAGAACAAGACATTTTGTAAAGATTGCCTTTTTCAACTTTTTGGTGGAAGTGCTAATGCAGCCACATTTTCTGGTGAACGTGGTTCTGAGGGTGTTGAACTATCTTACACTGATTCTGAGGGCAATGCTTCTTCAGTTCAGTTCATTCAAATGATCCTGTTTCTTCTGCTGTTTTTGATACTGCTACATTATGTGAATTTATTAAGTGCATCAAAGAGACTAGGTGTTGAGGATGAACAACCTTCTGTGTCTTCAGATTGGTTTACATTTACAGGTTCTATTGAAACCTTTCCAATAACTAAATCTATAAAGAAAATTTATTTGGATAAATTTTCAAAAAATGAAAAACAGTTTAATGTTTCAGAAAAATTATTTTAAAATTTTCCTTTGCCAAAACCACTTCATTGTCAATTTTCTACTCCACCTACAATTGATGCAGCAATTTCAAGATTAACTAAGAAAATGTTATTTCCTATAGATGATGCTGGTGCTTTTAAAGATGTAATATAAAGTATAATGGAGCATAATCTTAAAAAGCTTTATTTGCAGCAAGGATCTGCTTTGCATCCTTCTTTGGCTTTATTTTCTGTCTTTAAAGCTACAGATTCCTGGTCTACTAATTTCATGCAAAATATTTCTTCCTCTCCAAGATGTGCAATCCATATATGCCTTTTATTTCAGATTTAAAGAGAGCTTTTGCTTTTTCATTATCTGCTGCTTCTGAGATGTTACATATAACAGCCAGATCCATGAATACAGCTAACATGGTAAGAAGAGCACTTTGGCTACGTCACTGGGAAGCCGATCCCAGTTCCAAGATTAATTTGTTGGACCTACCATTTGAAAGTAAAATGTTATTTGGTAAAGAGCTGGATACCTTGATTTCAAAACGTTCAGAGGGCAAAAGTTAATTTTTTTGCCCAGGCACCAAGATTTAACAAGTCTTTTTCTTATGCCTATAGACAGAAAAATTAATATCAAAATTGTAAAACTTCTTTCAGAAGGGCGTCCTTTCGTAATCCAGACTGGAAAAACAGGTACAGGCAAGAGGTAGAGGTCGTACCAGGGCGACATATTTTCGTCAGAACAAGAAACAATGAAGGTACGCCTGTCCAGATGCCTTTGGGAGGAAGGCTTTCCAGGTAATTTCAGACAGATTGGTGTTACAGATCCTCAAGAGAGGATATACACCGGAGTTCCAGAAGAAACCTCCAATTCCTTGCTTTGTAATATCTTGTTTAGCAGCTCGAATATGGATGCAACTTTTGGGTCACATGTCTTCTCTTATCCATTTGGTGAAATGGGCAAGATGGAGGATGCATCCTTTTCAAATCCATTTTCGAAGATTTTACTTAAGACACCGGGGACTCAGTCAGCAGATTAATTTTCCAGTGGAGTTAAGAATATGTCTACATTGGTGGTTCCAGAAAGAGAATCTTTCTCAAGGCTTTTTTTCTAGTGGAATCAGATTAAACAATTATACAGACAGATTCCAGCAAGCTCGTCTGGGGAGCTATGTTCCAGGGAAAATACGCACAGGGATCATGGCAAAGAGGCCTTCAATCCCTTCCTGCAAATGTTCTGTAAATAAAAGCAGTCTATCAGACATTACTTGACTTTCGGAAACAACTCCAGGGAAATTCAGTACAAATTCTAACCGACAACAGGACAACAAGGTCCTACATTCACTTTCAGGGAGGAACAAGCAGTTTACAAGCTCTCAAGGAAGTATCACCCATTTTAATTTGGGCACAGAAGAATCTGAAGGGGATATCCGCCTTCCCGGTCTACAGGATGTTCAGGCAGATTACATAAGCCAAGTTCCTCTTTCTCAAACAGAATGGCAGTTAAACACAAATCTTTTCAGGATAATTGTCAACATATGGGGTCTGCCAGAAATAGATCTCTGCATGAAGAGTCTCTGAATTACAAGCCTTATCTATCAAGGAACCTTTTTTGGCTTTTCATAAAGACAAAGTTGTTTTGCACACAGTTCCTGAGTTTTTACCAAAGGTAGTCTCTGATTTTCATACATCACAGGACATTGTGTTACCATCCTTTTGTCCAGAGATGCAAGATCCTCTAGGGAAGCCATTATACTGACTTGATGTGTGGTACGTTGTCTTCACACGTTTCTAGGACAAAGTCTATTCGGAAAACAGATCGTTTGTTTGTGGTACCAAGGGGTCTACGACAAGGTCAAGCTCCTGAAAAATCTACTTTGGCAAGTTGGATAGTTCAAACCATCTCTCAAGCCTATAAACAAAAGAATCAACCAGTTCCAGTTGGGCTTAAAGCACATACACGGGCAGTGTCAACATCATGGGCTTTGCAAGCAGATGCTTCAGCTATGGAGTATGGCTGCACAATTAATCGCGGATGTGGTTTTAAATTGCGATTAATCGCTGTGGTTTTAAAACTGTGAAAGTACGCAATTTAAAAAAAATCTTCACATGTGTCTGTACTGCATTGATTTGTATGTGATTTCTTGCAAATCAGCTCCATCTAGTGGCTGCATTTAGCACACATTTGTAAAATGGCTTTTTTACTTTCACTTTCTGTTTGTGATGTCAGTAGCAGCCGATCAATCTATAGAAGTCTAAAAGCAGAGCCCATGCAGGAGACTGAAGTGGAGGGAAAGCCACTTACTTATATTTCCCCCTAGGGACGTCTGCAGTCTGAAACTTAGGGTATGTAATCATTATGGAACCTCCCACACAATCTCCTGCTCTCTGAGAAACAGCTCAAATAAAAGGAAAAAAAGGGGAGTTAAAGGAGGGCGCTAAGAGCCAAAGATATCACCACTAAAAATTAAGGTTAAAATATTTATTTAAAACATGTATGAAAATCTCAAATATGTAAAAGGGACGTCTCCCTATATCAGTTATAAGTTTACAAATTAACAACACAGAATTAATTACTACTAAAATACTGTAAAATGCTGTAAGAACAACCTATAGATGAAATTAATCAAATAAATATAAAATAATCCTAAAACAAAATATTGTAATGTTGGAGAACGGTTAAATATTGCAAAGTTGCTAAATAACGTGACCCTGCTGCTTTGCAACTGTATGTGCAAAAGAGAAACAATGTTACTGGGTATAAAATATATGATTATTAGTGTTATAGTTGCTCAGAGAAAAAAATATAGTCTCTAGGAATTTAGCATGAGAAATAGTGTACTCTTTATCGATATACATATACTGTATATCGATAAGGAGTACACTATTTCTCATGCTAAGAAAATAGAGAGATAATCTGTGCAAATTGGCAACTTAAGAAAATGTCATTTTTGTTACGTGGAATATTATAAGAGATATATGGATATTTTTTCAAATGATCTAATACACTTGATACTGGCTGTCTGGTGGTTATAAACCATTTTTCCACGGAACCCTATCATCTACAAGGGACTAAATTCCTAGAGACTATATTTTTTTCTCTGAGCAACTATAACACTAATAATCATATATTTTATACCCAGTAACATTGTTTCTCTTTTGCACATACAGTTGCAAAGCAGCAGGGTCACGTTATTTAGCAACTTTGCAATATTTAACTGTTCTCCAACATTACAATATTTTGTTTTAGGATTATTTTATATTTATTGGATTAATTTGATCTATAGGTTGTTCTTACAGTATTTTAGTAGTAATTAATTCTGTGTTGTTAATTTGTAAACTTATAACTGATATAGGGAGACGTCCCTTTTACATATTTGAGATTTTCATACATGTTTTAAATAAATATTTTAACCTTAATTTTTAGTGGTGATATCTTTGGCTCTTAGCGCCCTCCTTTAACCCCCCTTTTTTTCCTTTAACTGTGCACATCAGACAATTACTAGGGATATTGTCTATAAAGGAGGTGTTTGATATCTTTTGTTCTAGCGCACCTTAAATCTACCAATTTTTTAAACAGCTCAAATACATAGCAGATGTAGTTAACCCCACGGCTGCCAAAAAGGCTAAAACTGCAGTCCCCTCTGCTAGCTAGCTGCTGGGTTAACTGCATCTACAATGTATCTGATAGCAGCAAGGCACAGCATTTCTGAAAGGAGCAGCCCCCCCACCCCTACTGCTATATGCCTGTGTTGGATTCCTGGACAAGAGCAGG